>NC_134484.1:430393006-430744548 GCF_040206685.1 Ascaphus truei | reverse complement strand
TCTCATATTCTCCCTATATATACTATTCTCATTACATTTTCTTTCTCTTTTTCCTCTTACTTTCTTTACATAATATTATACCTCTATTCCTTTTCTAAACCTCCTTACTTTATTTTTGCTTTCTTTTTCTGTTTTTTTCTGCTTTTCCTGCTTTTTAACATACACCCATTCAATTATTTCCTCCCCATTTACAATCCCCACAAACTCCAAAACTTTTTCCACCTCTTCCCCTGAACAAAACTCTTCTCTCCTCCTCTCCTCTTCTTTTGCTTTACAGGATGCTGCGTCTACCTCTGCTGCATGTCTAATTATCCAATCGTCCTCACAGTCTTCCTCCACTAACTTTTCCCTTTCCACAGAAAGACCCTTCTTACTTCCCCTCTCAACCTCTACCTCCTCCTCTACTCTAGGCTGACATTCTTCCTTCACTTTATAATCACACAGAAAGTCACAAAATAACCTCTCCTCTGTTGTAAGCTGATATACTTCCTTCTCTTCCGACTCACACAATATTTCACTCACAAACTCCAAAACTTTTCCCGCCTCTCCTTCTTTTCCCTTTCCATCCTCACTGACATAACCTCTGAGCTGACCTTTCTCACTATTCTGCACCTGTACATTAGTCTTTTCCGGACTCTGTCTCGTCATTTGTCTAGCACGATTACCCACAATTGATGACATCGTACTTGTCCTTTTTGTGCACCAAATCTCACTCTTCTTTAAACACTTTCTCGCCAAATGTCCAGACTCATAGCAAAAGTCACATTTCTTTTGTACTCTGCATTTTGCAGCCACGTGACCCTTTACCACAGTTGTGACACACCATTCCCACCTCACCACATCTCTCTTCCAAATGTCCATATTGTTGACAGTTCTTACATCTCTTGGGTTGGCCCCAATATTCCAAAAAGCCTTTTTTCCCACCCACCTTGAAAACAGCAGGGGGGTGCATCACTCCCCCTGCACATGCTGGGTCCGGTCTTAGACGTACGTGAAATTCCCGCTTGCCATTAAATATCCCATAGCAATTCAAAAGTTCTTCACCATCTCTTACAGTTGCACAATAATGTCTCAAAAACAAGGCTATCTCCTCCTTCTTCACAAAAGGATCATACATGTGCTCAAAGCTGTGACCATGCAGCAAGCTTAAGCCTATAGGGAACCATGTTAAAAATGGTTTTTGAGGCAAAAAGTGACACTGTGTGCTCATTTGCATCTCATTTCCCAGAATCCCTTGCTGCAGTGGAAGTGCTGTATGCTGGGTGATAATGGGGAAAGGCGGGGTTGCAGACCTGCCTAAGACATGCAGATGAGCACACAGCTATATTTGCATATATATATATATATATATATATATATATATATATCCCTCTTTCCTGCTGATCTAGAGCGACTCCTAGAGCATGTACCTGCTGGCTCAGCGAGATCTGGGCCTCCGCTAACTGGGAGCCTGGGGTAATATTAGGGTCTTGGCAGCGCCTCCACTTACCCAGGATCCCCAATAAGTGAGATTCCCCTACGTATGAATAATGATAACACACTTCAACTTTGTAACCATTTACTGATACGTAATTGCATAACCTTAGCTTATACCTATTAGGGATAACACACATAATACCGTATATGAATGGCTGACATGCAGCAATATACACCTGTGGCTCGGCCACTCTCCTATAGAGTAATGTCAATTCCCACCACCGCGTGCACCCCACACCGTGTCCAATTTATATATATATACTCGGTCCCTTGGTCACTCAACCCAGTGTCCCCTAAAGAGTCCTCCCCCAAGGCGAGATCAGCGCCTGATGGTACCGGTGTTGGTGCACTTATTAAATACCTTCCGGCTACTCCTGCAGCCGGCAACAGACTTCAAAAAGGATCCGCCGATCCAGCGCAGTCTCTCAAGAGTTGGTGATGTCCAGCAGCTTGAGCCCAAACCACTGTTCACACACACCCCAGCTCTGCAAACACTGTGTCCCTATCTGCTACTACAGTAAGGGAATAGGTGTCTCTCTCTATAGGGCGTTCCCTGCAGCACCACAAGCTAATGGTGACTCAGGGTCTGCACTGGGTCTGAGGGGAAATCTGGCCTACGCAGGTGGGTCACTGACCCCCTGCACACACACAACCTCTCCCCTTGCTCCTCCGGTGCCCTCTGGCTAGCGTGGTCTCTCCCCATGCTTCCCTTTCCTGCCTGCCAGCAATCCCTGCACTCCTATTCGTTCCCTGGTGTCAGGTGGCTCTGCTGAGGCTCATGGGACTTGTAGTTTACTTCAGAGCCTCCTGGTGATTGGCCACACGTGCTTTACACTGCGCATGCGCAAACTCTCTCCGCTCCTCCTAGTTGCGCCTGACTATTGCGCAATGCCCAACAACATGGCGGCGGCCTGATAGCACAGGGAACCTCCGAACGCTCCCTCACGGCACCACCCACGATAGTACCCTGCAGCGGAGGTACAGAGAGAACAGACACCCCTACATTCTCCCCGTCGTGGAATCCAACGTCCCCGCTTGGAACGTAACCAATACACATATTTACACAATAAAAATGCATGTATGAAAAATACAACTTATCACTGTATACTCTATATGAGATTATACATTTCACTGAACATTCCTATCACAGATCTCACTCTATGGCGAGCCCACTGCTGAGCCTCATAATGGGGTGCCCCGAATTGATTGTACGCCATCCTCATGGGAGGTTGACCAGCTCTTTGGCTTATGCGCAGGTGCTCTTCCGTTACTCCCTCTGGAGAGTAACAAATTTCGCTTGGCAATTCAGTCTCTTCCCTTGAGGGGCTTAATGTTTCTACACAGTCTCTTTGAGGCACAAAGCATGGGCTCTGTGGGTCTAACGGTTGGCTCATTGGAGTCATCGTGTCTGGCGCTGGACTAAGGGGCCCTTTACCTGTAGCTCCTTCGGGAGATGCCCCCGTGGTCTGAAGGCCCCTTTGAGAGGTTCCCTCCATAGGATCCTCAGAGGTGGTATTAACTACAGTCTATGGACCATCCTCTGTAACATCTGACTCTCCATCGAGCGAAACAGTGGACACTTCCAATTCGTTATCCCCTACATGAGGTATGGGAAGGAGATATTTTCTATGCCATACCTTTTACCCGGCCTTTTGAGTCTTTGATACGGTATACCGGGAGGCCAGGCATCTGCGACTCCACTTCATATACACCATCTCTCCAACGGTCGGCCAATTTGTGCTTTCCGGGGACACCCAGATTGCGAAGAAGGACCGCATCCCCTGGACGAATTTCCTTATGGCGCACTTTATGATCATAGCGTCTCCTTGCATTTAGTTGAGCAGCCGCTTTCTCTGCCGGTTTATATGCCTGCTGCAAGCTGTCTTGTAATCTTCGCAAATACTGAAAATGTATCCTGTTGGATACCCCATCGGTAGATATCCGCATTCGCACATCCACTGGTAGACGAGCTTCTCGTGCAAACATTAGGAAGTAAGGCGTATACCTGGTGGACTCGTGGCGATACAATTATAAGCATGCACCAAACGTCTTTACGTGCTTACTCCATTCCGTCTTCTGTGAGCCTTTCAGGGTACCCATCATGTCGAGCAGCATTCGATTGAAACGCTCGGGTATAGCGTCCCCTTCCGGGTGGTATGGTGTAGTTTGGGACTTGGTGATACTCAATAACTTAAGCAATTCTCGTATGAGGTTACTTTCAAAATCCCGCCCTTGATCAGAATGCAATCGATTTGGCAGTCCATAATGAAGGAAGTATTTCTCCCATAATACTTTAGCTACAGTCACAGCCCGTTGATCTTTGGTAGGGAAAGCTTGAGCATATCTGGTACAGTGATCTGTGATCACCAGTACATTTCCGATGCCCCGGGTGTCAGGTTCGATGCAAAGAAAATCCATACACACCAGATCCATAGGTTCTGAACTCTTTAGATGGGCCATGGGTGCCGCCCGGGTGGGTAGTGTTTTCCTTTGTATACAACAGGCGCACTGTCTACAATGTATATCATCATTTTAGAATCGATCACGAAGTAGCCCGAATGTTTTGTCAATGCCAAGATGACCATGGTCGTCATGTAATGCCCGGATTACCATAGTTTGCAAAATCTTGGGCAGAAATAACTGTCGCCTGTCAGGATGGTTGTGATACGGTATGACCCTATACAATAGACAGTTGTCCAGTTCAAATTTTCCCATCTCCTCCATTAGTAGAGCTACCAGTTCTTTAGGAGGTCATTTAAGTATGGAAGGATTATCTTGTTGCAGCGCTTGACGAACTATTCCAACTACTGGATCCTGAATTTGATATTGCACCAAATCCTTCCAGGCAATAATCTTATCTGAAGTGACATTCATTCCTTCTGGATGTCGGTATGCCCTAGGAATCGCTCTTGATTGACATCCTAATGAATCTGCTATCCTTAATTCAGAAAAAGCTACTTGATCATCTACCACTGCTGCTATGGAGAACAACGCCCGTATGCCAGGTCCCGGAATTTCCTCCCATACTTCCTCGTCGGGAGCAGGGTTGAGCCCTAGTCTTCGCGACAGAGAGTCCGCACCTATGTTCGTAGGCCCCGGCTTATATTTAAGGTTGAAACGATAGTTTGACAGTGCCGCTAACCAACGGTGGCCTGTAGCATCCAGTTTAGCAGAAGTGTTGATATAGGTCATAGGATTGTTGTCAGTCCTCACTTCGAATTGAACGCCATACAAGTAGTCGTGCAACTTATCCTCTATTGCCCACTTGAGGGCCAGAAACTCCAGTTTGTGGACCGGATAGTTTTGTTCACTTGGTGTCAGACTTCGACTGGCATTCGTCACCGGCCGAAGCCCAGTGTCATATTTCTGGTGTAACAATGCTCCCAAGCTCTTGAAGCTAGCACCCACATGCAGAACATACTCTCGATCAGGATCCGCATACGCCAACACCGGAGCCTGGGTTAAAGTTGTCTTCAACCCTAGAAACGCCTGTTCACATGCAGTGGTCCACTTGTCCCCAAATAGTGCTTGAGCTGAAGTGGCTTTCCGTCCAGTGTCTTTGAAGTAGATTTTGAGGAGGTTGTTGAGAATTTTGGCTTTACCCGAATAGCCTTCCACAAATCTTCGGTAGTACCCGCAAAACCCCAGAAATGACCGTAATTCTTGGACGTTATTGGGTCTCGGCAAATTCACCACTGCTTCTATTTTCCCAGGGTCATAGCTATTCCTTCGGCCGACACAATATGGCCCACATAAATCACTGACGTGCGGCAGAACCGACACTTATCCATGGACAGCTTAAGCCCTTCGTTACTGAGTCGATCCAGCACTTTCAACAGCCGTTCCTCATGCTCCTCCAGTGTTTTCACGAATACTATGATGTCGTCAAGGTACACCAGGCATTCCCGAGGATTCATATCCCCAATGGTCTTTTCCATGAGACGCTGAAGGTGGCTGGAGCGCCGCATATCCCTTGAGGCATACGCGTGAACTGATAAAATCCCAAGGGGCAGATGAAAGCTGTCTTTTCTTGGTCTTCAGAGTCCATTGGCACCTGATAGTATCCGGACCTCAAGTCCAGCACGCTAAACCACTTATTCCCGGCTAGGGCATTCAGGAGGTCTTCAATGCGCAGAAGGGTGTACTGATCAGATACAGTACGGTTGTTCAAGGTTCTATAGTCCACACATAGGCGTACCGTCCCGTTCTTCTTGCGCACTACCATGATAGGCGATGCATAAGGACTACGTGATCCTCAGACAATGCCAGCCCCCTCCATTTCGGTTAGCAGCTTCCTCACATCTTCCACATCCGTTGGCGTGATGCGACGAGATCGTTCGCGGAAAGGCGTCGTATCGTTAAGTCGGATGGTATGCTGGGCACTGCGGCTGCACCCCACATCCATATCGCCGGTGGAAAATACTTCATGTCGGTTTTCCAGCTTGGTCTGTAACCTTTTTTTCCAATCCTCAGTCAAGGGTGAATCTCCGAAATCAAATGCCAACTTAGGGGCCGCAGTGTAGACGGTAGCGGCCGGCGACCTAGCTTCTGTTTTTCCTTCTGGAGTCAACGGATATATTCTGCCCAGCTGCTGCCCGTGATCAATGGGCATGGGATAGGGGGAAAGGTTCCTCACATAGACCTGGGTTCTACGCGGAATTCTAATCGGCAACTCTTTCACTGAGGCCAACACCCTGTACCCAAACAGACGGTCATCGTCTGCAGTACTCTCCAATGAGAATAGCCGGTCCTCCCTGCGTCTCTCGGGGTAGCAACAAGCTGCTGTCATCATCCTTCCTTCTCCTGGAGGAATCTCAGTCAATCCATGTTCAATGTTATACAACACCCCGTGCTCTTCTTCGGCAGCGATCCTACAGCATGCTTCTTGTAATGCCGGGTACGCGGCTAGAGCTAGCAATGGTAGTTCACCCGCCTCCTGCAAGTACATATGGATCACGGCTTGTACAATGTCCGTATTAGTCCCCATAATTATAGGGGCACTGCGATGGTCTTGGGGTTCCGGGCACACTAACACTTCCACTTCCATCGGGTGATGCTTGCCGGTATTCAACTGTGGAATGTCCAGATGTACCCTCTACACTCCATCGATATGGTAGTCTTCATGGCTTAGCCCTCTCAATCTCATGGAGTCTGCGGACAATAGGGGTAAACGGTGAAGGTGCTGGTCGCAGAAGGGTCGATATACCAAGGTTACTTGGGAACCAGTATCCAGTAGAGCAGACTCATAGATACCCTCAATAACGACCTTGACAATAGCTGGCGGCCTGATGCGGCTATTCATCTGGGGTGGGGCCGGCGCATCATTGGCCTCCAGAGCAGTGCCCTCGTTGGACACAAGGCCGGTTTCCGCGGTCCGGGGGGTGCACAGCATGGATTTTGCAGGTCGGGACGCCATCATCCATTTTGCAGGACATTGGGAAGAGATATGTCCCATCTGGCCACAGCTGTAGCACTGGATATTACTCCTTAGGGAACTGTTCCTGAAAGCAGGGGGAGATCTTCCTGAGGTGGAACCTCCACGGTCAACCTCGTGTTCCTCAGGCTCCTCCTTTTCTTGACTCACTTCCCCAGCAGGCCCTGCTTTAGTCTCTCCCTTCTTGGCTTCCTTGGGGGGAACCCCCGTTTTCTTGGCCGGGTTCAAATCCTGACCCAACAGCACGGTCTCATGGGCCTGTACTCGGTCCATAAGTTCGTCAAAAGACAAGGCTTGACCCGGCAAGAGGCATCCGCTAACTCTTACGGATACCGGATGTAAGGCGAGAAGTACCCTCAGGAGTTGCGTGGTTCGCAGTCCATCAGCATCAGCCTTCTGCACTACTTTCCGCCTCACCAGAGTCCAAAGATCCAAATGTAGGCGCCTAAGAAAATCAGATACCATTTCCCCTTCTTTCTGGGTCAGTGCATGGAATTTGGCCATCAGTGCGAAAGCGTCCTCCGGGGTCCCGTAGGCTTTGGTGAGTGCATGAAGTATCCCATGCGTGTTGGCATCCGGATGGTCATCTCTGTAACAATGCACAATGTGGAAAGCGGGTGGTCGAGGCATTCAATAATGCGCTGCCTCCTCACAGCGTCAGTGCAGGACCATTCAGGGAATACCTGCTCAGCATGATCCAGCCATTCCTCAAATCTCCCAATGGCGTCGGTTTGTCCCCGGAGAATGCCTTCAGCTTCCGGTACTGATGCGACTGGGTGGATTGATGTATGGCCTCCGCTAGCACAGGTATGGTCAGATCGTTAGGCGTGATATTTCCTGAAGAAGGGACATTTGTATCAAGTCTGGGCATACTGCTCCTACTCAGAGAGGGCCAGATGGTGGAGGGGGTGAAAGATACGCCTAGGCCCATGGCTGCTGGCCATATGGGGTTCAGACTGCTCTAAGGGGTACGGAATGGAATGAACGTTACGGCACTTGAAGGGCCAGGGTACTCCCTCTGTGGCGTGGACATAGCCAGTGGTTCAGCCACGCCCACCTGCACCAGCGAGCAATGGATTCCCGGGGCCTCAGGTAGGATTAGTATAAAGGGTACTGCTTCTGGGCATATATCCCGTTCCGTGGCAAATAGTACTTTACGCCAGGTGTGATCTGCATCATACTTATGGTCTATAACTCGGGCCGTGGCCAGGAATGGAAGTTTCCTCACCTGATCCCCTATGGTGCCCAAGGAGGTGGCTGCGGGGACGTTCCCAATGGCAATGGCGCAGGTCAGTGGAATATGGTTTTGTTGGGCCCACTTGCTCACCTCGGTCTGTGAGGGCACAAACATGGCTAAACAGGATAGCACAATTTAATTTCTGAATGGGGCACCCCAAGTCTGAGATCTCAGCAGCGCCTCCAAATGTATGCGTCTTTCCTGCTGATCTAGAGCGACTACTAGTGCTGCATGTACCTGCTGGCTCAGAGAGATCTGGGCCTCCACTAATTGGGAGCCTGGGGTAATATTAGGGTCTTGGCAGCGCCTCCACTTACCCAAGATCCCCAATAAGTGAGATTCCCATAGGTAAGAATAATGATAACACACTTCAACTTTGTAACCATTTACTGATACGTAATTGCATAACCTTAGCTTATACCTATTAGGGATAACACACATATAATACCATATATGAATGGCTGACATGCAGCTCGGCCACTCTCCTATAGAGTAATGTCACTTCGTGCACCCCACACCGTGTCCAATATATATATATATATATATATATATATATATATATATATACATATATACTCGGACCCTTGGTCACTCAACCCAGTGTCCCCAAAGAGTCCTCCCCAAAGGCGAGATCAGCGCCTGATGGTACCGGTGTTGGTGCACTTATTAAATACCTTCCGGCTACTCCTGCAGCCGGCAACAGACTTCAAAAAGGATCCGCCGATCCAGCGCAGTCTCTCACGAGTTGGTGATGTCCAGCAGCTTGAGCCCAAATCACTGTTCACACACCGCAGCTCTGCAAACACTGTGTCCCTATCTGCTACTACAGTAAGGGAATAGGTGTCTCTCTCTATAGGGCGTTCCCTGCAGCACCGCAAGCTAATGGTGACTCAGGGTCTGCACTGGGCCTGAGGGGAAATCTGGCCTACGCAGGTGGGTCACTGACCCCCTGCACACACACAACCTCTCCCCTTGCTCCTCCGGTGCCCTCTGGCTAGCGTGGTCTCTCCCCCTGCTTCCCTTTCCTGCCTGCCAGCAATCCCTGCACTCCTATTCGTTCCCTGGTGTCAGGTGGCTCTGCTGAGGCTCATGGGACTTGTAGTTTACTTCAGAGCCTCCTGGTGATTGGCCACACGTTCGCGCGCTTTACACTGCGCATGCGCAAACTCTCTCCGCTCCTCCTAGTCACGCCTGACTATTGCGCAATGCCCAACAACATGGGCCGCCGCGAAACCTCCGAACACTCCCTCACGGCACCACCTATGATAGTACCCTGCAGCGGAGGTACAGAGAGAACAGACACCCCTACATATACATACACACACACAGAGATAGAGTCTGCATACACACCTCTAATGTGGGGTATTAACAAGACCAGAAAATATACTCTAAATTAAAGAGACTGGTCGGTGCTCTGAGACAAAAATAGATATAGCATAAACGAGACAAAAAAAGTATCAGAACGAGCACTCAGAATATCCACTGAAAAATTAACAAACTTTCATGTCTTCAATTATAACATGCTAAAAACATATTAAAACCAAAAGGGGGTGGGACCCTAAATAGACCGGCCAGTCAAGTATGTAATCAAAAGACCTGAGGACTATAGAAAGCAAACAGCACTTTGCTTTCTATAACCCTCAGGTCTTTTGATTACATACTTGACCGGCCGGTCTTGCGTACCTAAGAAAAATATTTTGTTCTCAGGTTTGCACATTACACCTCATGGCATTAGCCTTTATTTAGGATGTTGGTGCAGTTAGCCTTGTGATATGTGTATCTGATGTCTATTTAGGGTCCCGCCCCCTTTTGGTTTTAATATGTTTTTATCGTGTTATAATTGAAGACATTAAAGTTTGTCACTTTTTCAGTGGATCGAGCGGAGGTGTGCGGGATAGAGGAGGAGAAGGACGAGATCCGGTGCCTGGTTCGTGGAGAGGATGAGATCAGAGAATTAAGGATCGCTTCTACTGTGTACCGATGTATGCTGAGATCCTGGACCCCTGATGCACTTCACAGTGGTAACATGTCCCTAACATGTACTGCCTGATATATTCCATTTAAGTGTACGTGCGATATTTACCTACCTGCAAAGAGCTAATACAATCACATTTAATACACTAAGTGTTGTACGCTGTTTTTTGTTTATCTAGTGTTTAAGGTGTTGGGCCACCTCTACTAAACAGCTGCAGACTCGTGAGATCTATACAGGAGAGGTTATGCTTTAAGTGTATTTGTTTTATCACTCATTAAAATTTGTCACACTTTACTGTTGTAATTAATTATTCACTGTATGACTGAAATATAACACACTTATGTTAATTAATTATTTATGAGTTGGTTGTTACACTGAGTATTTCACCAGCACATCAAATATCGAATATTATTGTGTTATTTATTAATTAATGTAGTTTATTGCGCATATATTTTTTTCAATTCTACCACAGCCATGGTAACCCTACATATCCCGTCGGGGGGAGGGGGGGATAGGGGTCTATATATATTATACCCAAGAGAGATAGGTGCTCGTGGTGTCCACTTAACATGGCTTTAAATACTTTCCTCTATATGGCATAGAAGGTGTAATTAAATGCTTAAGCAAGGCAATTAGATACAGGGCTAAAGCCCATTACCTGCACGCTTACTGCCAGGACAGTCCAGCAACTCCAAGGCGTGCAATCCGTTGAGTAGCAGTTCCAGCAGATGTATTTTGCACAGAAGAAATCTTCTGCATTATGGCTGTGCATATGGCATTATGGCTGTGCTCCGGGTTCTACCATACATCTCCTGGATATATTACATGTGCTACAGTTTTGAATATGCTCTCTTCTTCTTTTAATTCCATAGTCTATTTGCCAAATGAACCTGGCGAGATGTTTGAATTAATCAATTTCCTAGCAATGGGACTACTCTTAAATACAATGAAAATGGCTGAGTTGGCACAAATTATTTACTATAATAAGTCTCAAATTAGCTTGATAAATACCTGCACCATTTGTGTGTGTCTTTGTGCACTTGCTGGAACTTTGCAGGTCTTTATAAGTAGGTTCTATTCTTCATCATTAAGGAACAGTTGTGAGAGAGTCCTTGTTTATTCCACTTCTGAATACAAAGTTACTGTACTATTATTACCGTGTATTATAAAGGCTTTATGCGCCGCCCATCCTTTGTGACGCTAAACCAAATAATGGAGACCACACAATGTTGGAAGAAAAGGTCACAGCTTTATGTTAACATCCGCTGTTAAAATCCTACCAGCCTGCCCGCCAGCCAAGTATGCTCCATGCAAAATGGGGGGGAGATCCTTTCCCAGCGGCCAGCGATTGGCCGCACTCCCTCCCTCCCCCCGCAGCATGTGAATGGGGGGGAGATCCTTGCCCAGCGGCCAGCGATTGGCCGCGCTCCCTCACCCCGCCCGTAGCATGTGAATGGGGGGGAGATCCTTGCCCAGACAGCCAGCAATTGGCCCGCTCCCTCCCCCCGCCCAAAAGCACTGTAAGATGGGAGCGGGAGATCCTCATTCAGTCAATGTTGGGCTGCTTCCCTCCCCCTCCTGCCCCTAGGGTCAGCTTAGGCCCAGCCCTAAAGCTGGCGCCCAGCCTTTTACCAGCGTTGATTGGGCATAGGCCGGCCCAGCCCTAAAGCCGGCGCCTCCAGCCTGCCATGCTGTTCTAGGGGCTCCAGCTGAGGGACGGACCCTAAAGTCCTCACCCTTTCTCCGTCTCCTGAGCTTGGCTGGTGCGGCAGCTCCGCCACCCGGAGGCCCCTCTGCAGGGCACTGGCTATCCTGGGGCCGACACGCCCACCCAAAGCTGCGACCTCTGATCTTAATTCTTCCCGCAAAAAAAACCTTGATGTTACTTAAGAACACCTCCAACCCCTTTGGTGATAGATGCACACCGTCCCTTCTGTGCCAGCTGCGCTCCTTGGTGTCAGTCTCTCTGCGCTTTAAGAGTTTTACAGCTGTTAGAGGATGAATTTTTCCCATGGCCTATTTACCTTCCTCCTAGCTTTCTCTTTCCGTGGCCCTTTTAAAATTCGCTTTGGAATAATTACTGACCAAATGATTACAACCTCACTCCACAGCGCCTTCAAGCGGGCGCATTCCTGTTGTAACCGATAAATCAACTCTAGTGTTTTGTTGTTGGCTGGGTCATTCCCCACGAGGTGTAGCAAAATAACATCCGGTTTCACATGAAATTCTGCTCACGCCTTGTCCAGAGCCTGTTACAGATCAACCAAGCACCTTCCTCTCTTCCCAAGCCAACGCCAATTCACCCCCTCCCCCGTAAACCACCGCTGCTGGCCACACTACTGATCCTTCACCCATTCGTGCGCCCACTGAATGAAGGAATGACCCATGATCCACACTTCCAGTGTCCTTGTGCAGCTGTCTACTGAGAGGGAAAAACATGTTAATCTTCTTGCATCCGCACGTTGCTGTGCCCTTTGGCCCTGATGTAACCACCTATAGGCAATGGGTTTCCACCTCCCCGGTTTGTACATTTGGTCCGGCATACAGCCGTTCTCAGCTGCCGCTGTAGCGGCACCAATTCTGAAGGAATGGGTACCAAATACACTAGGATCCATCCCCCCTAACGGCAAGGCACCGTTTAACAACGCTTTGAAATTGGTACCTTGTGAGTGGTGTTGCGTCCTGATGGATGAGGAAATTGCCCCCTACCTTGGGCCTGTGCCTTACCTACCACTTAATAAACGCCACTGGGCAAACTTCCGTTATTCTCCATAGTGAGGTGGACCCACGCTCCCCTTCCCGCTTGGTCAGTTTTAGACCTGTGAATCTTGCATGCCACCGACGTAGCATTGAGAATCATGCTCGTGAAAAAACAAGCCCGAACCCTGGCTTGTTTAAGATAACACCACTAGCTCGCCAACCCTGAAGGCACCAAGAAAGCCGCGGCAAATGCTACTCTGAACAGTTCCCGTTTCCGCTGTAGTGAAACATACCCTTTTTGTTGCCATCATCAATAACTCAAGCCTGTCTAGCGTTACCGGATCCCTACCGTCCATTCGCTTGGCTTCGCCCCTATCCCAGCCCATGAGGATTCTCCTTACTATGAAATCCTTAGTTATGTCCTTGCGGTTGTGGAGCTTCAGGAAAAAAGCAAAACCTGCCAACATGGCCCCAACAGTGGTCCGCGTCACCCCCACTGTCTTCAGGGCCTGTAGGAAGCCACAGAGCCGCGCGCTGCTACCTCGCTTACCCTCAACCCTGTACTTTTACTTGAATGTGAGCCACGTGTGCCAAGGCCAGAGGTGGGTTTTCTAGGTGCGTGGGGCTAGCGACTTCTAGACCAGGTCCATTAGTCCGATATCCCTATCTGCCACAGGTGACATGGGCACGTTAGACCTGTGGCATTTGCCGCTGCTCGCCTAAACGCTGTCCAATATAACCGTGATAAGGTGTCTGCTATCACGTTTAATCTCCCCGGGACATGCTTGGCGTTAAAGTTGATGCTGCTGCGCATGCAGAGCAGCACCAGCCTCCGCAGCAGCCGGATCACTGGGCTTGATGTTGCGGAGAGGCAGTTTACTGCTCCCACCACCCCAAGGCTGTGGGACCAGAATATGATGTGTTTGTTACTCAGCTCCTTAGCCCAACGCTCTACCGCCACTATGATGGGAACACAGGAAGGCGATATACTTTATTAAATCCGCATCTACCCATGCCTGGGGTCCTGGTTCTGCGCACCATTCCCCTTTGAGGTAGGCGCCGAAGCCTACGAACCCTGCCGCGTCTGAACAGCTCTAGCTCTTGGTTACTACGGCCCCCTTTTATCCATAGCTTTTGCCATTAACGTCCTGGAGGAAAGCTTCCCAGGATCTAAGTTCCTTAGTGACCCTGATGCGGTGCAGCGGGTGGGATACCCCGGCGGTCGACCTCACTAATTTCCTGCTGAAAATCCTGCCCATGGGTATGAACCTACATGCGAAATTTAGGCCCGAGCAGTGCCTGCATCTGCCTTAGTGTAACCTTCCTAGCACCCTTGCGAATGGGGGGGGGGGGCTTGTACCAGGGTTTTATTAAAGTTACAGCATTCTGATTTCCTTGGCTTCCCCAGTAGTTGACTAGATGGAGGGAGCCAATTTCTCTGGTGTTACCTGGCGAACCCATAAGTCAAGGCCCTTAGTACCGAATTGGAACGGGGTTCCCATGTATCTTGTGCCTAAACATTTGTACCATGCTGCGCCCCCATATGTTTTATATGTGTTGTATATAAGGTCTATGTATTTAAGAATATTCAAACCCTCCTCTGGGTGCTTCTCTAGCAGGCAGCTGGCTGACGCCAGGTAACCTCTTAGCCAGTTGTCACTGGTTTTATGCTTATTAGCGCTCTCATCGCCTACAGCCTTTGCTTTTCCCCTGGCCTGTAACCCCTCAGTAGAAAGGTCGTACATGTCCGTGACTTCACTTATTATCTCACTTTGGGTGTAACCCGACAGGAGAGAGGTCATGGCGCAGGCTTACGTGTACTTCCCCTTCATCGCCGACGCTGTCGTCCTTATTTTTGGGGCCTTGCTCTCCCCACTGCCTCCTGCGTTGCCCCTCTTGGCCTAGCCTTAAGTGATCGGTTCATCACTACTAGCTCTCTTTAGGAATTTATACCTGGGGGCTAGTGTAATTGCGCTGCGCTCTCAGACTCTGATATGTCGCTGACACTGCATCGCTATTATCCATACTTGACGAGGATTTATTTCCTTACCTGGAATCTCATCGCTCGGGTTGCTTGCGCTGACCTGGACCTGAAGCGTGCCGACTGGACTCAGCGTCTGTCCACCTTCTCGCCATGCACTGGTGAAAGGGGTAGGGGTCCAGGTCTACATCCCAGGCGTGCGATGACCACACATTGGCTGCCGCTTCCTGCAAAAACTGAGAGGACCCGGCCTGCGACCCCCTGCGGGATCCAGGGTCTGGGTCGCCTTAAATACCCCCACCCGGTTAATCTGCCCCGAAAAAGCGTGACCCATGTGTGGGAGGAGCAGGGCCCCCCCGACGGCTGTGGCGATTATAAATAGAACCGCCCGAGCCCCTGCCAGCTGGAGATAGGTAGGTAGGTGGTTGGGTGTGACATATGGTGGTATATTTAATATGGGTGTGACATATGGTGGTATATTTAATATGGGTGTGACATATGGTGGTACATTTAATATTGGTGCTTCATGACTTTAATAATCCTAGTCACAGTTCCCCCTGCAGTGTGAGGGGTGAACTTGAGGTTGCCCTGAGGGGTGAATTTGAGGTCGCCCTGCAGTGCTGCCAGGGGCCTCATGGTGGCGCTGTTGCAGGGGAGGGCTGAGGTAAAGCCTGCCTGTGCAGACCTCACTGACCTCCTATCCCTTTAACAACCCCCCCCCCCCCGCGCATAGCTGAAGCAGCAGCCAGCGCGGGAATCCTGGGAGGGAGGAGAAGCCCAGGAGCCCACGCGGGAATCCTGAGAGGGAGGTGAGTGATAGCAGTGGGGGAGCTTGTTGTGATCGGGGGTGATCGGGGTGCTCTCCCGTCTATGGTCCACGGGGTGGTGAGGAGGTGCGCGGGATGGGGGCAGGGCCGCGCCGGCGCAGGGGAGGAGCAACCCTCTTCATTGTACTGGTGCTCCGGGAGGGAGCGTGCTGCAGCGCGGCCCTGGGGGAAGATGGAAGAGCGGACCCGCGGATAGTAGCTGGGCGGCTGGTGTGGGTCCTGACGGGGGGGACACGGTAAGCCAGGCCTGGGGGCGCCGTGGCCCGGAGGGGGGACAGGTCACGAGGCGGAGTGACCTCGCAGAGATGCGGGCCTGGAGCTGGCGGGGGCAAAGGCTGGGAGGGGGCCGGATGGAGGGATGTATAAGGGCATGAGGTGGAGGGGACACGGGAATGCGGTGGGCTGCCAGCAGGTGCCTGCGCTTGGCGGGGGAGCTGGGAGGACTGTGGAATGGGGCCTGGGGATACCTACCTGATAACGCTGGGAACTGCGCGGGGCAGGGACACTTACCGGCTCCTCCGGTGCAGCAGCATCAGCAGGCTCCTCAGGCTCATGGGTGAGGCTGGCAGGACCCGGTGGTCTACATACAGCAGGGGGCTGCTGTAGTCACTGCGGCCCTCCCTCGTGGTCTGAAAAACAGCAGCGCAGCAGCCAGCGTTCCTGTAAGGGGAAAATTCCGTTAGCTCTGTCTCTCTCCCCTGGGGCCCCACTCTTTATACCCTCTCCCCCCTCCCCCTGCATGGGAGGGGACAAGCAGCCTTCCCACTCCGTGTGGGAACGGGGAGGGGGGTTAGCCGACACCCCCCCCCCCCCAGCTCTCGCCAATCAGGACGTTGCATCCTTTAAGGAGACTACGACCCCATGCTGGGGCCTCTGCCTCTTCATATACAGTAAGTGCTTGCTTATGTAAAAACATCAATGCTCTTCTTGAAATACTGTAGTAAGGCCTCCAGTTTTTATGAATAGATTATTCAATAATAGAAAGTCAGATGCTAACACCCTGCAATTAGAGTGGCAGACAGAATAGCTATCAGTAGTTGTTATCAGATCCAGAGAGACAGTCTCAAACTGACTTATTTACATAGAATAGAAAGCCTAATCTAAGAAATATAGGTATAGGGTTTTTTTTTTAAAGGAACTTCATTCAGAGTTGTCATATCTACATTAGTTTAAAGATCAACGACATTTGTATGCAGTTTAAAAAGTTTAAAACTGTTTAAACACAAAAATATTGTACTCATGTGCATGCCTTTTCCCAGAATCCCTGGCTGTAGTGGAAGCACTGTATGCTAGAAGATAATGGTGAAAAGCCGGGTTGCAGATCTGTCTGGGACGCGTGAATGTGCTCACAGGTGGGTTTTTTGCATTTGCAATATTGTTTTTCAAAACCGTCTTCTACACTAGGGGTGCTCAACTCCAGTCAACAAACCCTCCAACAGGTCAGGTTTTCAGGATATCCCTGCTTCAGCACAGGTGGCACAGTCGAAGCCACCTGTGCTGAAGCTGGGATATCATGAAACCTGACCTGTTTGGGGGGGGGGGGCGGCTTGAAGACTGGAGTTGAGAACCCCTGTTCTACATCTATCTCCTTAAAGATGCACTGTTAATCAGTTAAACTTTATTAAAAAACTGTTTTCAAACATAAAATTGGTGGTGTACAGACAGATATATATATATATATATATATATATATATATATATATATATATATACATACATAATTTTCATATATATATAAAATGGTTGTTTTTCCAGCGACCTTAATATTTGTTGGATTGAATATACTTGGGAAGTCCGTTAAATTGCTGAAAACCCATATCTATATTTAACCATTACTAAAGTTCAATGCAACCTAAAACAAAAAATGAACTAATTATTTTAAAATAACTCTTTACGTTTCAAATGTTCACGTGGAGGTATTGTATTGTATGTCTTTATTTATATAGCACCAAAAGTGTACTCAGCGCTTCACAAAGAATACAGTACAGGGAATTATAATAATACAATAAGTGCAGCAAAAATCAGACAATAGGAATGGAAATCCCTGCCCTGAAGAGCTTACAATCTAAGAGGTTTGTGGGGAAACATACAGAGAGAGCAGGTAAGGGAATAAGTGCTGTAGATGGGTGTGCTTGGCCACAATGGGTGGTATAAGTGACTGTGGGACAATAGCCATGAGTGCAGGATTTTGGGATGCTTGATTTGTGGGGCATGTTTTAAGGTTAGTCAATGTTAACCATTTCATTTAACACCATTTACAGGGGAAGAGATGGCAGGGAGGTGTGGGTAAGATCAGGTGTGTATGTCTTGGTTCAGGCTTAGGGTAGATCCCCAGCAGCAGGAAGGAGTAGATAGAGGGTGTGAATAGAGGATTTGTGTGGGTGTTTTTTTATTTAGGGGTAAATAATAATAATATAATAATAATAGCATGTTCTTGCACATTTGCTTACTGTAAAACTAAAAACTGATATGTCATACTCATTTACATGGTATAACCCAAGACAAATATTAAGGGCAACGGGAACATTAAATATCAATTAAGTTCAAGTTCAATTAAATGTCTGACCTACATAAGATACAAACTCTATGTAAAACTCTGTTCTCCAAAGTCCTATTTCAGCATACAATATCACAGACTCAGCTCACAGATAATGTGACTGAGATAAGGATTGTGCTGTCTGTCAGTGCTCTAGCAGGTCAATTTCCACATATAATACCATCTGGTATCCCATAACGTTTACATTGGAACTGATTTACAGAAACTCATTCGCGTGGGCTCAAATTTAATAATATCTTGTAAGAAGACCTCCAAATGGGATTAGTTTCAAAATCACCGTCACTTTTGAAAGCGCACATTAATGGGAATCTTAGCTGCATAATGAGCTTCTGATCATCTGGCGTTAATGATACAACCTTATGTTGCTTTCCCTTTGATCCGATCTTACACCTGTTTGTTTTGGTTCCTCTTGGTACGCAATTTTATTTTAAATTCAGACTGATGGATTTTAATTAGTCACCTTTTCACACAGAATTTTCTATCACTGGAGAATAAAACAATAGGAAACTTGTCATGTTTTATATTTTGACTACAACATTGTGGCATGCAATAATAAACTGTGCATTCATCGGCTGAACTGTATGAATCATGTGCTTCCTTCTTTGGTTTCAAAGGTCACTGAAAGAAGCTAATAACACAAAAGTAAGGACATACAAATTGGTATTTCAATTGCTAAAGCTATTGAGTAATTGAGGGTACTGAGGAGAGATCCCATCTATATCAAAAGCAGAAGGTAGAGTATGCCCAATCCTAACCTACCAGAAGTCTCCTCTGGGAACCATCCTTAACTCCTGAAACAAGTGCCCCATTTCAGGTTGAATCATGGGAATCTCATGGGAGATGGTGTTGTTTTCTGAGAAATGCTTAAATGATTATTTGCTGAGAAATGCTCAAGAAAGCAGACAGCAGCGCACCAGAAGGTAAGTGTCACAATCATATAAGTAAAATACATGTAGTACACGTACAATTTAAAAGCACTAAAAGAAGCACCGAGTCCGAGTCCACACCAGGAGAATGCAAAAAGATGGCTGCCATCTGGAACAGTGTGAAGCAGGGTAACTGCTCAGTAACACTGAACACTAGAATGGCACCAACAAATTTAATCAAAAAGACTTAATCAGGGGGTGACGTGTACGGCACAGAAATTGTCAATTTATAGCCCACTAATCATAAACATTATTAAAATAATTACAGATAATTTATCATCAATGCATCATGGGGGAGCAATATATATATATATATATATATATATATATATATATATATATGTAACACATGTCCCCCCCCCTCTCTGGAAGATGTGGCTGTTACTACTGATGTTTGTGGTGCTTGCATACCTGTGAGGGTCTAGGAGAGAATCCTTAGCATTGTACCTTTATTTAGCCGTGTTTCCATCGTTATTATAATGTAGTGTCTGCAGTCTCCTGGTTCTAACTGTGCAGACCCCAGTAGTTAGTTATTTGTTCATTTGTCTAGTCACACTCACCTGCATGCGCAGTCAGAGTCTCCACTGGAGCATAAAACGTATCTGACACACGCATCGCCAGAATCTCGTTTGGAGCGCAGAGCATTCATACTACCTAACCCAGCCCGCTCACACAGAAATATCCTGTGACAATACCTGGCACTATAGGGACTAGCCATACCTACCTACACGAGGGGCATGGAAATTAGCCTCAACACTGTATACACACAATGAGCATGATGGCATAAACAGATTACATGTGCGCTGAGTGTGTAGGTCTCCTACAGCAATCCCAACAGGTCTGACCTGTCTAAACGGGGGATAAACAAATAATCATCTGTATACTCTGTTATCACTCGGCTACTGTGTGTAACTCACCACAGCAAGCCAGACACCGAGCAAACGACAATCTATATTAGTATCTGCCCCACTATTAGACGCAACTACCGGCGGAGATGCAGCAATAACATACAGGCTATTAAAGTGATCTATAACAGTCTCGAAGCTAGTAAAACTATCTTCTATCCATAAGCTACCAGGGGGCGTATGGTAGACCATATAGACCTTCTAGAGTCTATTTTTAAACACAGTATACTCAACCAAGTACGAGAACGTATACTGTTTTTATTACACTTTCACTGAACTTAATAAAAGTAAAGAATTACATCATTTGTTATACACACTATTATTACATAGTCCATAAACATAAATAAATAAAACATATTCCAATTGTCTGTCTGTAAATCATCCCCCTACTGTCTTAATTTAATTCAGCTTTCACACTTGTGCAAGGCAAGGCAACACCCACCTTAGAAAAACCATTTGCTTTAACTACCCTCACATGTGTTAATTAAGTTTGTTGTGCCAACCAGGTGACTTTCTAAAAGTATATAAGTAAACTCCTAACAGCCATTGCTGCTAGCAGCCATGCTTTTAAGCAGATATGTTTCAAGTATTTATGAAGTTTAAAAAGGAAGTTCAAAAAGAAGTGGAAAAGTGGACATCACCTACTGCTTCTGATTCCTGCTTTTGATCTACGTTGGAAAAGAGGATATCATCTATCTAAGACTGCACATCTCAACACTTAACTATTGCTGTGATGCCGCCTTTATTTTTTATATTTGCTGCAACCGCACTTATTTTCAAATTATGCACTTCCTTCCACCAGTCTCCTTATGTCTCTAACTCTATTCATATATCTCCATCTCTCCTTTCTTCCCCACTTCTCAGTTCACATGAACTCCTTTCTTACCTGCGTCCTCTGTCACCACACAGCTATACCTCCTGCACTAAAACACACCCCTACAAATCATGCTCGCACATCCTCTTTCTATCCATGCTTCTCCTCCTTGCTTCTGGGGATATCTCTCCCAATCCTGGTCCCTGCCTTATTTCTACTTGCTCTCGTCCTCGCCTCCCACATACAACTTCTACTCCTTCTGGTGTTAACCCCTCCAACCTCATACCCATCCCCTGCCACCCTCCCTCCTCTCTCCCTTTCTCCTGTGCCCTTTGGAATGCTCGCTCCCTCTCTAACAAGTTCCTCTCTGTGCATGACTTCTTTCTCTCTCACTCCCTGCTTCTCTTTGCTATAACTGAGACCTGGCTCACTCAGTCTGACTCTGCTCTGGAAGCTGCCCTCTCTTATGGTGGCCTTTCCTTCTCCCACACTCCGCGCCTTGATGGCAGGGGTGGAGGTGTGGGGCTCCTGCTCTCCTCTCTCTGCCGTTACCGAACTATTCCTATTCCCCCCTCTCTTGCCTTTCCCTCCTTTGAGGTTCACACTGTCCAGATCTTCTCTCTTCTCCCTGTTCATGTGGCGGTCATGTATCGCCCACCTACCTCTACTCATCCCCCTTCTGCCTTTCTCTCTCACTTTGAATCCTGGCTCTCTTTCTTCCTCTCCTCAGACTCCCCTGTTCTTCTCCTTGGGGACTTCAATTGCCACATTGATGACCCCTCTCTCCCTTGGGCTTCCCGCTTTCTTTCTCTAACCTCTTCTTTTGGCCTTCAACAGTGGACTGCAGCCAGCACCCACAAGGATGGCCACTACGTAGACCTGGTTTTCACTAAAAATTTCTCTCTCTCTGATTTCTCCATTTCCCCTTTTCCTCTCTCTGACCATCACCTCATCTCATTCTCTCTATCTCGCTTCTCAACTTCTCCACCTCCATCTACACCCCGGTTATGCAGAAACCTGCGCTCTATTCACTTACCTGACTTTGAGTCCACGTTACACTCCTCCCTCTCCTCTCTCAGATCTGCTACAGACCCTGACAAACTGGTCAGGAACTACAACTCTGCCTTGTCCTCCTCTCTTGATCTACATGCCCCGCTTTCTCTCTGCCGCACTCGCCCTTTTAACCCTAGACCCTGGTTAAATTCCCACACGCGCATGCTGCGTTCCTCCACTCGTTCCTCTGAACGCCTCTGGAGGAAATCTCATACGCTCGCAGACTTCCTTCACTACAAATTTATGCTATCCTGTTTCAACTCTGCCCTCTCGCAAGCTAAACAAGCCTACTTTTCTTCACTTATCAACATGCACAAGTCTAACCCACGCCGACTGTTCTCTGTCTTTGATACTCTACTCAAACCACCCTCCGCTGCCTCTCCTTCCTCCATCTCCGCTCAGGACTTTGCTGACTATTTTAAGGAAAAGGTGGAATCCATACGTCAGAACATCCCCTCTGTTTCTTCCTCCCATCCTACACCTCTTCCTAACTCTCCTCCTGCCTTCCTTGACTCTTTTTCCACTGTCTCAGAGGAGGATGTGTCGCTGTTGATCGCCTCTTCTCCCTCTACCACTTGCCCTCTTGACCCCATTCCCTCCCATCTCCTAAAACCTCTTGCTCCTACTATAATCCCTACGCTCACGCACATTTTTAACTCCTCCCTCTGCTCTGGAACCTTTCCATCCTCCTTCAAACATGCAACAGTCATACCATTACTCAAAAACAGCAAGCTTGACCCTATCTGTCTTTCTAACTATCGGCCTGTCTCCCTCCTGCCTTTTGCCTCTAAACTCCTTGAACGTCTTGTATTCGCTCGCTTGCTCCATTTTCTCAACACCTATTCTCTCCTAGACCCTCTACAATCTGGCTTCCGTACTGCTCACTCCACGGAAACAGCCCTCACTAAAATAACTGACGACCTCCATGCTGCCAAAGACAGAGGTCATTACACTCTGCTCATATTACTCGACCTCTCTGCAGCATTTGACACCATGGACCACCCTCTTCTCCTTCACATTCTCCATACTCTTGGCATTCGGAACAAAGCTCTATCCTGGATCTCATCCTACCTCTCCCATCGTACTTTCAGTGTCTCTTCTGCTAATACCTCCTCCTCCTCTATTGATCTCTCTGTGGGGGTACCCCAGGGCTCTGTCCTGGGACCTCTTCTCTTTTCTCTGTATACACTCTCTCTAGGTGACCTAATAACATCTTTTGGGTTTAATTATCACCTCTATGCTGACGACACACAAATATATTTCTCAACACCCGACCTTACACCTACTGTACAAACCAAAGTTTCTGAATGTCTCTCTGCTATATCATCCTGGATGGCCCTCCGCCGCCTTAAACTCAACATGGCTAAAACAGAGCTCCTCATACTTCCTCCCAAACCTGGCCCTACTACCTCCTTCCACATTACTGTTGGAACTACCATCATTCACCCAGTAGCCCAAGCACGCTGCCTTGGGGTCACACTCGACTCCTCTCTCACATTTGCCCCTCACATTCAAAACATTTCTAAAACCTGTCGCTTTTTCCTCCGCAATATAACAAAGATACGCCCTTTCCTCTGTTGCTCGACTGCTAAAACTCTGACTCAGGCCCTCATTCTCTCCCGTCTTGATTACTGTAACCTCCTGCTGTCCGGCCTTCCTGCCTATCACCTGTCTCCCCTACAATCTATCCTTAACGCTGCTGCCAGAATCACTCCCCCCTTACATCTCAGCCCTAATTTCTCGTTATGCACCATCCAGACTCTTGCGTTCTTCTCAAGGATGTCTTCTTTCTACCCCCTTTGTATCTAAAGCCCTCTCCCGCCTTAAACCTTTTTCATTGACTGCCCCTCACCTCTGGAATGCCCTTCCCCTCAGTACCCGACTAGCACCCTCTCTATCCACCTTTAAGACCCACCTTAAGACACACTTGCTTAAAGAAGCATATGAATAGGACTGTGGCTATTCTGAACACATGGCACATAAAGCTTGGCCCCCTGCAGATGCACTTACCAGAACTCCCTCCTACTGTCTCTGTACGTTCTCCCTACCTACCAATTAGACTGTAAGCTCCTCGGAGCAGGGACTCCTCTTCCTTAATGTCTAAAGCACTTATTCCCATGATCTGTTATTTATATTATCTGTTATTTATTGGATTACCACATGTATTACTGCTGTGAAGCGCTATGTACATTAATGGCGCTATATAAATAAAGACATACAATACAATACAATTATTTTTCTCCCCTGACCACTTTTATTCTATAAAGGTCTGCGGTGCGCCTACAAAGGGATTCTCTCTGTGTACCTCTCTAGATACACCCATTATCATCCATTGATACACTCCCTAGGCAGCACGCCTCAACCATCAAGGGGTCAGAGCGAGGTTCCTATCCATAGTTGTTATATACATATATACAATTAAAATAAATTAAATGATGCTATATTGCAGGTCCATCAAAAAGAATAGCTTGCAGGCCAATTCTTAAATCCAATGCAAGACTTGGGCCGCACCAGGAAAAATAGAATAAATATAACCTACGCGTACACATTTTTTCTTATTAAAAATATGTCCACACTGGTATTTCTCTCCCCCTCTCTCCCCTCATCCCATCTCTCCCCCTCTCTCCCTCCACCCATCCATTCTCTCTTTTCTACCCATCCACTCTCTCCCTTCCTATCTGCCCTCCCCTCTCTCTCTCTCTTTCCCCTATTTCTCTCTCCGTCAGAATCCCGGTAAGTGGCCCTGAAAGAGGGGGGAGGGGACTGTCTCATCCCCCCTTCTCTCCATCACTCTTCTCACCTCTGTCTTTCTCACTCTCGCACTGTTTTACTCTCCCTCCAATTCTGTCTCTCTCACACTTCCCCCTCCTCCCCCACTTCTTCCTCTCTCTCGCCCACCTCCTGCTCTTCCTCTTTCTCTCTCCCTTGACTGTATACACACACACACAATACTCCCTCCCCCAAAATACTCAGATAATACCCCCCTCCCATACAATAGCCCCCAAAAACTCCCCTCCCTCACAAAAGCTCCACAATATCCCTTTCCTCTACAATATCCCCACCTCCCCCACAATAGTTTCACCTCCTCATAATAGCCCCACAATACCCCTTTCTCTCCGCAATAGCCACACCTAAAGAACAATACACCCCCTCCCCAAAAATAGCCTCCCTCCCCAACAATAGCCCCACAATAGCCTACCTTACCATGATCAGAGCCTCCGTGCCATGTGGCCGCAGAAGATGGGCCCAGCTTTCGCCTTGCACCAGCATGGGGAAAGATGGTCCGTCAGCCATCAGAGATAACTCCCTTGCCACAACCCCATTACTAACCCCTCTTACTCCCAACAAGAGTTGTTTTACCTCTCTCCCCACCCTCCACCCTCCACCCCCCACTCCCCACCCTCCACCCCCCACTCCCCACCCCCCACCCCCACTCCCCACCCCCACTCAGTAATTGCCAGTATTTTTCATTAGGCAGATGTGCAAATGGAAATGTGCCTAATATGACTTTTGCCCATTGAAGAGCATTACAAAAACATTAAACATAAATCACATTACAGTACATAATAAATACTAAGCCATTAAAGGCGCAATCCATGCAATATCCTGCACGTGTTTTTTTATAAATCAGTTCTGTAGTATTAAATAATACTTACTAAGACATTTTTTAATTAATCTCTTAATGCCATTTTTTAATGAAAAAAAAATTAAATGCTACAAGTATTTTCTCATAGTACAGATCTGATTTATTTTAAAAAAAAACACAAATGTATGATATTGCTTGAACTGCAGCTATAAAAGCTATGTTTAACTATAGGTGTGCACCACTTATAGGAATACTGTTGACTTGCTTCTATGGGAGAGGGAGTGGCTCATTGAGTAAAAGACACTGACTGGCACTGAGAGTTTGAAGCAAAGGAACCTGGTTCAATTCCCAGTGTTGGCTCCTTGTGACCTTGGGCAACTCACTTTATCTCCCTGTGCCTCAGGCACCAAAAACATAGATTGTAAGCTTCACAGGGCAGGGACTGTGTCTGCAAAATGTCTCTGTAAAGTGCTAAGTAAACCTAGCAGCGCTATACAAGAACATGCTATTATTATTATTATGCAAGTCTGTGTTTTCCTGGGAAGCACGCTATAAAAACTTTACCAAATGAATTTAATCTACCCATTTAGTGTTTTTTATATTTTTATGCGAAGAAAAGCTAGTTTATTCCTTTGCATCAGCAGTTTATTTAATGTATAAAGCATGTATTGATTAAAGAATACAAATAGTCTCTTTCAATGTTGTTAGTGTGGTGGGTTTAAAGAATACCTATAAACATAATGAACATAAAATTGGGGTTGACTGCTCAATTATTGGCTTAACAGCCAATGGTTTACAAATAACATCTCCATGTGAAGGCAATTTTGAAAAAAAATTGGGGCATTTTCATCCTGCACCTATGAATCAAAATACTTTGCAACATTTTTGCTCGGTATAACCAAAGCTTCTGACCTGGGGAGATGGATATATGTTATTTGTGCACAATTTTACAAAAAGAGAAGGCAACTCTTGCTCAGATTAGTTGGAAAAGTGAATAGAAGGGTTACGGTGCATACAGGGATCAAAAATTAACAATTTTACAGGGAAAGTCACGTGTCTACTGCACTCTAAACACTACATTTTAAAAATGAGACTAACTTTTATTATAAAAGTGTTACAAGCATAGTGTTGTTAGTTTGAAATAATTATTTTAAATGTACTAGTTAAAAATCCAGTCCAAAAATCTGCTGCTCAGAATAGCAAAGGTTGTGTGGGTTCTTCTGATCCTGTTATATTCCCACAAGGTGCCTTAGATGTTATTGAAATTCTTTTAGGAAGTGTGGCATTGGATTCATATAAATATATTTTACATATCTCATTGGCATATTTCCCAGGTACTTCACGTGAGTGGTGCCTTTTTGAGCACAGGGATCTCTCCCTATGCTATTTGGAGAGAGGTTTGAGGGGGATATATAGAGAACTTGAGACTCCAGCAAAATATGTCTCTCTTGGGGGAAAAAAATTAATTCTATTTTTTAGACTGATCCGCGTGTAAAAGGAAGCGGTCAATCAGCACCGGAATTGAATTTCTGTGAAAATGTCACCCATCTCTAGTTGTAACATGGTCTTATTTGAAATAAATGATCAAGAAACATATTATATGGGTTCAACAAAGACATTACATTTTAGAAAGGCAGATTTTAATAAACTACTGTAAGGAAGAATCTACAAGGAATAAATTGTTATGACATTTTTGCAAGAAAAATGTGGAAGATAAATGAACAGTCTTTAAAGCATTTTTCTGAAAGTGCACTTATCAGTGTATACCCTTAGGTAACATATATAAAAGAAACAAGTATACACCAATGTGGCTAAATAAACAGGTAGGGAATGGAAAGGAAGAGGCAGACATTTAGATTCTTAAAGTCAGAATGGACAGAGGTATCAAATCAGAATTATAAGCAGAACATTTTAACTAAAAAGGGATTGCAATAGAATGTAAGACCAACCCTAAAAAGTTATTTGAGTACCTTAATAACAAAAAGATTAGGAAATAGAATATAGGACCCATTCAGTATGAGATTGGCAGGAAAATTATTGGAGCTAAGTAGAAGGCAGAGGTATTAAATACATTATTTCCATGTGTATTTATGGTTTCAAGCAAGAGTCAACTGCAACAACATTACAACAGGAAGAAGCTACAACCACAATATTAATTAACAATTGCTTAACAGAGGATGAAGTGCAAAGGCGACTTGATAAACTTAAGGTAAATAAAGCACCTGGCCCAGGTGGCATGCACCCACATGCTCTTAAGGGCCGCAATAAGTTCAATAATAGACAAACCATTATATTTTCTATTCAAGCACTCCCTTTCCACAGGCTCAGTGCTTGTATTTAAAAAGGGGGATAGATCAAAACTAGGGAATTACAGACCTGACAGCCTGACATCAATTGGGGGGATGCTACGTGAAGTTTAGTAGGGGATAATATTCACGAATACCTTGAGGATCACAAAATGATTGGTAATAGTCAGCATGGATTTATGAAAGATATGTTGTGCCAACATTATTAGTTTCTATGAGTGTGACAGGGCCTTAACCCCTGTCTAAAAGGGGCTCCAAATAGCAAGTATCTGGCTGATGAGTCCAGCAGCGAGCTGGTTAACTGCAACTACAGACAATTAGCCTGTCTCCCCCTGGCTCATCAGTCAGGTCGAAAAGCCTCCTGCTTAAACTGCAGGGGATCTCTCTAGCACTAAGTGTGTGCTGTCAGCATGAGATCCCAGCGATACAGGCTCTCTATTCCAGGAGCAAGAGATGAAGAGGAGCACAGCAGCGATTCCCAGCAGCTTCCAGCTAGTGTAGCGCCAAAAAATGAGGGTAACTCCAAATGGGGATAAGTTATAAAAATATTATTTTATTGGTCAGTAGATAAAAATACAAAATACTGACACAAGTGAACTCTCTTCCCATGAGCGCTATAGGCCATGTCTGTACATACTGTGCTATATGTATGCACACACAGCTGTCTCTCACACATACTTATACTCCTTGTTTTTCCATCCCTATACACCAATAGGGACCACATAGTATCCACACACACTTTTAGTTATGCTACTAACTCTCACATTTCCACACCCACCCACACCATGTATATCCGCTCCCACTCCACACACACCTTTTGTAAAGCACTGTATGTACTGTGGGCTCTCCATTCATGTTAATTTACACTGATACACATACACACTCTTTCATCACTTGCTTTCAGGAACCTTTTGACACCTCCAGCCATAAAACACATCCACACCGGGGGAAGGACCAGCACAGATAACATTCCAATAGACACTGTTTATAGTATAGCTTTTGCTTGCTTCATTCATTGTAACATCGCCGGAAGAAAAGATCAGTGTATCTCGAAAGCTCGCACAAATAAAAGCATTTCGTTAGCCACAGAACGGTATCATCTATTTATTTTTTGATATATATATATATATATATATATATATATATATATATATATATATATATATATATATGTGTGTATATATATATGTATATGTATATATATATATATATATATATTATATATATAAACGAAAAGAAGACAGTGCGGCTCCCATAGCATAATACTGTAAGTTAATAATTAAAATGAACGTGCAGATGAATCACGGACACTTACATTGTGCAAAATGAAATAAGACAGTGAGTAAAGTCTTTACAATCACCGGAGCCTCCGTGGATAGATACCGTGTGTGGAGTCCAACACACTCCTGTCGTGGATGCCAGGAGCATGCGCGCGCACCCGGTCTCCCCCTGGTTGTAAATCCCGCGAGAGTATGTGTCCACCGATACTAAGGGATGCTAACACGACAGTCAGACTTCCTGCATCAGGGTTCCAAGCGTGATGAAAGATGGACTGGCTCCAAAGCAAGCAAAAGATAAAACTACTCAAAATATGAGTTGTGTACAATAAAAGTCCAATGCTAGCTACTTCCCTACGCGTTTCGTCGCGATATGCGACTTCCTCAGGGGGTAGAGCTGTACTAACAAAAAATGCCATAGATATATATATATATGCCATAATTAAAAAGAGCACATTAAAATCACCTGAATACAAATTGATTGCTACAATCATTAACTCTTGAAGGGCTGGAAAGGGAAAAGGGGGATGAAACATAAGGGGAACATAGGATGAATATATGGTACATAAAACATAACAAAAACTATAATCATGAAAGATATGTGTATATACATATACATATTCATAAATGACATGAAAAATGGTATATATATTGATACTACTAAACACAGATATTGAAATGGTTCAGATGTTGATATATAATACACAGTAATAAACATATTATCTGATAAAATATAAACTTGGAATGTTAGTGAAAAGCATATATAAATTCCTCAAAACGTACATAAAAGTATATACATACATGTGTATATATATATAAAATATAATATATAATACCTGGACTATATATTGATTCAGCACAAATACAAATATAGAAATTGGAAAAGAATGAATAAAAATATAGATAAAAAAAAAAAAAATATAGATAAAAATAAGAATATAATAAAATAGATAAATGAATATATAAAAAGATTAATTATAGAAAATAAAAACGATATCAAAATGAAAAGAAAAAAGAAAAATATAAAGAAAATAAGTATATTTAAAATAAAGACAACAATCAAAATAGCTATTAACCTGAGAGTAAGTTATTCATTCCCTAGTGATAACCACAGAAATCAGTTACAATAGTGTTATTGGATTGATAGTTATATATATATACACCTATGGTGATGTAGTCATCAGACGAGCAGGGGGACCACAGAACACTATACCAGTGTGCTGGTATCTATATGTTCATTGAACCCCTTTGGTGACAAAGTGTCCAGGGTATACTGTAGATCCAGAAGGTCTCTCGAAAACATAACCTCCTGAATCTATCACCCCCAATGAGAGCCTCTGGTATGTGTTCAATACCCCTAATAGTTAGAGAAGCAGGATCTTTGTTGTGACAGACAGAGAAATGTTTAGAGAGACTATGAGTCAGATTTCCATTAATGATGTGCCGTCTGTGCTCTAGAAACCTGGTACTCATAGGTCGAATTGTTCTCCCTATGTACTGTGGACCACAGGAACATGAGAGAAGGTACACTATGTAGGTGGAGAGACAGTTTATCCTGCCCTTTACATCATGCTCTCTCTTGTTGGAGAAAGAACAGAATTTTTCACCGGCAATAAGATGTTTACATGTAAGACATCTAGTACGTCCACATGAAAAATTGCCGGAGAGACGGTCAGAGGGAACTGAATCTTCGTCCTTAGTCATTCTCAATCGACTGGGGGCCACAATATTTTTAATGTTTCTAGCTTTTTGTATGTGACTAGAATGTATGCAGGTAAAATAGGTCGCAAAACATGATCATTCCTGAGAATATCCAAATGATTGTTCAATATCTGTTTAATTTTGTATGCAGACTGATTACATTTAGTGATGAATCTAGGACACTCGTCCTGACCTGAACCCATATCATGTTTTTTTAAGGGGATAGGTAGTGACTTTGGATTTAGATTGAGCAAGAAGAACATCCCTGCTAATATTCTTGACCTCATTAAGAGCACCAGTGACAACCTTTTCCTTGTAGCCCTTGTGATTTTGCTGGATCCCAACTGACTCTCCATCCTTCAGGCCCTTCATTGGAGCCTAATATTAAGAACTCTCCATTTGGACCCAAGTCCCTATTTTTCCCCTACCAGTCTAAGGGTAACTTTGTCGAGACCTTTTACACCATGGTACTGAAAGATTTAGAGTATGTCCCACTGGGGGACCGAAACGCCGGTTTTTGTGTCTTCTATCAAATATAGAACATTTTTGATTTACTTACCTGCGTGCTGTCCCTTGATGTCGTGTTGCAACCGGTATCGTATGGTCTGTTATTGCTTTATGGGATAAGCACCAAAACTTATTTACTATACATATATATATATATAATTTTATTGATGATCACGAAATTAAACATTATTATACATACATCCTACAAGATGCAAAGAACAAGGGACTTGTTAAAAGTATAAAAATATATATATAAAAAAACAACTTCCTCTTTTTGCAGGACGATGCATGGATGATCATGCCTTGCAGCAACTGGAGGCTGGAGTGGTGCAGCTAGAGTGGATGAGGTTGACCCGCTGGGAAGAGAACTTCTGTTTAGATGGCCATGCTTTTTATTTTAGTGATCATTTGGCTCATTATTCCTAACATCTGACTAAACAGGGCATTGCTTTCTCCTGTGCATGTAGCTATTCCTTCTGCCAAGAGAGTGTTATTACTGACTCTTCAGGTAAAGTATGTTCCAGTGAAGGAATTTGCTTCTCTCCACCCTGATCCTCAATCTCAATCTTATTAGCTGGTGGTTGGTGTGCAGAAAACATTTCGGGAATGTGCATATTGTCTATATTGTTTGTGAGACAAATGAAAAAATAACATATTTGTTGTTTAAGAGTAATCTTAATGTGTCATATAACCTTATAAGCTGCGAATATGGAATTTATTCACAAGTGAAAATATTTGCATATTTATTCAAATAAAACATTTGTCTACATTGTCCTGTTTCCTTTAGATCTATTACTGTATATATATTTATTTTTAAATATTTATTTTAAAGTAAAAAAAATTCCAGTACATTTTTAACTGTGAAATAAAGGTTACATTTTATTTAGATTTTAGAGGATATAGAGTATAATGTTACACACCTCCAGAATGTCCCACACCTCTGGAATGCCCTTCCCCTCAATATCTGATAATCACCCTCTATTTCCACCTTTAAGGCCTCTCTTACAAAACATGATGAAGGTCCATGCTGGACCAAAACATCAGCAAAGCTCTGTTGAAGGTCCTTACATCTCAGCCCTAATTTCTCATTATACACCTGGTCTTCTCAAAAAATGTTTTCACCTTTCGTATCTATAGCTCTCTCCCATCTAAAACCTTTCTCAATTATTGCCGCACACCTCTGGAATGCCCTTCCCATCAATATCTGAGTTGCACCCTCTCCACCTACAAGGCCCTTCTTAAAACACACTCTTTAAGCATTAATTAATAATTAATTAAGCAAGCATTTTGTTAGCTCCGTTGGCTATACATTCCATATGCATTTACCCTGTCCCCTTGCAGACTGGCTTACTGTAGCACACTCCTAAAGTCTCTGAAAGTTCTCCCTACTTACCACTTAGATTGTAAGCTCTTTGGGACAGGAACTCCTTTCGGTAATGTTTAATTTTATGTACGAAGCGCTTATTCTCATTATGTCCCATATTATTTTGCTGCATTTATTACTGATATAAAGCGCTATGTACATAGATCGCAGGATACAAATACAGATTTACATATGTAGCGGTCATGTGACAGCGGCACCGAAGATAGTTAGCTTAGCTATATCTCACATATACATGAAGATATTAGAACTTTTTCATTGTGTGTGGTTTACATTTTCAGTTCTCTTTTTTTTTATTTTTTATCATTTCATTTATTAGTCCAAATAAAAAGGAATCATCTAATACTGAAGAACTTATACTCACAAACTTCTACTTTCATGCTGTTCTGCCACTATATACAACCACTGTGCACAACCCTGTACTCTGAAGTCAGGGTGTGCAAATTAAGACATCTAGCTGTGCAAGCGGAAGGTTACAGGCTGTTCCATTATCTCTACAAGCAATGGTGAACTCTCTCTGTGTGTTTGTAGCCCTGAGCTTATCATGGATCTAAAACATGCTTATGACAGTTGATCTTCTTCACCGTGTGGTAGCGAAAAAAATGATATCCATGAGCTTGGCAGTTAGGAACAGGTCCATTGTTATCTAGAAGCAAAGAACAGCAGCTCTCAGTCTAAGGCATTGATCTCTTGATCTTGAAATTATTATTGTACATTAGCTCTTCTGAAATCATTACAGTAAGTAATCTGCAGCAGGTCTGCTGTTTCCTGAATTAAGGCTCTGGTGTATCTCTGGTATACGTGACATACCCTGGAAAACACACCTCTGGTATACACACTTTTTTTTTGGTACACATACTGTATGGACTCTAGATCTTTCTGCCATGTGTTATACCGTAAACCCCAGATCCACCTCGTACCACTCAAAGAGCTTAATTGCTATTGATTAAACTTTTCCAGAATTGGATAATTTCCTACAGATGTAGCAGACCATAATGCACCTGCAGGCATGCTTCTGCAGGTGTAATAGCATGTTAGCATCACCTCCTTTTAACACAGAGTTCATTCAGGACAATGAGCGCTTCTCCCGCTGGTGAGTTGTTTATGTCCCGTAGCAATATGCCAGCAAGTGCAATAATATCTGCAACATCTGTATGAACACAATTTTCACTGTTCAGGTAAAGCAAATGAGAATTGTAGTCTTTTAAAACCATCTAGTAAATTAAAGCTAATCATTGGGGTTTTAAGTTAAAACTGATAACGACTGGAAATTGAAGAAATGTTATTTAGCCGCCAATGACTTTCATTGAGGGAGTGTCCTCATGTGATGAAACTTCTCACGCCATGTGAATATGGATGTGCCGGCGCGGCCACGTGAGAAGAGACAACAGCACTACAGTATGTACTTCCACAGGCAGCCAATGGGAGGATAAGAAGCCAAGAGTGAGGCTACAGGTACTGCATCCCAAGCCCCCAGTACTTGAACCCCTTGCCACAGCAAACCAACCCCACCACCTCCCTGTTACCATGTCAAGTGGCATCATCTATACTACTTCGTGAATAAAGTTAAACACAGAATGTTACTGTTGTTTTGCTATTTTCTTATTTTTATATATTATTAACCACGGAGAAAACGATTTTTTTTTTGCATATGAAAAAGTATTACAAAACAAATAAAATAAACACTAATTTTACAAAAAAAATAAACAGAAAACTAGAATCCCTATGTGTATTTTATAGAAGTAAGCAATGCTCTCTTTAGGACATTCATAATAAATTAACAAATCTCAATCCTATGGAATTAAATGGAAATGATAATAGGGTTGATCTAATGTTTTTAGTTCCACTAGTTAGGGAGGTGCTGATTTTTTTTTTTTTTTACATCTATGATTTAAGAATATGTAAGATCATACCAGCAAACTAGTCTGGACAATAGTTGCTTTCTACCTGTAATAGTTCCAAATGTACTCATTGTCATCATGACATTCTGGTCTTTTTCCATAGCTCACTTTGATCCTCATAGTATTACATTGCTATGGTAAAGGACAACTCGGCAAAAGACAATCTCATGTTGACATTTAATTAAGTTGGTAGTATTGCAGAACGCAGTGAATATTTGTATTGGTCTTGTGACTGTAACATACCAGTACTTCAAACACTTTGTATGTCTGGCTTTTATATATTTCCTGTTTATGATAATGATTTTTTGCAGTGGTTATAGAACTAGAAGTTTAGTTATTTAGAAAAGTAGTATTGTGGGGGGATCAAGTTATAGCATAATTTACAACTGCACCATAGAACCCTTTCACTGCTGGAAGTTTTGCGGCACGCAAGTGGTCGAAGGCAGCTCCCAAAGACGCAAACAGAAGTGGAGCCCACTCTACTTCCATTCCTGTCACGTTCACCCTCCATCATATCATTCCATCTAGACAATGATCAGATATCACATGACGTACCCCTGTGCGCCATAAGAGCCTCTGGCGTGCTAGCTCTTGAGACATTCATGATAAATCATAAGGGCAGTGAAAGGCTTAAATTAAAAGTGAGAAGTGACGGCTGCAGAGTGTCGGAGCGCTGGAGCTCCGCAGCGGACCGCCAGTGCAGGGCGTCGCCATCTTGAATGTTCGCGCATGTGCATAAGAGCCGTGCGCATGTGCATTGAAGTTAGTTGCGGAGGCCATCTTAGGAGACGGCTCTGCAAGGGACTACATGTCCCTGGAGCCTTAGAGGCAAAGCCAGGGAGAAAGGAGATACATTGGCGCAAAAGGGAGCGCTCTCTCAGTCCGACGGAGGCAGCAGAGGGAGTAGGTAGTGTCCGGGTACCACTGGCTCCCATACTATGTCAGATCTCCCCACAGACCCCAGCTAGGTCACTGAGCCCCTTCCAGCTTGTGGTGCTATAGGAAAGGCCCCCAGATAGGGACGCTTTCCCTTAGCCCACTACAGATAGCATTAGTGCACCAGTGACAGGATGCCATGCGGTGATCTGTGGCCTGCGGTCTGCGACCAGACCCAGCCACATTGAGACTTTAAGGGAGACACTCCTGCTGGAGCTCCCTCAAGACACGGACATCATCGGTAAGGAGAGAGAGGATCCGGCAGACCCGCGTCGTGGGATCATATTGCGGCCTGACGATTCCGGATTCCCACATACCTTGGTAGACCTGGAAGGTACCAACTTGCACCAACGACTCTACGAGAGCACATCCCAGGCTCCCAGCGGCAGAGGCTTAGGCCTTCTGTGAGTCACATGTAATTCAGCACGCGTAGTTCCCCTCGTCATAGAGAAAGGGGGCTACACATTATATTCTTGCTATCTGGTACAGAGAAGCCTTGGGTACAGTATATCAAACTATTAGACTTAAATGCAAAGTAGATATTTACCCTAACAAATCGTTGATTGATAATTTTAATGAATAGTATTTTTTGTTTTTCATGGACACACAGTTATCTATTAAATCAGAAAATGTTTTGCGTTTTTTTTTTTAATATAACCCTAGAGCACAGCTTGGGTGATGTCTGTCATGAACTAAAGAGACATTCCATCTAAACGGGTTATGCTCTAAAGTGCCCATTATGCACACAGGAATTTCCACTTAAATTGAAGTTTCTGTGTGTTAGTACATAAAAATAAGTTTTATCAATTTAAAACGTAAGTAGTCTGCGTACATCAGATAAGAAGGGTAAAAGCATTGACTGTGATAAACACAGAGGTTACCAGTCAGCAGGTAGGTACGCGAAAGGGAAACATCTCGTAGCGATGGTATCAGGGGTTCCTCACGGCTCGTCAGTGGCGGTGGCCTCTCTCAATAGTGAGGATTAAACGGAGGATTAAAAGTCCTTGTGGTGTGATAATCACATACCAGTGGGACTAGTTCGAAATGTCCATATGAATTACTTGTCTGTATATCACAGCGCAAAATAGGGCCCGAGTAGAGACTGTGTATGCAATGGACCAGTCAATGACGTCACTGTTAGTCGCACAAGCTCCTCCACGGAGCGTCTCATATACAGAGCGTCAGACACGGTACAGAAACACACTGGGTTCTACCGGAGGATCACTGGCTAAGAGAAACATAATAGAGGACAGGAAAAAAAGTTTGCTGGTGGTGCACAGCCGGAAACAACAGAACTGTTGTTCTGTTGTTTCCAGCTGTGCAACGAGAGCAAACCTTTTTACTGTTGAGTTAAGGCTAATGCTTCCACCACACTACACTTATGACACATTCAAGACTCAATAGTTTTGTAACTATGTCTATAAGACAGGACTCTTCACTCAGCTAGTTATCCAAAGAGACCAGAGCAATGTAAGTTTGGATACTTTTAAAGACTTTAAAATGATACAGTTCTAACATGTAAGAATTGATATAATATGCACCATGCATATTTACATTACATTAGTTTACATGTGAAACAACTGCACTAAGTTGCTTAGGCAGCTACAATTATATTACCCGGAGCACAAAATCCAAGGGCCACTCTAAAACTCTCAACGGGATGGATTTGGCACATGAGCCATGAATTGAAGAGCCCTGCTATAAGATATACCGTTCCATAAGATATACCGTAATCCATAAACACATGAAGGGAAGGGCATCATTATTCACATGCTTTAAAAACATTACCTGGAGCTGGCTACTCTTCTTTTTCATTTTGTGCTAGAGCCTTTGGCAATTTTGGAAGGGTAAAACTAATGGTAACAGTTTGAGGGTGGGTGATACTATTCTTACTCGTGCTCATGGAATCCCGCTGGAATCTTCCTGGTCTGTGGAGGGCAGTATGGGTGACGGATCAGGTTCACTTCCTCCTACTTGAGGGATTGGTAACAAATGATTCCGATGCCAGACTTTTATCCGCCCCTCCGGATCCTTGATGCGATAGACGGGGAGGCCAGGCATCTACGACTCCACCTCGAATCTTGCCTCTCGCCATCAGTTGGTTAGTTTGTGCTTCCCCGGTATGCCCAGGTTCTGCAAGAAAACCATGTCTCTAGGCTGAAGCTCCCGATCTCGTACCTTACAATCATACCTCTGCTTGTTGTTTTGGTTGAGTTTCGCGGTGACTTCTTCCGCCAAGCTGTACGCTCCCTGGAGGTTGTCCTTCAGCGGCTGTACATACTTATAATGTGTCATGCTTGGTAACCCTTTGATGGACATCTTTACGCTGATATTTACTGGTAGTCGGGCTTCCCGACCGAACATCAGGAAGTAGAGTGAATAACCGGTGGACTCATTCAAATCAACCTATTTAGTTATGTTTCTGATACAGAAACAACTTTAATAAATAAATAGATTTTGTGGTTAACCCGTAACCAATGCTTTATACCTCCCTTGCCCCTACATTTCAATGTATGCAATATTAAATGCATAGAAATTGACATCCCCTTGATTTAAAAAAGTTTGATAACTCCAACTTTTGGTCAATCATTAAACTTTGAAGCGGTTGTCTCTTATTAAGTCCTATTGGGATGGTTTCACATATTTACATGTAGCTCCCTTTCCGTATGCCTAAGGGAAACCGCGGCGACTACGCGTGCTGCTAATACATGTACACTAACAGGAGTCCAGAGGCTCCGTTTCTGGGAGCCTGGGTGAGCTCTCTCTTAGTGCAGCACCTCCACCAATGAGGGATCTCTGCATGGGCAGGATGACTCCTCATAGGAACCAATACAAACAGAAATAGCAATACCACATCATATATATAACTTGGTTTTACTGTAACCCCACCGTATTCAACAACACAATACAATAACACACTAATGCAATACCCCAACACCCCGGTGTGTATTCCCCAAAGTACTGAGTGTGCGCTGAGGACCTAAACACCCGGTGTCCGCAGAACAAGCCCCACCAAATGTGAGGTAGCGCTACCCCCATGTGAACCGTTGGTGCACATGTGATTCCTGCCTTGGTACTCAGGTACACCAGGGGCAGCTTGCAGACTTGCTGAGACAGGTCCCATGCAGTGGGGCCTCCGACAGTAATCCTCTCTCGCCTAAGGATCCTGGCCTCCATGCGGTGCAAGCTCCAGTTGGAGTGTCTCAAAAAATGTCTCTGAACACTTGCAGCCTGGTCCCAGGCCCCAGTCCGAAGCGTGGATGTCTGTCAATCGGCGCAGCAGTGTAGTGATACTGATAAGTTGAGGAGGGTACTTATCTGGGGGCCTTCCCTACAATACGGAGCTATGGTTGGCTCAGGGCCTATCTAGGCCTAGCCCAGGAAGCCACTTGCTTCCTGGACACTACCTACTCCTGTCTTGGCTGCTACATGACTGACTTGTGGGCTCTTTGCCCACAGAGGATATCCTGTTCTTTTAGGCTGCGTGCCTTCTAATGGCTGGATCAGCCCATGTGGTAAACCCTCCCCCCGAGGATTCTGGGACTTGTAGTCCAGCATCAGTCCTTGCAGAGCCAATATAAGATGGCCGCCCCGTTGACAACACTCCGCATGCTTGCGGAATCCAAAATGGCCACCGCCACTTCTCCCCGATCGCGCGGAGCAGTTCCCCACGCCGGAGGCAGGGTAGGGGGACTCCGCTATATCCTCCCCTTGGTGGAGAATTCAACGTCCCTGCTTGAGAACAGTAATAACATCTTATATTTAAAAAAATGCATCTCATACATACAACTTTTATATAATAAAAATAACAGCACAACAATATGCAATTAAATGGTATTCAATATTTCAGTCAGAATCACCATTAGGAAGGCTAACTTATACCAAGATGACTGCTGAGGTTCATAGTGGGGTACCCCTAATGAATCGTAAGCCCACCTCATGGGAGGGCATCTCGGTCTTTGGCTCCGACGAACTTCTTCAACTTCTTCATGGTCGGAGAGACTACAATCCGCTTGAGGCTCTGGCCCTCTCATAAAGTGAATGTCATTAACACCCTTTGTGGTGAAGATATGACTCTTTGGGTCCAGAGACAAACTTGTTAAGGCCACTGCAGCGGGCACCTGACTGACAGGGCCATTAACCGATTCTTCTAATGGTGCGGCCCACCAGTCTCTGTGAGTATTTGAAGAAGCACCTTCCATTGCATCCTGGTTTTCTTCCACTAAAGCTTACGGAATCCCGCTGGAATCTTCCTGGTCTGTGGAGGGCAGTATGGGTGACGGATCAGGTTCACTTCCTCCCACTTGAGGGATTGGTAACAAATGATTTCGATGCCAGACTTTTATCCGCCCCTCCGAATCCTTGATGCGATAGACGGGGAGGCCAGGCATCTACGACTCCACCTCGAATCTTGCCTCTCGCCATCAGTTGGTTAGTTTGTGCTTCCCCGGTATGCCCAGGTTCTGCAAGAAAACCATGTCTCTAGGCTGAAGCTCCCGATCTCGTACTTTACAATCATACCTCTGCTTGTTGTTTTGGTTGAGTTTCGCAGTGACTTCTTCCGCCAAGCTGTACGCTCTCTGGAGGTCATCCTTCAGCTGCTGTACATACTTATAATGTGTCATGCTTGGTACCCCTTCGATGGACATCCTTAGGCTGATATTTACTGGTAGTCAGGCTTCCCGACCGAACATCAGGAAGTAGAGTGAATAACCGGTGGACTCGTGCCTGGTGCAATTATAAGCATGCACCATATGCTCCATGTGCTTGCTCTACCCGGCCTTTTCAGAATCCTTCAGTGCCCAGCATATCCAGTAGGGTTCGGTTGAACCGTTCCGAAAGGGCATCTCCTTCAGGATGGTAGAGAGTTGTGCTAGACTTCTCGATATTGAGCAGCTTTAGAAGTTCTTTGATCAGCTTGCTCTCGAAGTCCCTCCCTTGATCGGAGTGCATCCTACTGGGTAGCCCATAATGCACAAAGTACTTCTCCCACAGTATTTTGGCTACAGTAAGAGCTTTTTGGTCCTTGGTGGGGAACACTTGGGCGTACCAGGTGTTATCCATTATCTACGAGAACATTCCCGATACCCCTCAAGTCTGGCTTGATGCAGAGAGCATCCATACATGGGACCAGAGCTCTACAGGTGGCCCATTGGGGCAGCGCGTGTAGGCAGTGTTTTTCGCTGTATGTACCGCTGACATCTTCGGCCATAGTGCTCCACTGATTCCCATATCTTGGGCCAGAAGAACCGGTCTCTTACGTGTCCGAATGTCTTATCCACCCCCAAGTGTCCGTGATCATCGTGTAGGGACAGTAGGACCTGGTACTGCAATCTTCTGGGCAAGACTAGTTGTCTCCTATCGGGGTGGTTGTGATAGGGGATGACTCGATAGAGAAGGCCATGGTCTACTTGGAACTTATCCCATTCCCTCATGAGAATAGCGACCATGTCGGCTGGAGCATGCTTCACTAAGAAGGGATTATTTTCATGGATGGCCCGATGGATGGCTTTAGCCACCGGGTCTCACCGGGTGTACCACTAGCTCTTTCCAGCTCATTATAGTGTCTTGGTTAAGGACATGCCTTCTGGGTGGCAGTATGCTGCAGGATGTGCCTTTGAATGGCATCCCAATGAGTCCGCCACTCTGAGTTCGGAAAAGCTACTTTGTCCTGCACTATAGCCACGGTGAAGCACATCGTCCAAATCCCAGGACTAGTAATCTCTTCCCATTCGCCATCGTCTGCTGCTGTACTCACTCCAGGCCTTCGGGACAGAGCATCGGCTCCGACATTCAGGAGAACCGGCTTATAATTCAGGATGAACTGGTAATTCAAAAACATACAGAACCCTTATAAGCTCATATTGAACCCCCAAAATAACCACAACATGTATATATATATATATATATATATATATATATATATATATATATATATATATATATATATATATATGCTTATAAGCAGTGGTTGACAAATCACCAAAAAATCTACTCGCCACACAAAAAAATCTACTCGCCACCTAGTACCAAACGTGTGCTGCTTGGGCCAATATTTATTCGCCCGGGGGTTAAATCCACTCGCCCGGGGCGAGCAAATGTATAGGTTTGTCGAACACTGCGTACTTATAAGTGTCAAAGAGGAGTGCTAATGAGCATGGCAATATATATTTAAAACCAGAGACAGAACATGAAACACAGACAGAGGCAAGTGCTAAATTGCTTCATCCATTGTCACAAATACACGGTACAGTGCCTCTATATATATTCAGGAGCTCTGAGCCTCCGCTATTTGGGAGCCTGGGGTCATACCATTACTTATCACGGTGCAGCGCCTCCACTCGCCCAGGATCCCCATGATAGAGATTATACCCTGAGCAAGAACATAACCATAGCATTGTGCAACAGCAACCTTTTATGTATTAAGCATAGAGAACAACAGAATCACAGAGTATATATATATATCAACATCTCACACATACACCGTGGCTCGGCCACACCTTATTAGGGATAATGTCCTGTACACAGGTGGCTCTGCCACTCTCCCTAGGAGTATGTCTTATAACCAGTATAGGTATGGTACCATAGGATTTGCACGGGTGGCCCAATTAGTTAGTGGGAGGCGGGATCAGCGCCTGGTGACCGGTGTAGGTGCACTTGTAGACAATGATACTTTCCGGTCACTGCGATGACCGTCACACTCCACGCAGGGTCCTAGCGTTGCTCCAGCCTTTCGCCGTCACTCCTTGCTGCAGCGCCGTCTGTGTCCAATCCAAGATGGCGGCCGCAGCTCCGCAGCTCCGCAACTAAACCACACTAATGGGAAATGTCCCTACCAACTAGGGCCGTCCTTACAAAACAGCACCCTACGATGACAGGGGAATACTCCTCGGGCCGGGGGAATACCTTTCACCTAAGCGGACGGGTCACTGACCCTCCGCTCGTGCACACGAGGTTCCGCCAACCTCCTCCTTCACCTCCCTCTCTGCTCTGACCCACCGCTCACACGCATCCGGTTCCTCTATACAGAGTCTCGCACCCGATTGGTCCTCAGCCTCAGCTGACTCTCTCGCAGTTCGGAGTTCAGAGTTCAAACCCCCAAAGTCTCCACAGATTGGTTGCCCTTCGCGCGCTTCTCTCGCGCATGCGCAGCCCAACTTGTACACAGTGACCTTGCTGACAGAAGGAATAATATGGCGCTGCCTTTGTGATTGACAGCGCGGAACCTTTAGATATATATATATGCACATCCTTACATTCTCCCCTCTCCAGAATCCAACGTCCCCGCTGGACTGCATAAACCACATATATATCTAACTATGTACACAACCCTCTCTCTCTTAGATTAGGTTACACATTTCGTTAAACAGTACCATCACAGCTTGCATCCTATGCCGAGCCCACTGCTGAGCCTCATAATGGGGTGCCCCAAATTGATCATATGCCATTCGCATGGGAGGCTGACTGGTTCTTTGACTTCGCCGGGGTTGATTCTCCTCTGTTTCCTCTGCAGAGTATCCAGTCTCAACTGGTGCTTCCCTCTCTACTCTTGAGGAGTTTCCAACATTAGTACAGTCTCTTTGAGGTGTGAAACAGGGACTTTGTGGGTCTAGGAACTGACTCGCTGGAGTCAAATAATCAATGTTCGGGCCAAGAGGCTCTTTACCCGTGGCTCCTTCGGGAGATGCCTCCACGGCCGGAAGGCCCCTTTGAGAGGTTCCTTCCATTGGATCCTCAGAGGTGGCAATTTTTACAGTCTCTAAGCCATCCTCTGTGTGTTCAACTTCTCCATCTAGGGCCGTGGCTGGGACTTCCAATTCGTCCGTCCCTACTTGAGGTATGGGAAGCAGATGATTCCTATGCCACACTTTTACGCGGCCTTCAGAATCCTTGATCCGGTACACAGGAAGACCAGGCATCTGTGACTCCACCTCATACACACCCTCCCGCCACCGGTCTGCCAATTTATGCTTCCCAGGAACACCTAAGTTGCGTAAGAGGACCGCATCTCCGGGGTGAATTTCCTTATGACGTACTTTGTGATCGTAGCGCCTTTTATTTCCCGCATTCAGTTGCGCAGTCGTTCGTTCAGCCAATTTATAGGCCAACTGTAAACTGTCCCTTAGTCGCTGGACATATCGGAAATGCGTCCTATTGGATACCCCATCGGTAGATATCCGCAGGCGCACATCCACCGGTAACCGGGCTTCTCTTCCGAACATCAAAAAATACGGGGTATACCCAGTGGACTCATGTCGGGTACAATTATACGCATGTACCAATGCCTCGACGTGTTTACTCCACTCCGTCTTTTGCGGGCTCGTCAAAGTTCCTAACATATCTAACAAAGTGCGATTGAACCGTTCAGGCAAAGCATCCCCTTCGGGGTGGTACGGGGTAGTACGCGACTTGGCAATGTTCAGTAGTGTGAGCAACTCCCGTATCAGTGTACTCTCAAAGTCTCTGCCCTGATCAGAGTGAAGACGATTCGGTAACCCATAGTGAATGAAATATTTCTCCCATAGTACTCGGGCCACCGTTACGGCCTTCTGGTCTTTCGTAGGGAACGCTTGGGCGTACCTAGTGTAGTGGTCAGTGATCACTAGAACATTACTAACTCCCCGATTGTCGGGCTCGATACAGAGAAAATCCATACACACCAAATCCATTGGACCCGAGCTTTTCAAGTGTGCCATAGGAGCCGCCCTGGTGGGCAGTGTCTTTCGTTGTAAACAGCGATTACACCTCCGACAATGTTGCTCCACGGACTCCCTCATTCTCGGCCAATAGAACCTATCCTGTAGTAGCCCAAATGTCTTGTCAATGCCCAGGTGACCATGGTCATCGTGAAGGGCCCGAAGGACTAGGGTTCTCAAACGTTCCGGCAAAAACAGCTGACGCCGATCGGGATGGTTATGATAAGGTATCACCCGATATAACAAACAATTGTCCATTTCGCACTTCCCAAATTCATTTGACAGGAGTTTCACCAAGTCTTTGGGGGCTCGCTTCAGTATAGAAGGGTTATCTTGTTGTACCGCTTGACGGGCTAGCTCCACTATGGGGTCTTGTGTTTGATAATGCACTAGATCCCTCCACGAGATGATATTATCGTCAATGATATTCATCCCTTCTCGACCCCGATAGGCCTGAGGAATAGCCCGCGAATGACATCCCAACGAGTCAACAACCCGTAATTCCGAGAATGCCACGTGGTCGTCGACTACCGCAGCCACGGAGCAGAGGGCACGAATCCCGGGACCCGGTATCTCTTCCCAAACTTCCTCATCAGGGGTGGATTGAAGACCAGGTCGACGAGACAGGGCGTCGGCACCTATGTTGGTGGGTCCGGGTTTGTATTTAAGGTTGAACCTGTAATTGGCTAGAGCAGCTAACCAACGATGTCCTGTGGCGTCCAATTTGGCAGACGTATTGATATAGGTCATGGGATTGTTGTCCGTGCGTACTTCGAACTGTACCCCATATAGGTAGTCATGCAGCTTATCCACCACAGCCCATTTTAGCGCCAAAAATACCAGTTTATGGACCGGGTAATTCTGCTCGCTAGGGGTTAAGCTTCGGCTCGCATAGGCCACCGGACGCAGCCCGGTCTCATACTTCTGATGCAAAACCGCTCCTAATCCGCTAAGGCTAGCATCGACATGTAGAACATAGTCTCTGTCGGGGTCCGCGTAGGCCAAGACGGGAGCCTGAGTGAGGCTGGCCTTTAAGTTCTTGAAGGCCTGTTCACATTCTGGAGTCCATGTCTTACCAAAGGGTGTCTGCGCCGAGATTCCTTTTCTCTCGGTTTCTCCCGGATACACCTTTAGAAGATCATTCAGTCGCTTGGCCTTGCTGGAATAGCTCTCTACGAACCGCCGATAATAGCCACAAAACCCCAAGAAGGACCGCAACTCTTGAACATTTTGAGGTCTAGGCCAATTCACCACCGCCTCTATCTTCCCTGGGTCGGTGGATACCCCATCAGCCGATACAATATGACCCACATACGTCACAGAGGACCGACAGAATTTGCATTTGTCCAGCGACAGTTTTAGACCCTCCCCCTGAAGTCTATCCAGCACCTTCATCAGTCTCTCGGAGTGCTCCTCTAGAGTCCGCCCGAACACGATAATGTCGTCCAGGTACACTAAGCACTCTCGCGGGTTAAGGTCTCCAAGGGTTTTTTCCATTAGTCTCTGGAACGTGGCCGGGGCACCGCAGATCCCTTGCGGCATGCGGGTAAATTGGTAAAACCCTAATGGACAGATGAAGGCCGTTTTTTCTTGGTCTTCCTGGCCCATGGGCACTTGATAATATCCGGACCTGAGGTCGAGCACACTGAACCATTTGCTTCCCGTCAGAGCGTTAAGGAGGTCCTCGATTCGGGGCAGTGTGTACTGATCGGGAATAGTACGGGTATTCAGAGTTCTGTAATCCACACATAGACGGACCGTCCCGTTCTTCTTGCGGACTACCACAATGGGTGAGGCGTAAGGGCTCCGAGATTCCTGCACGATGCCAGCCGTTTTCATCTCGTCGAGTAATCCCCTCACTTCTTCAACATCCCTGGGGGCAAGCCGGCGGGAGCGCTCCCGGAAGGGGGTAGCGTCGCTCATTCGGATGGTATGGTGGGCGCTGCGACTGCAACCCACGTCCATATCACCAGTGGAGAACACACTCCTTCGGTCGTGTAGCTCGTTCTGCAGCCTCTTCCTCCATACATCCGGGAGTGGCGAGTCGCCGAAGTCAAATTCCAACACTGACTCGACGGTAGTAGGTGGGCACCTAGATGGTCCCGTCGAAACCTTCTCCTCGGGAGTTACAGGGTATATCCTTCCCAGCGTCTGCCGCCTGTCGATAGTCATGGGGTACGGGGATATATTCTGCACGTACACCCAGGTGCGCCTCGGAATCTTCCCGGGCCATTCCTTGACAGAGGCTAGTACTTTGTATCCCAAACGTTGTTCGTCCTGGGCCACACTTTCCACGGTGAAGAGTTGATTCTCCAACCGTCGTCGGGGGTAGTGGCAAGCGGCGACCATCATTCGTCCTTCCCCCGGGGGAATTTGAGTCAGTCCCCATTCTTGACTGTAAAGGACGCCATACTCTTCTTCAGCCGCAATTCTACCGCAGACCTCTTGGAGGGCGGGACAGGCCGCTAAGGCCAGCAGTGGGGCTTCTCCCGCTTCTTGCAAAAACTGGCGGAACACCGCGCGCACAATGTCAGCGTTGGTCCCCAAGATGATTGGGGCGCTGGGGTGGTCCTGAGGTTCGGGGCACACTAAGGCCTCCACTTCCATGGGGTGATGTTTACCAGTATTCAGCTGGAGAATATCTAACTGCACCTTTACTACTCCGTCTATGGGGTAATCTTCATGACTCAATCCCCGTAGTCGCAGGGCATCCGCAGATAACAACGGTAGTCGGTGGAGATGTTGGTCGTAGAAGGGCCGGTATACGATGGTTACTTGAGAACCCGTATCCAACAATGCGGCGGCGTAGATGCCTTCGATAACTACGCGAACAATGGAGGCGGGGCCAATTCGGGGGCTCTGAGAGGGCGGTGACGCCTTTTCATCCTCCAGGGGTTGGCACGGCATTGATTGCGCCGGTCGGAACGACGTCCTCCGCGAGGTGGGGCAGTGGGCCCGTAAATGTCCCATCTTTCCACATGCGTAACACTGCATTTGGCTGAGGTAAGCCTCGTCTCTCCTGGTTGGGGGACTTCGCCCAGTCGGGGGACGAGGTCTGGGTGTCACTGGGGTAGGGACATCCTCGGAATCGGGATCCCCAGGTTCGGGCACGTCGGGCTTTGGGTCCACTTTCTTGGCTTCTTTACCCCCGGGTGGTGGCTTCTTCCCGGTGGCTAAGTCACGCCCTAACAACACCATCTCGTGCGCTTGGACCCGGTCCATTAAGTCGTGAAACGACAGGGCTTGTCCGGGCGTTATGCAGCTACTGACCCGCACCGACACGGGGTGTAGGGGTAGGAGGCCCCTCAGCAACTGAGTGGTACGTATTCCGTTGGCTTCTTTCCTTGGCAACACACCTTTCCTCACCATATTCCAGAGATCCAGGTGTAGTCGCCTGAGAAAATCGGATACCATTTCCCCTTCCTTCTGGGCTAACGCATGAAATTTTGACATCAAAGTGTACATGTCCACCGGAGCTCCATACGCCTTGGTTAGGCAGTAGATGAGATCTTCTGCATCAGCTTCCGGGTTGTCATTGCGGTAGTAGTGCACCATGTGGGACGCGGGGGGCCGTAAGCACTCGACGATGCGCTGTCTGCGGACCGCGTCCGTGCAGGTCCATTCAGGCAGTACCTGTTCGGTATGATCCAACCAGTCCCCTTGGGGCGTGGGTTTCTCACCGGAGAAGGCCTTTAACTTCCTGTACTGGAGCGACTGGGTGGTATTGTGGATAGCGGCGGCTAGGGCGGGAAAAGAGGTGTCTCCCGGTAAGCTATCCCCGACGGCGGGGTGAGCGTCCAATCTTGATAGGCTAAGTCGGTTGAGGCCAGCCCGCAGGCCGGACGGGGTAGATGAGGAGCCTAGGCTCAGGGCTGCGGGCCAGCGAGGGTGCAGACCACGGTCAGGAGAGTGGTCGGGGCCTCCCGTCGCTGCGCCAACGGGGGGGGTATACTCTCTCCGGGGGGTGGACGTGGCCAGGGGCGCAGGGGTGTCCGCCTGGACTAGGGGGCAGTGCACCCCCGGGGCCTCGGGCAGCAGCAATATACGGGGCAAGGCCTCGGGGCATATATCTTGTTCAGTGGCATACAAGATCCGGCGCCAGGTCTGGTCGTGGTCATAGAAATGGTCTTGTACTTGGGCATTGTCCAGGAGCGGGAGCTTTCGGACCTGCTCGGTCACTGTGCCTAACGAGATCGTGGCGGGGACATGGCCCAGCGCGAAAACACGGTTCAAGGGAATCCCGCGCCGTTGGGCCCACTTGCGCACCTCGAGCGCCGAGGGCACCGACATGATGTGGGTTGGTTGCACAATAGAGACAAAAAAAAAATGAGGGGGCACCCCAGGTCTAGAGATCTCAGCAGCGCCTCCAAATGTAGCCCTTTTTGTGAATACCTACACTAAGGAACTACGGTGATGCAATTACCTGCGGCTTCAGGAGCTCTGAGCCTCCGCTATTTGGGAGCCTGGGGTCATACCATTACTTATCACGGTGCAGCGCCTCCACTCGCCCAGGATCCCCATGATAGAGATTATACCCTGAGCAAGAACATAACCATAGCATTGTGCAACAGCAACCTTTTATGTATTAAGCATAGAGAACAACAGAATCACAGAGTATATATATATATCAACATCTCACACATACACCGTGGCTCGGCCACACCTTATTAGGGATAATGTCCTGTACACAGGTGGCTCTGCCACTCTCCCTAGGAGTATGTCTTATAACCAGTATAGGTATGGTACCATAGGATTTGCACGGGTGGCCCAATTAGGTAGTGGGAGGCGGGATCAGCGCCTGGTGACCGGTGTAGGTGCACTTGTAGACAATGATACCTTCCGGTCACTGCGATGACCGTCACACTCCACGCAGGGTCCTAGCGTTGCTCCAGCCTTTCGCCGTCACTCCTTGCTGCAGCGCGTCTGTGTCCAATCCAAGATAGCGGCCGCAGCTCCGCAGCTCCGCAACTAAACCACACTAATGGGAAATGTCCCTACCAACTAGGGCCGTCCTTACAAAACAGCACCCTACGATGACAGGGGAATACTCCTCGGGCCGGGGGAATACCTTTCACCTAAGCGGACGGGTCACTGACCCTCCGCTCGTGCACACGAGGTTCCGCCAACCTCCTCCTTCACCTCCCTCTCTGCTCTGACCCACCGCCCACACGCATCCGGTTCCTCTATACAGAGTCTCGCACCCGATTGGTCCTCAGCCTCAGCTGACTCTCTCGCAGTTCGGAGTTCAGAGTTCAAACCCCCAAAGTCTCCACAGATTGGTTGCCCTTCGCGCGCTTCTCTCGCGCATGCGCAGCCCAACTTGTACACAGTGACCTTGCTGACAGAAGGAATAATATGGAACTGCCTTTGTGATTGACAGCGCGGAACCTTTAGATATATATATATGCACATCCTTACATATATATATATATATATATATATATCTTTTGAATAAAATGGTCTTTTAGTTTAACTCTTTGGCCAAAGTGTCATAAACCCTTGAGCCCCTCCAAGACAGACCACGTCTCAAGGGTACTAACACTAATATAAATTCTTAATAACCTGTACATTACCAGGAAGAATGATTTATAATAAATCTGTCAAAATTAGTTGCATAGTTCTAAGTCTGATTGAAGCTCTTATTGTATTGTATTGTATTGTATGTCTTTATTTATATAGCGCCATTAATGTACATAGCGCTTCACAGCAGTAATACACGTGGTAATCCAATAAATAACAGATAATATAAATAACAGATCATGGGAATAAGTGCTTTAGACATTAAGGAAGAGGAGTCCCTGCTCCGAGGAGCTTACAGTCTAATTGGTAGGTAGGGAGAACGTACAGAGACAGTAGGAGGGAGTTCTGGTAAGTGCATCTGCAGGGGGCCAAGCTTTATGTGCCATGTGTTCAGAATAGCCACAGTCCTATTCATATGCTTCTTTAAGCAAGTGTGTCTTAAGGTGGGTCTTAAAGGTGGATAGAGAGGGTGCTAGTCGGGTACTGAGGGGAAGGGCATTCCAGAGGTGAGGGGCAGTCAATGAAAAAGGTTTAAGGCGGGAGAGGGCTTTAGATACAAAGGGGGTAGAAAGAAGACATCCTTGAGAAGAACGCAAGAGTCTGGATGGTGCATAACGAGAAATTAGGGCTGAGATGTAAGGAGGGGAAGAAGAGTGTAAAGCTTTAAAAGTGAGGAGAAGAATGGAGTGTGAGATGCGGGATTTGATCGGAAGCCAGGAGAGGGATTTCATGAGGGGAGATGCTGAGACAGATCTAGGAAAGAGTAGAGTGATTCTGGCAGCAGCGTTAAGGATAGATTGTAGGGGAGACAGGTGAGAGGCAGGAAGGCCGGACAGCAGGAGGTTACAGTAATCAAGACGGGAGAGAATGAGGGCCTGAGTCAGAGTTTTAGCAGTCGAGCAACAGAGGAAAGGGCGTATCTTTGTTATATTGCGGAGGAAAAAGCGACAGGTTTTAGAAATGTTTTGAATGTGAGGGGCAAATGTGAGAGAGGAGTCGAGTGTGACCCCAAGGCAGCGTGCTTGGGCTACTGGGTGAATGATGGTAGTTCCAACAGTAATGTGGAAGGAGGTAGTAGGGCCAGGTTTGGGAGGAAGTATGAGGAGCTCTGTTTTAGCCATGTTGAGTTTAAGGCGGCGGAGGGCCATCCAGGATGATATAGCAGAGAGACATTCAGAAACTTTGGTTTGTACAGTAGGTGTAAGGTCGGGTGTTGAGAAATATATTTGTGTGTCGTCAGCATAGAGGTGATAATTAAACCCAAAAGATGTTATTAGGTCACCTAGAGAGAGTGTATACAGAGAAAAGAGAAGAGGTCCCAGGACAGAGCCCTGGGGTACCCCCACAGAGAGATCAATAGAGGAGGAGGAGGTATTAGCAGAAGAGACACTGAAAGTACGATGGGAGAGGTAGGATGAGATCCAGGATAGAGCTTTGTTCCGAATGCCAAGAGTATGGAGAATGTGAAGGAGAAGAGGGTTGTCCACGGTGTCAAATGCTGCAGAGAGGTCGAGTAATATGAGCAGAGTGTAATGACCTCTGTCTTTGGCAGCATGGAGGTCGTCAGTTATTTTAGTGAGGGCTGTTTCCGTGGAGTGAGCAGTACGGAAGCCAGATTGTAGAGGGTCTAGGAGAGAATAGGTGTTGAGAAAATGGAGCAAGCGAGCGAATACAAGACGTTCAAGGAGTTTAGAGGCAAAAGGCAGGAGGGAGACAGGCCGATAGTTAGAAAGACAGGTAGGGTCAAGCTTGCTGTTTTTGAGTAATGGTATGACTGTTGCATGTTTGAAGGAGGATGGAAAGGTTCCAGAGCAGAGGGAGGAGTTAAAAATGTGCGTGAGCGTAGGGATTATAGTAGGAGCAAGAGGTTTTAGGAGATGGGAGGGAATGGGGTCAAGAGGGCAAGTGGTAGAGGGAGAAGAGGCGATCAACAGCGACACATCCTCCTCTGAGACAGTGGAAAAAGAGTCAAGGAAGGCAGGAGGAGAGTTAGGAAGAGGTGTAGGATGGGAGGAAGAAACAGAGGGGATGTTCTGACGTATGGATTCCACCTTTTCCTTAAAATAGTCAGCAAAGTCCTGAGCGGAGATGGAGGAAGGAGAGGCAGCGGAGGGTGGTTTGAGTAGAGTATCAAAGACAGAGAACAGTCGGCGTGGGTTAGACTTGTGCATGTTGATTAGTGAAGAAAAGTAGGCTTGTTTAGCTTGCGAGAGGGCAGAGTTGAAACAGGATAGCATAAATTTGTAGTGAAGGAAGTCTGCGAGAGTATGAGATTTCCTCCAGAGGCGTTCAGAGGAACGAGTGGAGGAACGCAGCATGCGCGTGTGGGAATTTAACCAGGGTCTAGGGTTAAAAGGGCGAGTGCGGCAGAGAGAAAGCGGGGCATGTAGATCAAGAGAGGAGGACAAGGCAGAGTTGTAGTTCCTGACCAGTTTGTCAGGGTCTGTAGCAGATCTGAGAGAGGAGAGGGAGGAGTGTAACGTGGACTCAAAGTCAGGTAAGTGAATAGAGCGCAGGTTTCTGCAGAACCGGGGTGTAGATGGAGGTGGAGAAGTTGAGAAGCGAGATAGAGAGAATGAGATGAGGTGATGGTCAGAGAGAGGAAAAGGGGAAATGGAGAAATCAGAGAGAGAGAAATTTTTAGTGAAAACCAGGTCTAAGTAGTGGCCATCCTTGTGGGTGCTGGCTGCAGTCCACTGTTGAAGGCCAAAAGAAGAGGTTAGAGAAAGAAAGCGGGAAGCCCAAGGGAGAGAGGGGTCATCAATGTGGCAATTGAAGTCCCCAAGGAGAAGAACAGGGGAGTCTGAGGAGAGGAAGAAAGAGAGCCAGGATTCAAAGTGAGAGAGAAAGGCAGAAGGGGGATGAGTAGAGGTAGGTGGGCGATACATGACCGCCACATGAACAGGGAGAGGAGAGAAGATCTGGACAGTGTGAACCTCAAAGGAGGGAAAGGCAAGAGAGGGGGGAATAGGAATAGTTCGGTAACGGCAGAGAGAGGAGAGCAAGAGCCCCACACCTCCACCCCTGCCATCAGTGCGCGGAGTGTGGGAGAAGGAAAGGCCACCGTAGGAGAGGGCAGCTTCCAGAGCAGAGTCAGACTGAGTGAGCCAGGTCTCAGTTATAGCAAAGAGAAGCAGGGAGTGAGAGAGAAAGAAGTCATGCACAGAGAGGAACTTGTTAGAGAGGGAGCGAGCATTCCAAAGGGCACAGGAGAAAGGGAGAGAGGAGGGAGGGTGGCAGGGGATGGGTATGAGGTTGGAGGGGTTAACACCAGAAGGAGTAGAAGTTGTATGTGGGAGGCGAGGACGAGAGCAAGTAGAAATAAGGCAGGGACCAGGATTGGGAGAGATATCCCCAGAAGCAAGGAGGAGAAGCATGGATAGAAAGAGGATGTGTGAGGATGATTTGTAGGGGTGTGTTTTAGTGCAGGAGGTATAGCTGTGTGGTGACAGAGGACGCAGGTAAGAAAGGAGTTCATGTGAACTGAGAAGTGGGGAAGAAAGGAGAGATGGAGATATATGAATAGAGTTAGAGACATAAGGAGACTGGTGGAAGGAAGTGCATAATTTGAAAATAAGTGCGGTTGCAGCAAATATAAAAAATAAAGGCGGCATCACAGCAATAGTTAAGTGTTGAGATGTGCAGTCTTAGATAGATGATATCCTCTTTTCCAACGTAGATCAAAAGCAGGAATCAGAAGCAGTAGGTGATGTCCATATTAACCAGTACTATACCAGCAAAAGCACAGTATTAGATTTGTCGCAATCAAACTGCATGCAAGTTCCCATGAGTGTGGAAGGTGAAAATGGAGTGAGCTTTAACCATTTAAAAGTGGGAGGGGTGAGCTTCAAACCTGGGAAGGAGGAGCCACCCTCCAAATCAGCATATATATGTTGTGGTTATTTGGGGGGTTCAATATGAGCTTATAGGGGTTCTGTATGTTTTGCAGTTCTGTTCAGCTGTTCCCAGCTTTTCAGGGACCATCTCCAGTGATAGCTCAGAGTAAAGAGACTGTGTACCGCAGAAGACTGCTGAGTAGCTGTGTGTTACTGCAAAGACTGTAGTAATAAACCGTTCCTGTTTGCAATATACCTCCAGCCTGGTGTGTGATCTAACTGGGGGGAGAGTACAAGTTCTACCATTGGAGATCATCTCCATACATCCCTGGAGCCTACGGCATATGGAGGCGCTGCACTGCTAAGCCTGAGCCTGATCCTGTGTCCCAAAGTCATCGCGGATGAGTCAGCCCTCTTACCAGCAGGTATGCACCACACACACCATGGAATGGCCCCTATCTGCAATTGGGGGGGGGGGGGGCACCGTTACATATATGTGTGTATATATATATATATATATATATATATATATGTACACACATATATGTAACGGTGTTCCCCCCAGCCCCCCTCCAATATATATATATATATATATATATATATATATATATATATATATATATATATGTAGAGGTATCTGTACCGTGTTAGCCGAGTTATATATATAGCACTAGCAGAATAGTATTTTTATGTAAAACAGTTGTGGCTTTTTGACGCATAACATTTCCCCTTTTTAGCCTCCACACACAGATGTAAAGTATGCATATTTGCAGAAGCTTATTCAATGACTTAGATTATAATGACTGCACAATTGTGAAATCATAGTAGAATGCCCAAAACCATTTCCCAAATTTAGCTGTAGGAATGTCTGTTTAACTCTAACCTGTTTTTAAATGTGTTTTTATTGGTTTCTTTGTGCGTTCCTTAAAAGCCTAGTATGTAATTAGGAACAACATATTTTTCAAGCTAACATTAGAAATGTTACTTTTCTGTTGTTTATATATCGGTAGAGTTTTTTTGTTTTCATTTGTCAAAATTATCAATCTGAATGTGTCATGTAAAAGATACAGCGTCTGTACTGAATGGAACTTTTGGTTCCTCTCTGGACCACCATATCTCTTATTCAGTGGGTTTTTTAGCTTATTTTACAGTCAGGCAATTTAAAATATCATAAAACATATCTTCATAGAAACATAGAATTTGATGGCAGATAAGAACAACTTGGCCCACCTCGTCTGCCCATTTCCTATCTGCTATAAAGCCTTAGACCCTATTTGAACTTGTTGTCCTATTTAGGATAGCCTTACTGTAAGTCTATGCCAAGCATGTTCTTTTTATTCTCTTTCTGTATTAGCCCATACAACCTCTGTTGGAGGCTGTACCATGAATCCACCAGTTCAGTCATTTCTCACAGTTCTTCTTGGCCTGCATCCTCCAGCTTCAGAGTACAACCTCGTGTTCTAGATTCAACTTCTCCTTCTGTGAAATGTACTTACCTACAGTACTATACTTTGTTGAAATCCTTTATGAATTTGTATGTTTCAATCATATATCCCCTTTCTCTCTCTATCCTATAATGTATGAACTACAGTAATTTAGGGCCTCATGCAGAGAGCAGCGCTAACAGGGAAAGCGGCATGTATTGGCGAAATCTGCCTTTAGAAAGGCAGATAATGGCGAGTTTTAAAAAAAGCGCCATTTTTTTTTTCTCTGAAACTCGCCGCGCGGCTGGAGAGAACAGAAATCTCTCCAGTGTTGAAAACGGCCGTATTCAGAGAGCAGCGAACGCCATCTAGTGGCTGTTCGCGGCAAAAAAATGGCGCGATTTTCAACATTTTCCTTCGCCAGCAAGAAGCTGGCGCTCTGCGGCCGGTGGGAGAGAAAAAAAAAAACCCCGATTTTTTCCCCACTAGTTTCAACAGCGCTCATATCGCTGGTTGAAACTCTCCATATGCAGAAAGGATTGTAAATGCAGTTTTATGCCCTTTCTGCATATGGAGAAAAAAACTCTCCATTACAGTTACTTTTTATTCCCCTCTCCAATTTCAAATAGCGCTGCTCTCTGCATGAGGCCCTTAGTCTTTCCTGCTAAGTCTTATGCTGTAAACCATGCACCATTTTAGTAGATCTTTGTTGTTAAAACTGTGTTAAAACTGTTAATCCAACTGGAACTGATTGGTTGTTACTTAAGTACATACCGATAGAGTAGGAGTAGGAGACAGGTCAGATGATGAGATCTTTTTGTATGCCTACCTCATATATATTTATTAATATATGTTACATAGTTACATAGTAGATTAGGTTGAAAAAAGACATATGTCCATCAAGATCAACCTATGTTAAATTTAGATGACAGATACTTATTCTATATTTGATTTTACAGTATTTTGATCCAAGGGAAGACAAACAAAAAATCCCAGTGAAACATCATTCAATGATGTCTCATTGCGCTAGTGAGGAAGGATTCTTTTCCCCCTTACAACAATCAACATATTTCCTATGTTTGTTTATTTGCTCTACCTTTCCTTATTTCCTTTCTAAAAAGATGTCCAACCTTTTTTTGACTATATCTATTGTATCTGCCATCACAGTCTCCATGGATAATGAATTCCACATTGTAACTGCCCTTACTGTAAAGAACCATTTCCTTTGTTACTGTTGAAATCTCCTTTCCTCCAACCTTAAGGGATGACCATGTGTAATTTGTACTACCCTTGGGATGACTTGTTCTATTGAAAGTTCTTTGTATTGATCCCAAATATATTTGTATATAGTTATCACATCCCCTCTTAGATGCCTCTTTTCTAATTTAAATAAATCTAATGTTGCTAGCCTCTCCACATAAGTCAGATTTTCCATACTCTTTATTAATTTGGTGGCTCCTATGTGCACTTTTTCTAGAGGTTTTTTTTTATATATTTAAATATGACCAGCAGATAATAGAGTTTTTATTACCCAACTGGAACTGATTGACTTGTGTATTACTGGTAGAGAATAGACAAGTCAGTTGGTGGTATCTTTCTCTGCTCACCAATAATTTAGTATAGAATACAGTACAGGTAACCAGAACCCTAATTACATCCTTCCTTAGATATGGTCTCCAGTACACCAGGTCAGTGATTCCCAACAGGGGGTTCAAACCTAGGGGGTTTTGGGGTGTATCCAAGGGGTTAATTCAAAAAAATATGTAATGGCGGATCCCAGGCAGCATAGTGGTTTCCTGAGTCTGTGTGGGGACTGCACTCTTACTAAACTGTACCTTATCACTGGGTGATATAGCTGTTGCTACCCACAATGCTTTCCCTTCACAACGGCAAGGCATTGTGGGGTGTGACTTTGGAAGACCCGCAGTAATTGACAGCTATATCACCTATGCTGTCTGCACATACAGAGATGCAGTTTGGCTCCCTATTAAGAATGTGTTCAGCCCACGAGTTCAGGACTCTGTACTGACTGTTTTGATAACAATAGTCTGATTAGTAGACAATAAGATTTATTAATATGGGGTTCACAGAACAAATATTTCCTAGCAGGGGGTGAACAGTGTCAAAAAGGTTTGTAACCACTGCTGTAGGTAATGTCTTTCCAGTGATCTATAAAGTAGGATCTCTACCTCGGTTGCTTTCTGCTGCTAACACCTCTCCCTATATTACCTAACATTCTGCTTCCTTCCCCCATTGCTTTGTTACATTGCTTGTCTACTTTTAAGTGAACTAAAATAGTGGCTCCTAGGTCCCTTTCCACTATAATAGTTGACATTATAGTGCCTTTAATCCTATATTCTGCCTTTGGAGTTTTGTGGGCCACATGCATTATGTTGCACTTTTTGGCATTAAATTATAGTTGCAATATTGTTAACCAGTACACGAATCAACTTAAATTATTATTAATTTTGTATATTCCCTCTCTAATGTCAATCCTGTTACAAATCTTTGTGTCATGTGCAAAAATGCATACTTTCCCTTTCAGACCATTTGTAATATCACTAATAAAGATATTAAAGTGCACTAGTCCTAATAGGGACCGTGCGGTACTCTGCCGGTCAGCCCTCCTCTCAATGTACTCCATTTACCACAACTCTCTATTGTCTATCCTTTAATCAATGCCTTCTCCATTTAACAATCTTAGAATCTAATCACAAGCATTGCAACCTATTTGTCAGTCATCTACTATATGAGGAACAGTGCCTTACTAAAATCAAGGTAAACTACATCTATTGCTCCACACTGACCTTAGTAATCCATTAAAAAAAAAATTAGGTTTGTTTGACATGATCTCCTTCCCCCCTGATGCCCCCAGTAAATTAATAGTACCTGGCATCTTGAAAATTCCTGGACTTAAGATATTAAACTTTTTTATTATTATTATTATTTAAACGTTTGTGTTTTAACTAATTTCCCTACTATTGACATCAGGCTCTCTGGCATGTAGTTACCTCCCTCTTCGTTACCTCCACTTTTGAGAAGTGGGACTACACATGTTCTTTTACATACATCTATACCTACTAATAGTGGCTTAATAAATAGTTTTGTTGATAATGTTGCCAGCACACCCTAAGCTCTTTTAATATCCTTGGACGTATTCCGTCTAGCCCCAATGACTTGTCCACCTTCCCCATTTATATTTATATTGCCCAACTGTGGTCCCTTCAAGTCACCTTCAGGTGTGAAGACTGAGCAAAATTAATTATTAAGGTGGTCTGTTCTACCTTTGTCTCCCTCAACAAGACTCTCCTCTTCTGTCATTAGTCTTACTATTCCTCCTTTTGTTTTTAATTTCACTTATATACCTAAAATAGTTTTTGCACCCTTTCTTAACTGACTGGGTTATTTTGTCTTTTGGTTGGGCCTTTGAACGTCTGATTATTTCTTTAGCCTCCTTCTGCCTAGCCTTATATAGTTCTCTGTCGCTTCCTGTGAGTCTATATTTCCTAAAAGCTTTTACAATATCTGCCACCTCCTTTGAAAACCATATTGGCTTTTTTTTCCTGGTCTTTTTATTAAACTGTCTGAAACAAATTTCTATTGCTTTTAGAGAATGTAGTTTTTCCGACTGCTCCTGCATTCCACTTAAATATCTCCACTATAATTAAATTTATATATAAATCTCTGAAAAATCAGCCCTCCTAAAATCTAAAAACCTTCATTTTTGTGTGGTATGAATCAGCCTCTGTCTTTATACTAAGCTACTCTGATTAATGATCACTGCAACCTAAGTTCTCACCCACGATTACATCTGATACGATAACCCAATTTGTAAATATTAAGTCTAGCCTTGCTTCATTGCGAGTTGAATTGCTTGAGAGCTGTCGCTTGCAAGGAATCCAGAATGTCCCTGCTTCTTGCTCAACTTGCAACAGACATATGCCAGTCCACAACTGGTAGATCGAAGTCTCCCATAATAATAAACTCTCCCTTAATTGCTATCTCAGTGATATCCTCTATTAACATCCTATTCGATTCATTTTCTTGTCCTCAAGGTCTATATATCCCAACTCTGATTGGCTCTAGTACCAAGTGACAGGCTTTCAATGACGTCACATCCCACGCTCTGATTGGCTACCATGTAAGGCCGGCCATCTTTCTTTTCATGACGTCATCTTAAAGGCAATTGTAGCAAAGCCATTCTGATTGGCTGGCGCCATTGCCTTTAAATGACATCATCAAAATTAATTTTTTTCCCCCAAATCACATGGTTTTCACTGCCCAATCAGGGCCGTGGGAACCATATGACGAAAATGTGACGTCATAGGCCTATAAAAGCCTATGTCGTCTCATTTTGAAGGCAGACGCCGAGGAGGAAGGACCTCCTACAGAAGAAAGAAGGCCAGGGCGTGGCCGAAGAAGACAAGAAGACCCCGGAAGAAGATACAAGAAAGAATAATACAGATGAAGATGGATTACAAATAGAAGACCCCTGGATTGTTTTGGTTTATTATTTTATTGTTTATTATTTTATGGTTTATTATTTTATGGGTTCCTGTGTGTGAATTGGTTGGAGAGTAAGAAGTTCAACGGGAGTCGGTGAGTGGGTCAAGTAATGGTAAGTGAACAAAAGAAATGTATTTTATTTAACTTGTTCATTTTTTTAATTTTTTTTACATGTGTTTTTTTTTTTTTTTTACATCATTTTTTGCCACTGTATGTATGTATGTATGTATGTATGTATGTATGTATGTATGTATGTATGTATGTATGTATGTATGTATGTCTAGTTCGATATATACATACAGGGTAAGAAATTATATTGTTTTAAAAACTTGTTTTGCAGTATTTAAAATGATTTTGGCTATGCATAAATGTGTGTGTAATGTATTTTAGAATTAGGTAGATGTAATTGTTGGTCTTGTATGGTGTACTTTAGGTCATGGTGAGGCTTGCTTTTGTATATTGTATTCTTTTTGGTACTTATATTTTGTCTGATGGTAACTTGTTCGGTTTAACGATTGAAATAGTTAATTGTTTAATTGTTATGGATGGAATTTAAATTGTTTAGTGATTTGATTAATGAATGCTAATTGATTTATGTTGACTTGATTGGGTTAAATAGTATACTTATTTGGATGTATTGGTATTTTGTTTGGAATATGTTATTGTTAACATTCATTGGCCTCCCGAGTGGTGGGTGAGGGTGGGTTAACCCCTTAATGACTGTAGCGGTTAATAACCGCTATGGTGATTAAGGGGTTAGGGGACATTACATTGGCTGTTTTTATTCCTGTTTCTGTTTTGCAGCATCGGAGGGGGCATGGACGGTTATGAAGATGAGGATGGCCTTCATCGTGGCAGCCGGACAAGGGTGAGTGCAATATGTATTTAATGTATTTATTGTTCTTTATGTATTTAAAATGGGCACATTCACTATTATCCATTTGTGGATAATAGTAATTGTGCCCATTACTATACTGTATGTGTTGGGGGGGGAGGTTATTTCTTTATAAGTATGTATGTGTTTTGACATTAATTGGGGGGGGGCACAAAATTGGTACTGTAGGCCTGCAGGTAACACCCGAGGGCCCCCGCCGGCCTATAGTATCATTGATGTGCATATATGTGTATGTTGGGGGGGTATAGGGGTTGTTGGGGTAATATATATATATATATATATATTTATATATTTATTTATTTATTTAGTGTGGGTCTGTTGTGTGTGTAATTTTTTTATTGTGGGTAGTGGGGGTGGGTGAAGGGGGTATTTGGCCCCAACGGTGGTTTGTTTAGGGCTTGCGGAGGGGTAGCGGGAGGGCTTAACCCCTTCAATGCTGTAGCGGTATTAACCGCTACGGTCGTGAAGGGGTTAAGTGCACCCGCAACCCCAAGCCCTAAACAAGCAACAAGGGCCAAATACCCCCTTCACCCACCCCCGCTACCCACAATAAACCTGGCACGGCGGGTTAACCCCTTCATTGCCTTAGCGGTTAGCCGCTAAGGTAATGAAGTGGGCTTTAAATGCATTTTTCCTGCCTAGGATGCATGCCGGGGGGCTCCGGTGCTGGTATTAGCAGGTATCAGCTCCGGAAACCCTGGCATCAATCACAGGCAGAAAAAGGCCTGATTTTTTCTAAGTGTCGACCTTGCCGATGCTTATACACCACCAGCCCGCCAACATTAGTTGGCGGGCTGGATTGGCGTTCAAATCTCAATTCTAGAGTGCCGATCAGCAGCGAAAAGCTAATCAGGGCTAGTTGAATACAGCCGATTTCAAAAAGTGCCGAAAAGTGGCTTATCGGCACCGCATGCCGATAAGTTTTTATCGGGAACAAAAATTGCCGATTTTGGACATTTTTCGGCGCTTACTGAATCGGGAAGGCATTTTTGGCGAGAAAATGGCGATAAAAGCCTTTTCAGCGCTTACTGCATAGAGCCCTTAATCTTTTAATCCTCATGGATCGTCATATGCAGAGAATGAGATCCATTGGATGCAATGAAACAAAAACAGAAACAGAAAAATAGGCACTAGAATCAGTATGTATGAACATTATTCATAGAATTCACCATCACCAGTGTATGTTTTCTCACTTTGCATAAGATTACAAGATAGGATATAGTGGATCTTTACATACCATATGTAACAGGGCTAGTCTCAGTTGCCTCTCGTCACTGTAAGTTTCTGATAGCTACAGGCTGTGACAGGTAATCCATGGGGCAGTTGATCCCCCTCATGCTACTCTCTGAGTGACTGGAGAGGAGGTGACATGGTGTTTGTGTGCAGCCAAAAGTGGTGCAGACACTATGTCCTCCCCTTCTTCATCTTAGAGAGGAAGTGACAAACTGCTGGGCAGTTCTAGTCTGGAGGTTGGAGAGACTGGAAGGGCTGTGAGTCTCTCCCATCAAGGATGAGCTTGCCCCCCCCCCCTCCCAGTCCCCAGGGGCTGGGAGAACATCTGAATTCTATAGAGGACCCTATACCATCAGAGTTCCAGCACCATCCCTAGGTCTGGAATCCTATGTAACCCTGCAATGCTGTATGACCATCATATAAAGTGACTGCAAATACAGCCCTTGTTTCTGTATACTTCTGTCTGAGTGTCAGTCTCTGGGCAGAAGGGAGAAGTATGTTTTATGGGACTGATCTTTGATACCCTGGAGCCCATCACAACTGGAGGCGCTATGCACCCGGAAAGAATCTCAGTGATCATCAAAAGCCTGTCCTGGTCTCTACTACAACGCAGACAGCTCAGCTCTCCTGGACCCTCACAGGTATGCGCACCACTATTGACTGTAGCTGAAGCAGTATCTCCTAGAGGGTGGAGGTACATGTGCTACATATATCACTATCTATCCAAGTACAGCAGCTATTGGGATACTAAGCCATAAATATGACCATGATTATGAATCTTTGTCTTGACTTATTAACACTATTGATGTAAAAGATATTTAGTAATTCTGATTAAAATTGTCACTTATCAACCGACGTTAAGTTTTTCCATCTAATATTGCCCAAATGTTCTAATATCCTGACTTTAACGGGTCTCGTCATTTTGTCTACATAATGGAGACCAAACGGGCACTCCAACAGGTAGACAATGTACTAAAATACACCTTATGCCACTGGAAGGCTGTGGGGGAAATGTATTAACGTAAAGAAAGTGCACATAGAAGGTTTATTTTTTTTACACATTGCTTGAGTTCACATTAAATATATAAAAAAGTGTTTATTATATGAGGATATAAGGGAACAAGTCTCCAAATACCCTAATGTAATCAAAGCAGTGATTGTATAGAAAGCTGCTTGTCCCTTTAAGTGTGGTTACACTTTCAATTGTATGCAAAAAAACAGGGATGTTATAGAATAAGTGTGTATTTGTTCCATTAGAGGTTTCTCCTCCCATTTGGAAATTAACATTTACACTTGTCTTTATAAGTTATTACATGAATATAAAACCAAAGATGAATATATGCTGCAGTGTTTAACTATTAAAATATTTTTGATATATTTATAGTATAAATATTTTTGGGGATGTTGGTGTTATGATATATATGTTTTCACTACTTCACATTTTGTTGATTAACACACATTATATGCCAAATGTAAATTACATACCAAAATTGAATGGTTAATGTCCATTTAGTGGACTATGAGATATAATTCCATCAGCTGTTGCCCATTAACATTATTATTAATATTGTTGGTCTCCTGATGTTTACTTATTTATGTATCATAACAGTATGGGGGTATTCAGATATTTTTTTATAAATCTTGATCCTTATATATTCTATGAATCTATCAATTAAATTGAGATATGATCTATTTTTATGGTCATCTGTATGTGGATCGAGGTTTCCCTCTTCACAAGTTTTTCCTACACTTGGGACCCTCTGGGGTATAAGAGAAAGTGTCACTAAGAGATAAGAGGCCGCCAAGCCCGAGTGTTACTGGACCCGGCGGCAATCCGGAAGTTAGATTATGTAAATCCCTGTAAATCCGGAGATTGTGATCGAGGGCTATATAAGCTGCACTGTTTGTCAATTGTATGTCACACGATCCTGGTGAAGGGCCGTGTGCGGGCTTGAAACGTCGCTTTGCTATGTGGCATGTTTTTTTTTCAAGAAATGCAACTCTTTCTTTATTACCCGTGTGTGCTGCTTGAAGTGAATCTGGATATTCCCCTACGAATTGTGTGTTACATTTATTTGGGATAGAGTGCTGCCTCTCCTCTGGTTTCTTAGGCTGCGTCCATAGTGGAATGCGCTAGCTTCCGCTCTCTTCCGTGACACGGCGCCGCGCTGGAAATACAAATTTGTTTGTATTGCGAAGCGCTGCTCTCCCTGTAGCGCATGTTAGCGTGCGCACACTCTACGCATATGCATTGGCGTCCTAGTGTTTGTTTCGGAGCTCACGCCGTATCTTGCACTATGGACAAAGCCTTACATATGAGGGAAATTGTTGGCCAGAATATTTTACACTACCTCAGACCTGGCAGATTTTTTTTGACACAAATACAAGACATAAAAATGACATACAGAAATTCAAACCTTTATACACCTCATTATAATCGTGCGTCATGTAACTCCTCCCTAACTACCTCTATTGTCACTCTCTGAATTGCAAGGTGGCGCAAATGTGCAAAACTTGGAGTAAAGACCTTGATACACTGACGCAAATATACGGAAGATATTAATGACACAACTTGTGTACATTTTTCTCCACATCTGCCTCTAAACATCTCCCCCTCCACCCCATAATGTTTTTAAATATAAACAACTACAATTTAAAATATAAATATTTTTAAAATATATATATTAGAAATAAAAACAAAGTGAAATCATTTTGAAAATTAAAAAAAATGTCCAAGTGCTATGGAAGTTTAGAATATACCAATGATTATACACATACGATTACCATAAATCAATTAATATGGATGATTTCTGTGCAATCTAATAATTTTGTACAGTTAGACTCTAGAACTATTACTACTAGTTCTAGTATATATTCGTACATGGAAAACAATTCAGCAATTGTATATTTTTCCCAGTGAATTGGGTGAATTTTCATTTTATTTTGATGTACGAATTTGCGCAGTGTACATATAACCACAGCACTTTAAATAATACCATTTCAATATCCGAGTTCCATATTTAGTTGATAAATAGTCCACTTTCAGTAGAACTGAAAAGACAATGACACATCTAATTTCTTTAAAATTATGATACAAATCTAGCAGATGTTATTACTCCTGTTGAAGTAAGTTAACGAATAAAATAACGTGTTAAATAAAATATGTTATCTCCTTACCCATTGTTTTTAATAGCACTACTGTTAAATAACACATAACATTAACGGGTGCAATAAGGTCTGCTACATTTGTATTTTGATCATACCAAACTAGATCAACAATGAGAATTTTACATTCCTATCAAATATTGATTAGTGTTTAGTACCAAACTTATGGTATAAACTTCAGGTAAAAACAACTCATTCATTTTTAAAGAGTCCCACTAAACCTGCGGTGCCGTTCCAAAATCCCCTCTCTCTCCTATCGCCTGGGGAAGAACTTATGGGCTTTATGTTTAACACTGAAATTCTATTACTCTTATGCTTCCATTATAGCTCCCATTGAGCCTTCCATTTCTGGCCTAAGCCACATGAATATAAATGTGTTCTCCAAAACTTGACTTTTCTTTTTCAGTCTCATGTCATTCCTGCCGCAATCTGGCCACCCATACTTGACAGGACCATTGCATGAAGACATCCTAGTCAGGGTTATGTAGTAGTTCCATTCAGCCCTTTGCAGCTGGGCTGCTTCTGGGCAACAATTTAAGACTAATTAAAATGGCTCTGGTAATCTTTAGAATACTTCCAAATGAGAGGATTATCCTGACTATTCTAATGACAGGCAAGTATCGGAGTTGCCTAAATACTTGATCCAAAAATAGTATGTGTTCTTTGTAAATCCAAACAGTAGAAGCACTATCTGATTTAAAGCAGCAACTGCAATTATGTTAAATGGCACGAAGTTGCTGAAAGATGCCCTGTGCATTCCTCAGCAAAAGCTTACCTTCCGTCTCTAAAAGTTCAAGTAAGATGGGTAAGGTAAGAACACACCCACTTCACAATTAGCAATATTCTGCATTGAAACAAAGTCTGGAACACTTTCAGACTCCATCCTTAACAAGCTGCTTGTAAAATGTACTGACATTCTAAGGAAGTGGAATCAAGAAGCAAATCCCTATAATAGTTAATGTAAGCCAAAGGTTTGTTTATGTTTTCATGGATTAGCGTTCACACATTTCCTGCAAGTAGACTTCCTATTAGTGATTAACTTTAACCACAAATCCACCATTGAGAAATGCAACCAGAACTAATGTCTATTTCCTGATAAACATGTGAAAGGCCAAAAGGTTTATATCACTATACAGGGGAAATATAAGACAGAATAGCTAGAAGTAATTATTAGCACAATAATAACAAACTTTGATGTAACGAAAGGTTTGTTTTTTGCACGTAAAGGCGGTAAATGAGCATACATTTTAATATTTAATTCTGAAAAGTATATGTTACAGTATACAAAAAATGAATAATTCATAGTAACTATAAATTGTTGTGATCCATGTTTGTGTAAAAACACAAATGTGACTAACATAACTGGAGCCTTTTTTTTTTACAAGAAATGTGAGAAATAATGCTGACCTAGATAATGAAATAACTAAAAATACAGAAAAAAAAGAATATAAAATACCAATAAGAAGCTGCATTACTAATGTCACAAAATATATCCAGCAATACTTACTAAGCAGCACAAATAGTTGCTTGAGACTTCACTGTTCATGTTATCCCACAATATTGCAGGGGTGGCCAACTCCAGTCCTCAAAAGCCACCAACATGCCAGGTATTCAGGCAACCCTGCTTCATTCTTCATGCTGACTGAGCCACCTATGTTAAAGCATGTATATCCATAAAACCTGGCCTGTTGGTGGACCTTGAGGACCAGACTTGGCCACCGCTGCAATATAGCATTACAGGTAGTGCGAGTTTTAACATGCAACTTCTCTCTACTCTATTCAAGCAAAAGGAGCTGCAAGTAAGAGCATCACACAACTTTGCATACTGTATAAAATCACATGATGTTGCACATTCCCACGCTGCAACAGAAAGAACAACTACTACATTTGTATGTTCCTTGGCAAGAAGGAAATAAATGTGTTGTGATATAACTATTGCCCTTCCATGCCATCTGTGCACAAGCAAATACCACTACCAGGAAGGGGTTGGAATGCTGCTCTATGTATGTGATACCATTGTTTGAATTTTAGAACTTCCTTTTATTAATTGGAAACACATCTTCCCCCGCGTCCTCATTCCCACAGACGTTATCTGCATACATTACACTTTCAAAGTTCAACGCTTCATTTGTTGCTTTTCAAAAACTTTCAGGGGTTGCATTATGAGTGGGTAAATACTGTATGCGCTTCCACTTTTCTCAGGTTAACTTATTTTAATTTTGTTTGATTGGGCGTCTTTACAAGTCCAGAATTCCTTCCAGTCACATACGTCAGTGGGCAATTCTCCAGTAACATTCTATTGTGGTGGACTTTTAGGAGATGTAACATGGCTTTGAGGCTCAACCAACTAGCCACAATAGTACATTGTTTAAGGGTTGATATGTATGTAACTCCACCTGGAAGATTACTACAAACTCAGGGGTCTACTTAACAAAGCCTCTAGGCCGAAACACTAGGGCAAAACTGGAACCAACAAAGTCTCTGCAGTCTTCTTTTCCCAGTTAGGTATTGTGAATATGATGTGATTGGTAGGGCACAATGTACAAACTGGAATTGAAAATGCCATGGGGTATATTTATTTAAATCTCCCTGGGGCAGAACTAGTGCTAAAGAAAATGAAAAACATCACATTTAGCAAAGAAAATTAAGCTCCTTGTTAGCTACTGAGGGGCTGTATCAGTGTAAAGTGTCAATGGAAGTTTGTTTGGACTCACTTCTTCCTTTTCTGCTTGTATACTGTATGTTCAGCAGATATGTTACATCCAAATTCTAAATAAAAAGGTTTCTACTCTTGACCTCCCCTCCCCCTCAACAAGGAAACTGGGGCACATGTTGATATACTGTATTGACGCACAATGAAAATGACACAATGGGGGCGAATCACAAAGCAGTGATAAAATCAGTGCATTTGCGCCCGACTATGCATTTATTTATCGCGCAATAAGACACGAGGCCAAAAATGGTATTAACTAAGAATGAACGCCATTTATTTTAAGGCTGATAAAAAAAAATCTTCCAACCTCTTGTTTGTATCAGTGCTATCGCACTATAAATCCTATAGCGTGATAACTGATAGAAAAAATTGCAGCCTGGAAGAGCTGCATGGAGGTGCTGCATCTCCATGCACGGCTCTTACAGGCGACCGTGGGTGTCTGGGGGTCCTTGGGTGGTCCCTGTGGGTGTACGAGGGGCCCGGGTACCCGGGGATCCTTGGTTGATCCCTGCAGGGGTTCTCGGGTGGTACCCGCAGGTGTCCGGGGGGCCTCCTGGTTGCCCCAGTTGGTGTCCGGGGGTCCCCACTGGCCTGCGGTATCAATCCTGTGCATAACAAAAAATATGCAATACATTCAAATAAATACTCCCCCCCGCCAACCTCCCCCCCAATACATACAGTATCCAGATATGGATAATAGTGCATTTGCCCAATTAAAATAAAACATACAGTAAATAAAACTGGTGCTTACCCCTGCCAGGATGAAGGCTGTCCTAATCCTCATCACTGTCCTTGTCCTCCGTGGGCATTAACAATGCAATAAAAAATACAATCTAATGGCCCCTAACCCCTTTATCACTTTAGTGGTTAGTTACCGTTATACTAATTAAGGGGTTAACCCACCCTTCCCGGCTACCCATCCACCCTACCCAGGGACACCACCCCTGCTACAAATTAATTGGTACAGTGTTAAAGCATGCCCATATAATATGGACATGCTTTGCCACAATAGCAATAAATGGGGAAGCTAAAAAAAAACAGGCCCCAAATAAAACACATTACATAAAAAATATACACGTTCCAAATGCCAAGAAAACAATTGATTGACACAGTGGTACATCATGCCCATATAATATTGGCATGATTTAACACTATCACAGTCAATGGTCAACCTAAAAAATAAACAACCACCAATAAGCAAATAAAAAAATACAGTGAAAAAAACTACAAAATTAAAATAACATACATTCAATGGTTTTTCTTACCTTTAGATGTCTTCACCCTCCATTTCCCAGGGTCTCAGGAAGCTCTTAAACAAAGAAGCCAGGTCCTCAGATACAGTAAATGATTTTCTTCTTTCTTTTCTTCATCTGTTAATTGTAATCTAATTTGCGGTCTTTCTTCTTCTTCTCCTTCATCTGTATCTACATTTGTATCTTCATCTGTACTGCCCATTGTAATCCATTATGGAGGAGATGTCGCTCCTTCAACTTCTTAGCATCAAATAAGACGGTAGAGACATTACGGTATAGAAGACCTGTGATGTCACATTTGAGTGATAAATGGTTCCCACACAATCTAGTTGGCTGGGACAACCATGTGACATTTTTTTTTAGGATGTGACATCGTGTAAAGGGAGTGAAGCTAGCCAATTAGAAAGGCTGTGTTCCTTTCCCTTTAAGATGACATCACCAAAACCAAGATGGCTGCCATCACATGTAACTTCAATAACTCAGATTAGTAGACCATGTGACAGAGTCAATTTTGGTTGAACCAACGGATACACCAGAGGTGGCACCAACGGGACAGGCTGATACATTCCCTTCACAGCTTCAAGGCGATTGAGTATATCTCATAAATGCTATTATTTTTACTCTGTTTGTGAGTGCGCTTTTTATATTTTACAATCCCATAAATTCTGTTTTATACTTTATCACACTAGGAGTGCGCCTGTTTTTTCTTATTGTTTTCTGTAGATATCCTTGGAATTTGGTGATCCTTATATACGGGCAGCAAAACTCCAGTGGACTAAGTACATTTTTTTAAATTTCAACCGACATATGGTTTTTATTTTATTTTTTATGTTTCATATTTTTTATTTTTGCTATAGATTTCAGTTGTTTTTATCACAAATTCGCTCTTTTGGGGATTCTTTGGTCAATAGCCTTGTTAACTCTATCTGATTTACACAGCTGATTTATCCTTATCAAGCTTCCTAAGGTGCTACTCCAATTTGTTTGTTTTATATATATATATATATATATATATATATATATATATATATATATATGCAAATATAGCTGTATGCTCATCTGCATGTCTTAGGCAGGTCTGCAACCCCGCTTTCCCCATTATCACCCAGCATACAGCACTTCCACTGCAGCAAGGGATTCTGGGAAATGACATGCAAATGAGCACACAGTGTCACTTTTTGCCTCAATAACCATTTTTAACATGGTTCCCTATAGGCTTAAGCTTGCTGCATGGTCACAGCTTTGAACACAGCCAGGGTTAAGGTGCATACCCAGAAAACCACCCACAGACAGCTGTTTCGACCTTGATGGGTCTCATCAGTGTGGGGTTGATTTTACTGGGAATGCAAGAGAGGCTATGGGATAGGCTAAACCATAATACTGAGTTAAGTTATGGTGAGTAAAAAAAGTGACAAAAACCCTCCACAGGAATATATATATATATATATATATATATGTAGAGGTATCAGTACCGTGTTAGCCGAGCTTCAAAAATCAAAAAATAAATAGATGATACCGTTCTGTGGCTAACGAAATGCTTTTATTTGTGTGAGCTTTCGAGATACACTGATCTCTTCTTCCGGCGATGTTACAAACTATAGTCTAATACATTATAAACTCTTTCAGTAAACGGGAGGGGAAGACTTCCGTCATTAAATTCACATGGACCAATTAATTTAAAGACAAGTAGAGAGATATGGTTTAACTTCGTCATGAGTTCCTGAAGCTGAAAAGTGAAACGCGTAGGGTTGATTATATTGGCAGACCAGAGAGGGAGGACACCCAACTGGCAGAAGTGCAAACCAAAATTACAGACCAACGCTGTTCATTCCAGAAGAGCTGTGGTGAGATCACCTCCTGAGCAGAGAGCTTGCTAGCTCTGATACCTCTGTGTGATTTCTGTATATGTCTAGTTAAGTGCTCAAATATGTGAGTGCACATTTTAAACATTACTTTTTGATAAATATAAAGGTTAAATAATCTACACTATCATTTGATTTCTCTGTTTCTATCTCTAACGGAGAGATATCCGCCAAGACATCACCCACATCCCCGATACAAAATATTCACTTACCAAAGAGGGATTGGATCGAGGATAGGCCAAGGGAGACACATTCTGCTGGTTGAAGTGTTTGAAGCATGTCTCAACAAAAATATCAAAATAACCCAGAGTCTAGTAGAATCTCATAGATACAGTATGAAGGGTGTAGATCGTGGGCAAGTCGGATCCTAGGACATCTGTATAGTGTAAACTCAATAAAAATAAAAATAAAAAGAAGGTAGCACACCCCAGGGTGAAAATACTTACATAAAAGGATGCTTATAACAAGCGCTCTTGTGCCTGTTTTGCACCAAAATTACCTCCATGTGAAGATGGTTATGTTTATCCTGGGTACAAACATTAGGCCAAACTGGAGCAAAAACATTGTACCAAAGAATAGAAACATTCTACTAATATTTATTTAAATCTTATGCAAGCTAATCGTAATTTGCCTTAGCAAATGATGCTTACAAAGTATCAGATCTTTCATAGTAAAACATTAGATGTATTTTATTTGCATTTAGTGTAATCATAAAATGTACTTACAAAGTCTTCTATCTTATGTGCACATTAAATCTATGAAGATTTTGCTTGTGTATCTAGAAGGTGTCACTTCTTTAAAACAGTATCATTCCAGTCTACAATTGGATAAAGTTCTTGTTTGTGCGCATAGCTTCATTGTTTCTCCACAAAAGACAAAAAGTCACGAAATATAGGGAGTGGTACTGTTTGCTTAGGAAAAGAATAGTATGCTTTGTCTGTCCTCTATTCAAACCTTCTTCTTTCATATTTCAGTGCAAAATAAATAGTGACATTAAAAAAATAACAACTTGCCTCTTGAGGCAATACCTAAAGTGTACTAGCTTTTTTCTTTCGGTGGGATACAAAACTGAGGTAAAATGAAAGATCTCTTTATAACTACGGTCTATGACCTGTGAATGGTGTCAAACAAATGTGAACCTTGATTCAGAGCCCTCAGTGAATGGAATTCTTCATCTGACTTTACCTTACAGCCAACAAAAAAAAATGATCTTTTAAAAGAAATAGCTAATGGATAAGAGTATTTGCAGAGATGACTTTTTGTTTCATGTGCGGTTGTCTCTATCTTGCAAGATATTTGTTTGAACTCTTGTGCAGGCACAAAAAAAAAAAAAAGAATACAAAAATCTGATCATTCTTAGTTAACTTACTTGGCTTACTTGGCTCCATCCAGAGGGATGAACAGACAGACACAAATTGCTATGAACAGAAAAACTCAAGCCTCTGTCCTCATTCTGAAGCTGTTCATCACTCTGGATATGGATAGATAACTCTAACCACTTTTTCTTCTTTAAGTATTCTCATATGTCCTATTTTCCATCCTCTTTATTCATTTAGTGGCTCTTCTTTGTACTTTTTCTAGTTCAATAAATTATGTGGTACCCAATTCTGCGTGTGTACTCCATATTCAAGATGTGGACTTACGAATGATTTATACAGCAGCAAAATTATGCTATCTTCCCTTCCATCCATTCCCCGTTTTATGCAAGGTAAGATCTTATTTGCCTTTGCAGCTACTGCCTGACATTGGGCCCTATTATTAAGCCTGCTGTCTACAAACATGCCTAAATTCTTCTCCATCATGGATTGACCTAACTGTGCCCCATTTAATTTGCCAGTAGCTTGTTTATTCTTGCGCCCCAAAGGCATAACCTTACATTTATCTATATTACCCTATTTCCTCAATTCTAAGACTCACCTTTTTTTCGATTTTCACATGTCTGAAATCGGGGTGCGTCTTAGAATCGATGTATTACATTTTTTTATTTTTTTTAAGTGTCTACAGTACTAACCCCCTCTTTTCACTTAACATGTTTCAGGAGAGGTCGTGTGTGTGCGGCGACGGCAGGAGAACTCCCACGTCTGCTGATGGTTGAAGATGGACAGCGGGCAGGAGTGCGATGGCGGCGGCAGGACAGGTCCCAAGTCTGCAGGTGAATGAAGATAACAAGACAGCGGGCGCGCAATGGCGGAGGCAGCTAATAGATCATAAAAGCAGGAGCAGAGCGGCATAGGGGAACGGCTTGGGAGGTGCACACTGTAACACCGTAAGTTGACCGGTGTCTGACTTCCCAAGCCGTTCCCCCTATGCCGCTCTGCTCCTGCTCAGCTCTCCTGCTATTATGATCTCCTCCTGCCACCGTACCGCACGCCCGCTGTCTTCTTATCTTCATTCACCTGCAGATTTGGGATCTGTCCTAGGTAAAATGAATTTGCCATTTATCTGCCAAAGTTTCCAGTTTATCCAATAAATTACACTCTACTCTGATTTTACTACCTTACATAATTTTGTGTCATCAGTAAAGATGGAGACTTTGCTCTCTATGTCAACATCAAGGTCATTAATAAACAAGTTAAAAAGCATTGACCACTGTACCGAACCTAGAGGTACTCCATATACAACTTTAGCCCAAACTGTAAAGGTTCCATTTATGACCACTCCCTGTTGTCTATCCTTCAACCAGTTTTTAATTCAGGTGCAAATATTTTTACCCAAACCAATTTCATTTATTTTGAACACTAAACTTTTGTGTGGCACCGCATCAAAAGCCTTTGCAAAATCTAAGTAAACCATGTCAACTGCATTTCCCTAGTCTAAATTCGACTTACGTCCTCGAAGAAACTAATAAAACCTTTATAAATTCATATTGACTATGGCTAATAATGTTGTTATCTATTAAATACTGTATTCCTGAATATTGTCCTGTACTAAAACTTCAAGTAATTTCCCCACTATTGATATCAGGCTTACAGGTCTGTAATTTCCTGTTTGTGATCTAGCTCCCTTTTTAAATATGTTACCATGTTTGTTTTACACCAATCTAGTGGTAATGTGCCTGTGGAAACGAAGTCCTTGAGTATTAAATATATACAAGTGCTTTAGTTACATTAATTTTATCAAGTCGCCTTTGCACGTCTTCCGCTGTTAATTGTTTATTAATACAGAGGTTGTAATTTCCTCCCATTGCAATATTTTTGCAATTGACATTTTCTTGGTAAATACATAGGGAAATACTTTATGTAATATCTCTGCCTTCTCCTTATCTCCCATAATTTCCATGCCCATCTCACACTGAAAGGGTCCTATATTCTCTTTGCTATACTTTTTCTTATTAATGCACTTGGAGAACTTTTCAGGTTATCAATGTCATTTGTTGGCTAGTGCACTAGCCAGGCATAGGATCAGTCAAATACACTCCATCAATTTATAGTGATGGGGGAATAAGTAGCTACAATTGGGAAAGATGGATGTGTTTCTTAATCCTCTTCAAATGATCAAAAATGCAAAATATTGGGCAAAGATACATATTTTGTGGGATTAGATAAACAAACAATCAGAGGCAGCTCTACCACTAGCTAACATAGTTCCAAGGGCCGTTCGGCTGAAGGATTCCCACACAGACTCCCATGTTTTGGCTGAATCTACTTTTTGCTATATCTCCATGCACTCTTAGATATTTTTCTAATGCAGCTGTGGGAAGAACCACATGCACAGTGGGACCCACGGGAAGCTTCCCTTTCAGTTTCTTTATACTCATTCCTTCGTAAGCTTAGAAAAATATTCCTACAAAAAAAGCTGTCAAACTATTGCCTGCGGCCCTATAAGACTGGCAGCCACCACGGCTGGGGATTGTACACTGAGCAGAGCTAACGTATAAAATTAACAAACTCCAAGGGAAGTATGCCAACAGTGCATTCCAAGTTACCACAAATGCTATTTAGAAACAGTGTTATAAACATAGTTGCATGTTGCTGTGATCTCTCTATGCATAGAACAACACCTGTATACCCCTAGACACTTTGACTAACTTTACTACTGTAGCTCATTTTTGCTCAGTCTCATATTTGGAAATCAGAAGTACTCAACAAGATGAATAAGATGTTGAGATACAAAGACAATATCAGACTATGACACATATCTATCTCGGTTCCTCTATTTCAAACCCAGAAAGGATCATGGAAATCTGAGACCAAAGACATAACTATTGTAACAATTCCATCTTAGACTAAACAATGTATCACAACCTCAATAGTCAATACACCTTTTCCTACTCTCAGAAGTTTGAATCATCCCCACTTACAAAAGAACATCAAAGGCCCAGCATCTGGCTCATTTGCAGTATTAGTGATTACATGTAGAAAATTCTTTAAGAACATGTCTAAAGCCAACAATATGGCTTTAGATATGTTGACAAATGTTAGATCTAGGAAAATAGTAAGGCATGTTACCGACATGTTCAGGTCGATCATGAATTGCCATTATTGTGTTTACTCCTGTTATCCCATTTGGCAAACTTGTAGGGAAGTTGGCAAAAAGCAAGTATGATTTGAGCATTTGGGAAATTAATATAAATACTTCTGAAGAAAACACAAATGTAAAGTTTATTTGAAAGTTCAAAAATAAAATTTATGGTAATTTGTAATGGAGAGATGAATTAATTGCAGTGATTATCTGATGAATTTAAAACATTTTCCCAAATTAGGGACAAAGCTAATATTTCAGTTAGAGAAACCTGATTTTGATGCAAAAAAATTGCATAGTCACCTACAGCGGTGCTGATCCACTCCAGTCCTCAAGCCCCCCAACAAGTCAGGTTTTCATGATATCCCAGCTTCAGTATTGGTGTCTGAATCAGTCCCTGCTTCTGCACAGGTGGCTCAATCAGAGGCACAGCCTGTGACTGTGCTGAAGCTTGGATATCCTGAAAACCTGTCCTGTTGTGGGGGGCTTGAGGACCCCTGACCTACGGTACATGAAATGCCTTTAAAATTAGCCAAACATTTTAGCATATTTGAAATGAGTCACCAATTGCAAACGCCCAATTTGTACCAAATTCCCTTGTGAACAACCTATCTGTGAATCTCATTATATACCATTTCTGAAAGCATAGATGTGCTGGAGAGACTTGTCGGACTAATCTGTGGATTACCTACTTGTTATCATGGGGTGTGGAAAAACATGTGGCTGTCCTAGATTTCAGCGACCATTTTGCCACAAAGTGTATAATTTTAGATTCCCAAACAAGCTCAGCAGCCTCTGACGAGGGTGTGCCACAGTGTGCAGCAAAGGTATCAGCCCTTTCAATGTTTGTATCAATGTTGTTAGAGATTATTTGGAAGCTAAACAAAAAATAGCATGTGTAACAAAGTTGAAACTTCAGATGGGGTTAATAAAATGAGGAATAATCTAAATCAGCGTTAGCCAGCTCCAGTCCTCAAGAGATACCAACGGGTCAGGTTTTCAGGATATCCCGGCTTCCGCATAGTCGGCTCAATCAAACACTGAGCCACTAATTGAGCCACCTGTGCTGAAACTGACCCGTTGGTAGCTCTTAAGGACGGGAGTTGGCTACCCTTGATCTAAAATCAATGGTTTTCATCCTATTTACCTATAAATGTTAACACTACATTGTTAAAACATATATAGGGCTTTCTATATCAAGGCAAAAGGGGTCCAATGTTGGGGCAAAAACATTGTTAGATATATATTTATCAAACAAAAATAATTGATCTCACTTGCATTTCTTTCTTTAATACACTTGGCACAATTTGTTTGCCCCAGAATTGCACCACCTTTATTTTGATTCATACGGGTCATAATCTATATGCTGCAACTTATTTATTTATTTTTATAAATTGCAGTAAGGTTGGTTTGTCATTCTTACTTAAATCATGCCTTTATTAACCATATTGGTGTTTCAGTGTAATGGTACAACTGCCAGATAACAAATAAGATATAGGATGACAGGCCTCAACTATAAAATGTTTTCAAGTATTTCATGAATACCATTTAGTTGTTTGAGCCACTCTAAGGAATACTTGGAAAAACACTTCTAAATTAAACTGAATTAATATGTAGGGTAAATAAGTTTTATAAAAAGTAACGTTGATATTTTACATTACAAAGAAAATAGTGTTTTACTATTAATTATAGTAAATTAACTGTATTAATTATTCTGGTGTTATTTTAATAAATGTTACGCCGGTGCTGCCCGCAGACCAGACCCGTCCCTTCTACTGAGGTGAGGAACGTATATGGGCACGCACCCGCAGCAAAAGGAGCGTGTCCGAAGTGTGGTATTTAGGCGTTGCCAGGCCAGGTGATGTTACCTAGCAATACTTGCCGGTACCGGAGAAAGAGTGCCGTCGTCGTTGCCGTTAGCCAAGGTCAGGGATTGGAGAATTCCGGAAGGTCGTTGTCCAAGTAGGGGTCGAGAGCCAGAGAAGAACGTCCGCCAAGTCGTAACCTGAGAGAATAAGAGAGAGAACGCCAGAGTAGAAATCCTAGTGGAAACTATGTCGAGCAATGAATGAGTGGGAGGACAGGCATTATAAAGTGCGGCTGACGAATCAGAGGTGGAGGCAGGCCTGGAGGAGTGCGTGGAGCTATCCTGGATAGGTCCACTTGATTGGCTGGCAGGTGAGGACTCTTATTCTGGCAGGAGGTCCTATTAGTCTGCAGGGGCGTGGTTTCACTGCTAGAGCAGTGAATAAATTATCTTCACCCGGCGCGTGCTGTACACGCGCGCGGCCGGGACACTTGGCAGCCGCATGGGAGAAGGAAGAACCAGCAGGCACGGGAGACCGCCGGGGACAGCGAGGGACCTCCAGAACAGTAGGAGGTAAGTGACACCATCGAGGGGCACGCACCATGGCAGCGGGGGTTAACGAAGGTGAGGAGGGGCCAGGGCACGGGCTCCGGGATCCCACACTCCTCACAATAAATATATTAAACCTAACTACCTGCATAAAAATCATATGGACATTTTTGGATTAACATTTGTTCCTATTGTTTCTTTATATTTAGTATCAGTTGACACTTATTTTTCACCATTATGTGGCCTTTTTTGTACTAAAACACATTAAAATATTTTATACTCTTCGTTACTTGAGCACCAAGTACCTTTTTACAGATTCTTTTATATATTTTGATACATTTTTTTAATTAGCTCTATATGTTATCCATCTTTTGATCATTCTATGTAAATGTTAGTATTTTTAGGTATCTGGGTTTGGTAATTTTCTCAATATATTTTAATGAGGAGAATGCTTAGAATAAAATACTCTTTGTAATATACAATGTTACAATAGTAGCCAGTTTGACCTTTACTTCTTTAAGTGGCAATATATGTCTAAATACTGAGCTCCTTGCAAACCGTTATCTGTGTTGAGCTTTCCGTCAATTAGCATGTGGTACAGTTTGATACAATGAAATCTAGGGAATAAGTATTCTAAACTTCACAAGTTTCATATCAAGTATTGTGCAGGTCACCATGAGAACAGAGCAAAATTGCCACGTTACTGGATGTTGATCTTTTCTGCAAGTTCCAAGACCGTCTCTACAATATTACTAGATTTTACAACTTGAGAAATAAATAAATACATGTTGTGCAGTTGTTATTGAGTAGTTTTGTTCTGCAGTATAAATCTGATGTTGAATAGATCCCATAATGACAAAAAAAAGCTAAATATGTAAATTAATTAATTGCTTTAACACACATTTAGAGGGATCTGGATGACATCATTTTAGGCACTCACTGTTCTCTGTCATCTTGATTTAATATATATTTGGGATTTCTTAGATTGAAACCAGGGACCCTAGACAAAGAGACTGTATTAATATGTGTAACAGCTAAAAGACACAGGATAGAATGAATAGTTTCATGTTCATTGTAATATTTTTGGCTACTGCAGAAACAAAGATATGAAATATTGTCTTCAATGTGATGTCAACACTACAGTGTTTACTATCAAAAGGATGACCCATATCTCTCATTCTAATAAAACTCTCTTGAAGTGTCCTATCTTTATCACACTACTTGAATCCCCCCCCCCCCTTGGTCCACATATTAATTTGCTGCAACATTGGTTTCCCTTTGTGTGTGGCAGATGCATTTCCTCTATCCCTACTGACCATTTCAATCACAAGCAGTTATATCACTCACACTGTCATGATTGGGTCATCTTATCCATTACAGAAGAGTGGTTCACTGGCTCCTGGAAGATAAGAAGCTAAAATGAGCCCCAAACTGTCTTGGTCTGAGAAAGGATAAGTACTATTATCCAGTCTTCCCAATCTTACTCTGCTTACTATCTAACTCTAATACTGTTTTCCCATATCCTATCACATTTCCAGGGGGGTACTTGACATAAATAGTTTAGGTTTTTCTAATCTCATTAAAGTGAATGATTACCACATCTTAGGATATGTGCAATGGGGTGAAAATATGTGGGTTTAATCCTTAATATTATACCTACAGTATGCATCTCAAAATATGTATTGCTTTTTTGTTAATCATGCATATGATCTAGCAGCTGTAAAAAAAATTATTGGGTTGTAATATATTTGTGGGGTATATTGGGTACAATTTGTGTGGTACATCTGTGAAGTCCATATGTTTTTCTTAGTTTTCTATTGGGATGGTAAAACATGAATAAAAGCATTCTTCTAAATGTTGTTCATATTTTTTAAGGGATTGCAGAAAGCCAAACACACATATTGAGCTGTGCTAAAGAACATATGTCTGTTCAGTTTCCAAATGCCAGACTTAAAAATATATTCTTGTAATTGTAGACAGACATGCAAATCCTTGTTCAAACAACTAAATATTGAAATAAATGCTTCGTTTAAAATCTGCACATCCTTTCTTGTCTGAAAGGAAGGATTCTCCAAGGTAATTTGCAGATGTTCAGCAGTAGTATGTATATTTTATATGAATAGGAAAACATTTGATGGGTACAGTCTGAGTCTTTGGGGGTCATTTATTTAACAGTGATAGTGCCGATCGGGGCACTATAGCATGGAAACTCCTTTTAAAGTCAAGCAGAAATCTATGCTGTAATAAACAACTATTAAGATATTTAGCATTCACATCAAATGTCATATATACATATATGTATATATACAGTACAACAGCTCAGACTTAACAATGCAATCACCTTATGTATAGCATGATATGCATAAATAGTTTTGAAGTAGTAGCTTACGGAGCAATGCCTGAAAATAGGGTGAGCCTGGTTCAAGTACCAGTATCAGCCCTCCTTGTGACCTCGGGCAAGCAAGTCACTTGGACTGGCTGTAAGGTGGCTTCCTTTCAATGTCAAAAACAAAAGAGGAGAAAGGGAAAAGAGCAACATGTGCTACCACTACATGGATGTTTCTAAAGCATAAATAAGAAAATAAGTAACTGAAGAGTAACCAGGTCTCATAACTAAGCTACTGTACCAATGTAGCAAGATTGTGATGATAATGTGTACAGCACTCAACTGAGCAAACTGGACACTCTGCATCACCCCTTGGGGCTATTCACACAAAAGGTGACAGTCATTTATGTGAATGAGAGTTTATGCAGTATGTGATAGTGCCCTGATTGGGAGAAGATTTCATAGTAAGGTTAAACACACCGGCACAAGTGCCACTATACAGTGTTCTGAATACCTATTGCCAACTTCCTGTCACTTTGAGGCAGTGAGATAAGGATTTGAGGGAAGTATTTTTTTTTTAATGGACTATTTTCTAGCTAACAAGAAACACGTGATTGAAGACTGCACAAACATTAATCATTTTGACACACGGAGTAATCGCCAATTGGTTTGCTGCAAATTAAATCTGAATGCAAAGACGGAAAGACGACAAAAACAATCAACATCAATAAACTCAAGAACAACAGCACATAATTTAAACTAGAACTGAAAAAGTGCTTCATATTTGCTCAAAATTAACTGGGGCACTTTAACAAACAATTATGAGGAATTTATGAAGATTGTAGTTGAAAGTGCAAAAACATTACTGAAGTCACTAACAAAAAAACAGGATACAAAAATATCGGATGAGATAAAACAATTACTCAGGAGACAGCAAGAAATCAAGCAATACCAAGATGCAAGATCAAGAATTGAACATGCAGTGCTGTGAAGAGAATCCGCAAATGTATAACTGAAGATGTAAGAAAATGTAACTGTGATATGATGAAGAAGACTATCGAAAAAACTAAAGTTTAAAGAAGACAAATCAATGGTAATCAAGAAGCAAATCATTGCACTCAAACAAGATGATGAATGACCATGCACTTATCATAAAGAGAGTTGAGGACTTTCAAATGAAATTGTACGAGAACACAGATGACACAGAGCATACCCCAGCAGAGGAAGAGCAATAAGAAATCACCAATGATGAACCATGTGTCTTTCCAAAAGAAGGGGCTGAGCAATAAAATACGTGAAGAACAAGAAGAAAGCTCCAGGGGAAGATGGAATTACAACTCAAATCTTGAAAGAAGTTGGGGGAAATCCTTGTAAAACTCTTTACAGTACATGCTGCTTGAAGAACAGGGAAATTCCAGAACAATCGAGCAATGTCATAGGGATCATCATCCACAAGATAGAAGGCAAAGAAAACCTTAAGAACTACAGACCAATCAGTCTACTCTCAATCATTTACAAGATTTTAATGAAGATACTCACTAATCTACTGCAACAGATCTTGGACTTTACCTAGCGGAATTTTGCTGTGTATACCACACAATCAACCACATTCAAGTCATACAAGAAGTGATTTCCCGAAGTAATGAATATGACATACAAGAAGTGATTTCCCGAAATAATGAATATGATCTACCTCTGTTTAGGATTCAAAGATTATGAAGAAGCATTTTATTTTGTCTACACCTCAGCGGTTCTAAATACATTAAGAAGGCAATGTGTTGAAGAAGCGTATATTGATATTATAAAGAACATTTACGAGAATGACACACCAACCATTAGATTACATGAAGATACAAGCAAGATACCGATCAGCAAAGGAGTGCAGCAGGGAGACACCATTTCACCAAAGCTTTTCATAGTAACACTTGGAGTATTGGACATTGGATTGGCATTGACATTGAATTGGGAATAAAAAGAAATTAAAATCAACATTGAATAATTTAGTCACCTATGATTTTCAGATGACATTGTTATTTTTTCCATAAGTCCGGAAGACCTCGCGCATCAAATCTGAGAACTCGCCGAAGCAAGTAAGAACGTGGCTTCTTCAGAAGGAACAAAGTGATGTTCAACAAATGTGTCAACTCTAGAAAGATTGAAATAAATGGAAGAGAACTAGAAGAAGTAGAATACTATGTCATTCTATGTGTCTAATATGTCATTGGCCATCAAGTGTGGGGAACGTTATTAGTTAAATTAAAAGGAGAATGAAAATGGGATTGAGTGCATCTAGAAGAAACAAGACAATCTTTCAAGAGAACCTTCCACTGTGCTTCAAGAGGAATGTTTTCAAGCCAGTGTATTCTGTCTGTGCTCACATATGGATGTGAAATGTGGATATTAAATGTGAAGATAATTCATAAGCTTCAGACAACTCAAAGAAGTAGGGAGAGCTGTATGCTGGGTAGCACCCAAAGAGGCAAAAATAAGAATGGGCAGGAAATATCAGAAGAAGACATTATCATCATTGGACTCAATTGGATTTTAAGCAAAATTGAATGGCCAAGACGGCAACCACGTATGATGGGAAGGTGAAGTCAGAAAATGTATTGGAACAACATGAAGAAGAGACTGGCTTGCAACCGCAGTACCTGGAAGATCCATGCGGAGACTTTCAGAGCTGTGGCACTTGAGTTCAGCAGTTCTCAGACAGGGAAGGAGAGGCAGCAGCAGCCAGACAGAGACCCCTCTCGCCAGTTTGTGAGAGAGCAGGAAAACAGGAGAGAGACTGAGGAAAAAGATGAGTGACTGTGTGAGTATAGAGCAAGGGTGGGGGTTGTAGTGTGTGTGTGTGTGTGTGTGTGTGTGTGTGTGTGTGTGTGTGTGTGTGTGTAAAGAGGGCAAGAGAGTGTATCAGTGGGAAGATGGAGGGAAGTTGTAATGTGTGTGGGCAGATAGTGGTGCTGTAGTGTGTGTGGCGAGATGGGCACTGTGGTGTGTATGTGTGTGTGTGTGTGTATGTGTGTGAAGAGAGGGGCTGTAGTGTTTGTTTGAGTGTGTGTGTATTGTATTGTATGTCTTTATTTAAATAGCGCCATTAATGTACATAGCACTTCACAGTAGTAATACACGTGGTAATCAAATAAATAACAGATAATATAAATAACAGATCATGGGAATAAGTGCTTTAGACATAAAAGTAAAATTACGGAAGAGTAGTCCCTGCCCCGAGGAGCTTACAGTCTGATTGGTAGGTAGGGAGAACGTACAGAGACAGTAGAAGGGAGTTCTGGTAAGTGCGTCTGCAGGGGGCCAAGCTTTATGTATCGTGTTCAGAATGTCCACAGTGCTATTCGTATGCTTCTTTAAGCAAGTGTGTCTTAAGGTGGGTCTTAAAGGTGGCTAGAAAGGGTGCTAGTCGGGTACTGAGGGGAAGGGCATTCCAGAGGTGTGGGGCAGTCAGTGAAAAAGGTTTAAGGCGGGACAGGGCTTTAGATACAAAGGGGGTAGAAAGAAGAATCCTTGAGAAGAACGCAAGAGTCCGGATTGTGCATAACGAGAAATTAGGGCTGAGATGTAAGGGGGGGCAGAAGAGTGTGCCTGCGTGTGTGGAGATTGGGGCTATAGTGTGTGTGTGGGGGGGGGGGCAGATGTGTGTCTGTCTGAGTGGAGATGAGGGCTATAGTGTGCGTGCGTGCGTGTGTAAATGGGGCTGTAGTGTGTGCATGTATGTGTTTGAGAGGGAGGGATGTCATTCTTGCATATTATGTGTAGAACGGTTTAAGAAAGAAAACAAAAGTTCAAGAAATATCATATCTATAAAAATCAATATGACTACAAAAGTGCATATATTATTTATTAAAAATAAAAAAGGAAACATTTAGCCACATAGTAATAATCCCTCAGAAAAGGACATTACTGACCAATAATGCCCTGACTGGGTTAAAGGCTCTTGGCTTTGCCTAGGCCTTGGACTCTTCCATTAATGCCCTGTTCTTCAAGGTTATTACTTGAATAATGTTACATTTACCCTATGATAATTACAGCTGTTCTTTTTGCATATCATCAGGTTAGTAAATCAGGCGTTAACTCTGGGAAATTAACGGCTGTTCCTGTTTCCAGTTACGGTGAATTTAGCCCGCAAAGTATTCATTAGAAACACGAGGGAAATGGAGTTGGAGTGAAGCAAATTATCCATGTCAGAGTATTTTTTCCACTGAGGTAAAGAAAGGAAGAATCACTTGCTATCTCTTCTCCCAGGCATTGATTGGGCTTATTCGATGCAGCCAATGGCACAGCTATTGGTGGAAAAAAAAATCCCATTCAACTCATAAGCCCTATTGTCTTAACATATTTGCACAGAATGAAAAGAAAAAAAAGTCCTAAAATGGAGGTTTAGGATTGGGGAAATAGATGTTCATTGCAAGCAAAATGAGAAAGATACGATTAGCAGGACAGTCACACCCGGCTGAATTTGCAGAGGCTATTTATTTCTGTAAGAGAACAGTTGATTTAAAGTCTGAAGTGAAATCTCCTTTTTGCTCACAGAAAATGCAGTTCCCTCACTGAACTGATGCAAAGAATCTGGGAATGTCTGGGCTCCTTCCTTTGGAAATCATTGGGGCGTCATAAATGTGAAGCATGGATACTGTATCATTGTGCTCCTGCTCCTTTAACAACTGTATTTGCACATAAGTTGAGCAGCTAAACATATTTTCTTTTAACTATTTTCTCCACGATTGTAAGCAGCTGCATTATCACTTACGGGGAGTAATAATACACACGTTCTTTAGGAAAAACAATTGCTGTTATGGTTGTTAAAAACATTAGTAACATTCCACAGATAAAGCAAACACGAGAGAACACAAGGGAATGGTAATTTTAATAGCTTTTGCATATTGCTACCTTCTGTATCATTTCACTGCAAAGTACATGGGAATAAGTCCAGGGTTCTTTCAAAGTTCAAATGGGGGTACTGCTCTTCATATTTTTAGCTTGACATAATGGAAAGGCTTCAAGTTTAACGTATCACTCTGGTTAACTCGTTTGAAATGGTTCACATATACATCACAATAGGAAACCCTTACAGAATGATGTGCCGGTCTTATAACCTAATTTTTAATGCTGAGGTGTTCAAGATATTGAGCTCTAGACTTATAATGACCGTACAAATCTGTGGCAAAATATCATAGATTTTATCTCGGAATCCTAGTGGGATGCTTGAAAGTGTATAGGGTTATGAGCTCTAACACAACAAGTAGGTTGGCTGCACTCCAAAATCTTACCACCCCAGGCTCAGAAACACAGCACACATTGACTAAGTCATTTGTTATAACACGCATATACAGCACCAGGACTTGGAACGGCATAATAACATAATTAACATGTGCATTATGCACAACAAACAACATCACTATGGCAGAGCTCTTTTGATTGATGATGACAGCCTCAAAGAGTTTTCCATCCTAAATTCAAAATGACAGCATTCGGGAGCTTGCTCCGTGTAGTTTCAGTAACCTGTTCCAGTATTGGTTTACTCCCAGAGATTGCACTCTTTGGGATTGACTAAAACAGAGGCTGTTGTGTCTGCAGAAACCTTGGCTTTATGCTTCAGTACTTTGTACTGTGGTATGTCTAGCAGCGGCAGAAAATGCCAAATAGGGATAATGATAAAAAAAATAAAGAATGCCGTTTGAAAAATCTATTGATATCTAAACTTTGCAGTTTACTGATACATTTATAACCTGACCTGCTCTGGACTGATCTAATAAATGTCATTTTATTAATGGCTGAATTAACTGCAAAATGTATTACTACTGTGAAGCGCTATGTACATTTATGGCGCTATAAAGACATACAATACAATACAATACAAAATAGTGCACTTAATTGAATGTGTAAATACTGTTCAATAAACTGGGCTAGTCGGTACATTCTAATACTGGATTTGCAATTATCTATAGTTGGTTCAAAATACAGTTTTGTATGCTTTGTACATTTGTATCGATCCCTTATCCATGCCGCGTTCCCACTCCAATCTAAACCTTTTTATATCAAAATATTTCCATTTCTTTGGTACACTAGATAAAAGGCATTTGCTGTTAAATAGAGTTGTGCAGAACATTTACAAACACCACTACATCATTCCATGATCTAATTAAGAACATAAATCAGGCACAAAATAAGTCACGGTCACTAAATGCTTTATATTATGTCGTATTTGTGTGTGACTTTCGAGGGATGAGGAAAAGTTTGTAACTTTTCTCCATTGACAGCACAAAGTTATACTTTATGCATTTGGGGCTTATTAAAAATGACTTAGCTGTTGCCCCTTCACACAAATGTACTACTAACACCTCAAAATAGTGACGGTGATTATCTTGACAGATCAAAGGAAGAGAACCTGATACACAATGTCACACAATGGTACACAATGGCAGACAATGTGGCAAATTCATTCCATACCTCTTCCCAAACTCAACCTATTAACATTCCACAAGTCGCAAACTGGTGCACACTGGCAACATTGGAGCAAAGTACTTGTGTAAAATAAAGCAAATTATAGTGATGCAAAAACACGTGAGAAAAACCTTCCCCTATACAGGGTAAATTAAAGCAAAATGAAAAATGTCCCAGTTTTGCCCTAACACCTTATGGAAAATTGAAGCAGAATACAAATGCCCCAATTTAGTGCCAAATTTGCCTTGATACATACAGTAGGCTGGGATTCACTAAAGGCCGATGTGGGAGTAACATCTCGATCCAGGCGTTAACATCCATTGACTTGACAGTTCATGCCGGATTGGGGTGAAATACCCTGCATCAGTGCGTTGTGAATCTCAGTCATGGACCCCATAGCTTGGAAGCACGTAAAGTGACACTTAAAAGGAGAAAGAAAGGGAAGTGTGCAAGTTCTGGTTAGAAGAAGGAAAAATAAGTCTTTGCTTTCCAATAAAAAAATATGTACTGTTAGTTTTCAAACAGAGAGACAAACGCATAAGCATCTGTGAGAAGAGCTAAATGGATAAGCAGAGCTTCATGACAGCAAGGAAAAACCTTGAACTAGAACCTGGAGCATAAAGCAAAGTGTTATGTAAGGGTTAAACGGATTGCACACAACAAGATGGCTGTGAATTAACAAAGCAGTTTAAGCAACCTGTATCTGGGCTGTGGCTCCTGAACAAACCGTTTGACAAGGTAATTGCAAATATGACTTACAATGTATAAATACAAACAATTATACAGTAAATGGACAGTCCAAGACCAAAGTAAATTAGTGACATGCCTAATACAGTAGGTCAAATATAAGTGATTGGTGCCTGTAAACAAATCTCTCAGACTAGTACAAGTATAGTAACACTAGGTTTTCCCTTTTTAAATGTTTCAATGATAACCAAACACTTTGAAAGGTTTTTACAGGGATATTGTTGGGGTTTTTTTTTGTTCTCTGTTTTTAAAGGAAGAATAATTATTGCATTAGTAGACTTTTTTATAGCAGATAAAAGTGTGGATACATTCTATCTAAAATGAATGAATACATGCGAGATCTGGTTATACTTTTTTTAAATTATGTATCAATTGTTACGGTAATCAAATAAATACAATTTATATTTTAATGCAGATTGATCTTTTCTTTGAAAACCAATATCAACAATACATTGCTGACTTTGTTTGTTTGCATGCTGTGAAGGACTTACTCTAAGACAAAGCAACCATAGTTACATACATGGTACATAGTTACATAATAGATGAGGTTGAAAAAATATCTTGTCCATCAAGTTCAACCTATGCTAAATTTAGACAGATACTTTATCCTATATCCGTACTTACAGTATATTGATCCAGAGGAAGGCAAACAAAAAACCCCAGTGAAATTTCATCTAATGATATCTCATAAGGGGAAAAATAAATTCCTTCCTGACTCCAAAAATGTAATTACTCCCTGGATCAACATCCTTCCCATGGATGTAACCATAGCGTACAGTACTTGTAAGGCCACGGAAATAGATGGCAGATATTATTCAGCATTAACAAGCAATCCTGCGATCAATTGATATTGGCTCACGCATTAAAGTTATAAAACCAGAACTGGAAGGACAATTCGCCTACAAAATAACATCAGTGTCTTTTCTAAGAATTAACTGCACAGCATTGATATGGTAAACAAAAAAGGTTACATATTCCCAGAGATCACACTGTGGATAATTACAAACCATCTCTCTCTCTCCTCTTTCCCACTCTCTGTAAAATTTCTCCCGCCTTTAGGAGAAGAAAAACTTTACTTAGTGCGAATGTCTAATTTTTTGAGAATTCTTTATTTGCATTCAAAATTTGCCATATTTTACACAGAGAGATCAGTCTTGCATTTTAATGAACAGGTCCCGATGAGTTACGGCTAATCTAGTTATCTTGCCGTAGATATGCCTGACAAATTCAATGCTTTCATTACAACAAATACTAAATGTTATTTCTCTGTGTGCCCTGGGTACATTGGTACCAGATATACATTATTTATTTGGTCAATTAGGCCCCTAAGTAGCAAGGATGTTCACATCTCATTTTTTCAGGGCTGAATGCAAAAGGCACACCCCATCATCAGCAAGGAAAAACTACACTCTAGCATAAAAATACCACACAAAAAAATATTTTTTCTAAAAGTACACAACCTAAGAAATGTAGGCATGGCAAAAAAGGCTTCTATATTTTTCCTATACATTTATACCAACTTCAAATTTTTGGCTTCAACATTTCTCATTTATTTCTCATTCACAAACATGTGTGGCAGGTAATCTTTGCTAAAAGCTGTACATTGTATATATTTTTCATGGACAGGAACACAAAATATTGTTGCCTAGTACCCTAAGTACACTGATTGTTGATATGTATAGGTCGACCTACTGTTTTTAACCGATACAGGCCACTAATTAGTAATACTGTATCTTCAAGCCTGCATTTTTTAGGGTTAAACACCCCCCTATAATAATAATAATAAAAATACCCCTCCCCCCCCACCCCCCACCCCAAAGAATGTGTTTTCTGAATGTACACAACACATAGAATGTACCCATGGGTAAGATGTCTTTAGTCACAAAAATGTGTAGCTATGGAATCTTTGCTAAGACAGTGGTCTTTATATTTTTCTCATGAATTTACACAGACTTTGCACCAAAATATTTCACACAACCTCAGTCTAATCATAGACAGGAATACTAAATGTTATTGCATGGTCTGCTGAGCTCACTGGTGCCAGATCTGTATACTGTAGGTTCCCATGCTGTTCTTTGGCAAATACAGCTCCTAGATTAGAAAGACTATGCAATAAAGAATACTGTATCATGGATTCAACACCCTAAAACAAAAAATAATGACTGAGTGTGGTGACACAATAATGGCACAGTGAAAATGGGTAAATTCAACAAGTTACCATACATTAAGTTTTTAGAATTTAGACTTGGTTTTTAGCCATGGGATTGTGTTGCAATTTTCACTAAAAGGAACCGCAGGTACTTGCATTTATTTCACATTGTGCCATCTGACATTGTAACACATGCCCAAGGGTGCTGCAGTTGTAATGTAGTGCGAGTAATTCTGGTGTGATACTTGTCACAGAACCCTTCTAAATACAGACGAGGTTCAGTTAGGCACTGAGGGCAATCATATTTTTAATCTCTTCTCATCCCCTTTTTAAAACCAACCCTTCGTCATCCCTTTGCTTTCGCATTTCCTGCAGTAAGGGGTCATTTTCATATGAAATGTCTCCCAGTCAGCCTGATTGTGTTCTCACTGCTTAGAAATTCTGCTATTTGTCTATACTTGTAAAAAATCAGAGCAAAAGTGAGCTCTGGCTAGTATTCCAAGAATGAAAATGTTACATCTGCTACTGCTGTTCTATACACAATGTAAGAATTGTACACTGCCACCTGTACCATATAAATGGCAACTTTTTCATACAATGCCAACGTTTTTCTAGTGGCCTTGTAAGGCTGCAATATCTAGTCTGTTTTGTTCACACCACCCATATGCTTGTTATATTCTAACACACAGCAAGGCTTGTTAACGTGTATTTTTATATGTAAAGCATGTGACAGTGTATAATCCTAGATTTTTACCTAAGATGGCAATCGTTTGGTGCCCATTATAAATCTGTAAAAAATCCTGATTGTGTGCCTCACTAAATGGCCGCCTTTCAGTTCCAATCAATCCTTCAGTCAATGTAACTCAGTTGCTACAATGTATCCAGATACTGTATTACTAAGGTAACATTTACAGTTACAGTTACAGTTTACAGCTCAAACTGCTGGGAACATTGGCAGCAAATTTTCACAAACAGGAAAGTGTTACAAAGATCTTGCACTGCTGGGGATGTGTGCTAAATTCTGTTATAGAAATTGAAGGCTGCTTTAAAACTAATTAAAAATGGAATTAAGAGTTGAATAAAAAAAAATTTAAACCGGTCACTATTATTTCATACTACAGAACTGATTTAATAAAAATATATATAAGATTTCCCGTTTTGCTTCTTTAAGTTAGCACTCTCTTGCGTTAGCTTAAAGCAGCAGTCCAAGCTGCCGTTTCAAAAAAAGTTAGATTTTTTTTTTTGCCCTTTAACATGTGCATTAAAACAATCCACACAATGATAACTAATTAGCTAATTTGCCGATTGATCCATTCTCCTGTGATGGATCGGCGAAGATTCGGCTTGGGGGTTCACTAAATGGCCGTCAGTGCAGCAGAAGAGGACCAAAGATGCAAAGTTCTATGGGGGAGATCATGTGACTTGGCAGACACTAAATACAATTGGTGCACTGCAACAGAGAGGGCAGGGCTCAAAAAGGGGTGTGTCAGAGCCTTTTCCAGAAGAGGAAGGGGGTGTGAATTTGTAAATTGATGCTATAGAAACAAAAAATGCTTGTTACATTATAATATATTAAAATACCATTCAGAATTGTTTTTTTTTTTAATGCTACAAGTATTTTCTTATAGTACAAAACTGATTTAAATTAAAAAAAAAAAAAAAAAGGATGTAGGATATTGCTAAAGCTGAGATTATGGTGCCGGCATCGCATGCAGTCCCAGAAAGTATCTGCAGGCTGAAATCCCATCTTTGTGGGGGATGTTTCTGTAAAGTGACTCTACATCCATGGTTGCTTGTAGTGTTCCTGTTGGGAGGGGGCCAGTGGCATTAAGGGCCTCATGCAGTAAGCGCTGAAAAGGCTTTTATCGCCATTTTCTCGCCAAAAATGCCTTCCCGATTCAGTAAGCCGCCGTGCCAGGTTTATTGTGGGTAGCGGGGGTGGGTGAAGGGGGTATTTGGCCCTTGTTGCTTGTTTAGGGCTTGCGGGGGGTTTGCGGGTGCACTTAACCCCTTCACGACCGTAGCGGTTAATACCGCTACGGTCATGAAGGGGTTAAGCCCTCCCGCTACCAACCCGCAAGCCCTAAACAAACCACCGTTGGGGCCAAATACCCCCTTCACCCACCCCGCTACCCACAACAACAAAAAAACACACACAAAAGCCCCACACTAAATATATATATATATATATATATATATATATATATATATATATATAAATAAATAATTATATATATGTATATATTATCCCAACAACCCCTGTACCCCCCTAACATACACATATATGCACATTAATGATACTAGAGGCCGGCGGGGGTCCCCGGGTGTTACCCGCAGGCCTGCAGTACCAATTCTGTGCCCCCTCCCCAATTAATGTCAAAACACATACATACTTATAAAGAAATAACCCCCCCCCCCTAACACATACAGTATAGTAATGTGCACATTTACTGTTATCCACAAATGGATAATAGTGAATGTGCCCATTTTAAATACATAAAGAACAATAAATACAATAAATACATATAGCACTCACCCATGTCCGGCTGGCACGATGAAGGCCATCCTCATCTTCATCCTGCCCATGCCCCCTCCGATGCTGCAAAACAGAAACAAGAATAAAAACATCCAATGTAATGTCCCCTAACCCCTTAATCACCATAGCGGTTATTAACTGCTACAGTCATTAAGGGGTTAACCCACCCTCACCCACCACTCGGGAGGCCTACATACCCTCCCCACTAACCCCCCACCCCGTGAGGTCTAACCACCCTCACCCACTACCCAGCCGGGAGGCCTACCCACATACCATTGGGGCCAATACACCCTCCCCCCACCCCCAGTACCCACAATAAAACAATACACAGTTCACAATAAACATCATTCTATTTATTAAATACATAACCCACCCCCTGTGCCCCCCCATAAATACATGATTTATTCTTTTACATACAGGGTTCATACCCCAGGCCCACGTGAGTTCCCGGTTGGCCTGACGGGTCACCTCACAGACCTACAGGTTACCAGCAACTTGTTTCATACAGGTTCTGGAGGCATGTTGGTGGGTCCCGCCAGGCGCCATGGGCCACCAGGTGGTCTCCGCGGGTCACCATGGGCCACAATTGGGTCCCCACAGTAGGCCCGCGGATGTCTGGGAGCCCCGAGTCAGACCCACAGGTGCCTGCGCTGCCTCGGGTGGTTCCCACAGGGGTCTGGGGACCCACGGATGGGCACTACTGGTCTGCGGTGCCCCCACAGATGTGGGGCCACCGGTTCTTCCCTGCAGACTACGGGTCCGCGGTGCCCCCACAGATGTGGGGCCACCGGTTGTTCCCCGCAGGTGCCCCCCGTGGACCCACCAGCCTGATACCCGTGAGATACCCGAGGATACCACAGGTGGTCTCCAGAAGTCTCACGCAAAACCAAAAGGAACAAAGCCTGAATGTAAAATAAATAAACCTGACCTATACATTCAATACATCAATCCCCCCCTCCCCCAACACATACAGTACAATAATGTGCAAAATAACTATTATCCAGATAGGTATAATAGATTATTTGCCCATTATTAAACACATTAACTAGCATATTAAAATAAATAAAGTACTACTGACCTCATCAATAAGAAGCCCCCTTCGCCAGCACAATCCTTGTCCTCCGTTGCCCACAAAATACATAGCCAATACATAGCAATAACATTCAAATATCAATGAACCCCTTTATCACCTTATCAGATAATAACCGCAAAGGAAATGAAGGGGTTAAGCCACCCTGGCCCGATACACACCCTTCACCCATTCATTTGTACAGTGGCTTCATCATGCAACTATATATATACACTATATATATATATATATATATATATATATATATATATATATATATAGAGAGAGAGAGAGAGAGAGAGAGAGAGAGAGAGAGAGAGAGAGAGAGAGAGAGAGAGAGAGAGAGAGAGAGAGAGAGAGAGAGAGAGAGAGAGAGAGAGAGAGAGAGAGAGAGAGAGAGAGAGAGAGAGAGACACATGATGAACCAATATACAAATAAATGTAGAAGGGTTATCAAAAACATGCTCTACTACAAATACCACTTCTCCATACAAACACAGTACAAACCGCATGGTCCAGGATTCAGTCTACCCTTCTCGACTCCTCTCGCAGATCAAAACTACAGGCCGATCGTCACCATCTTTTGGCACCCAGTTACATGCCAGGGGATTTGGTATGGCTCTCCTCTAAGAAAATCCAACTCAAAGTACCATCTCCAAAATTGGCACCTAAGTTCCTGGGCCCCTTCCCTATTTGTGAACAAATCAATCCTGTGGCATTCCGGCTCCAACTACCACACAGTATGAAGATTCCCAATGTCTTTCATGTGTCCCTCTTAAAACCATTCCTCACCAGTCACTTCTTTCCGGATCAGACTCGTAAACCGGACCCTATTACTGTCCAAAATAACGAGGAATATGAAGTTCACTCTCTTTTGGATTCTCGCCTATCCAGGGGCCAGCTCCAGTCTTTGGTGCAGTGGAAGGGCTTTGGCCCTGAAGAGAGATCCTGGGTACCTTTAAAGGACATTCATGCCCCGACCCTTCTTAAGTCCTTTAGGAGAAAGTTTCCAGAGAAACCTTTCATGGACCATCCTGAGGCCGTTCCTGAAGAGGGGGGTACTGTCAGGAATCGGCGTTTTCCGCGCTCCCCACACAGAGCACTCTCTTCCCCTAGGGAGTCCCTGGACACACAACACAATCCTACCTTACCGGTCTCCGCGGCTCCCTGCCCCTGCCACCGTCACGGGATCACTCCCCTCGGTGATTCCTCTGCTCAGCGCCGGACTCGCCACCTGCACCCTTCTCTGGCGTAATCCACTCGCGTGCACGCGTTACGAGCGCGCTCATTCTGCACACTCTTCTTCCTGTCCCCCGGACCTCAGGCTCAGCCCCCGCACGCCGCACGGGCATACTCATGTTACCAACAAGACTCACCTGGCTTGTTATGCCTGCACCAATCTGCAGTGTCTCCCTGTAGCTCTTCCTGTCCCGCCTCCGTTCCTGATTGGATCTCCCTGCTTTTTCTAGCTCCTCTCTGCTCTCAGTCTTTGCTCGACATAGTCTCTGCATGGAAGTACTCCTGGATTCTCTTAGTGTTTTCTCTGACACGGCTCGTACGACTACCCCCTCTGGCTCTCGATCTCGGCACTCCTTGGACAACGCACACTCTGGTTACCCCTTGAACACGGCTTGGACTACAACCTACCTCTGCTCTCCACTCCTTGACCTCGGCAAGGCATTCTTCACTCTATCTCTACAACCGGTACCGGCAAGTATTGTCTACTTTACTACATCTGGCCTGGCAACACTTTATACCACACTCCGGACACGCTCCCTTTGCTGCGGGTGCATGTATTACCACTTCCCCCTTCAGCTCAGGAGACGGGTCTGGTCTGCAGGCAGCACCGGCATAATATTATGTCGAGCCCACAAGACGCAGACCAGACCGAACTTAAACAGTTTCTCTCCAATCTGCTTCAGCAAAACCAGGCCATGGCGGATCAAATTGTGGCACTCACACACCAGGTCGCAGTACTCTCAGCCCGAGTACTGACCGCGACTTCGCCAGTTGTAAGCCCCCACTCCGCAAGCGCAGTTAGCAGCTCCAATGTAAAGATTCCACCCCCCAAGCCTTATGCAGGTGAACCTCAAGAATGTAGGGGTTTCCTAAACTAGGGTGAGGTGCAGTTTGAAATGGCCCCCCATCTCTACAATATTGGTCGCAAGAAGATAGCCTACATTTAAAACCTCCTCACTGGCAGCGCTCTGGCTTGGGCTTCCCCGGTTTGGGAGCGACGTTCTGACCTTACCCAAGATTACCCGGCATTTAAAGCCGAGTTCCAACAAGTATTCGATTCCCCCGCTTGTCGGGAGATGGGATCTGTTTCTCTTCTCCAGATCACTCAGGGACGGCAAATGGTGACACAGTATGCTGTGGAATTCCGGACTCTAGCAGCCGAGACTAACTGGGGACAAGAGGCTTTCGTCTCCGTATTCTGGCAAGGTCTGGCAGATCCCATCAAGAATGAACTCTCTCTCGCCAATCCAGGCCGGATCAATTGGAGGTCCTCATTTATTTGGCTGTCCGAGTGGATCAACGTATCCAGGTACGCCGCTAAGAGCGTCAGCGCACTCGCTTCCATAACTTTCAAGTTCCTTTCTCCAGTACTCCCAGCAGCACTCCTGCTCTCCCAAGTGCTACCACACCTCTTCGTCCTGCACTGGAGTTGCCAGAGCCAATGCAATTGGGGGTACAACGCATCCGCACACCGATACGGCAGTTCCGCCACGCAAGGGGATTGTGTTTCTACTGCGGATCCATGGAGCATCTGGTTCGGGAGTGTCCTCTACGTCCGGGAAACGGGAACACCCAGTGAGTATAGAGGGGCTCTCTCTGGGTGTGATGTCTCCACGTCCCCTTCATAAAGGTGAACTCCCTAAAAAACTTACATTTCCAGTCTCCCTTTCAGGCGATAAGTTCCAGACTTCTACCGCCGCTTTCATTGACTCAGGAGCTGGAGGAAACTTTGTGGACCTCGAATTCGCCAGGCTAAACCGCATACCCCTCGTGAGGAAGAAATTTCCCATCGCACTCGTCGGTATCGATGGACATCCCCTTACCCCGGCACACATCTCCTTAGAGACTGTCCCCTTGCTTCTGTCCACACATCTACACAACGAGGTCTTAGTTCTCGATGCCATTCACGCTCCTGGGCTACCCATCACCTTTGGTCTTCCTTGGCTACAGTTTAATAATCCTCTCATTGACTGGACTTCCTCTGCTCCCATCTCCTGGAGGCCGAGGTCAGGCGAGACTTATCAACTGCTGGCCAATACCTCTGTTACTGAGGTTATTCTACCTTCTGTTTACCACCAATTCTGGGACGTTTTCAATAAGGTACAGTCAGACCTCTTGCCGCCACACAGGACTTACGATTGTCCGATCGATATGGTTCCAGGTCACTCCCTACCCAAGTCCAAGACCTACCCCTTGTCGTTACCAGAATCTCACGCTATGGATGAATATATCCAGGAGAATCTCAAGAAAGGCTTTATTCGTCACTCCAATTCCCCAGCAGGGGCTGGGTTTTCCTTCGTCAAGAAAAAGGATGGGTCGTTGAGGCCTTGCATCGATTACAGGGGTTTGAACCACATAACTATTAAAAATCGTTACCCCCCTTCCCCTTATTACCAAACTGTTCGATAAATTACAGGGGGCCAACATTTTTTCCAAGTTGGATCTATGTGGTGCCTATAACCTGGTGCGCATCAGGAAGGGGGATGAATGGAAGACAGCCTTCAACACGCGTAGCGGACACTACGAGTATCTTGTAATGCCTTTTGGCATATGTAATGCTCACGCTGTCTTCCAGGATATCATCAACGACGTCTTTGGTAAGGTACTCAATATTTTTGTAATACTTGGATGATATCTTGATTTTTTCCAAAGATCTCCAGGACCATATACGTCAAACCTCCTACGTCCTTTCCCGTCTCCGTGAACACTATTTGTACGCCAAGCTGGAGAAATGCACCTTTCATCAGACCTCTACTCCGTTCCTGGGGTACATCATTTCCGATGAAGGTATTATGATGGATTCCAGTAAACTTCAAGCAGTTACTGAGTGGCCAAGACCCAATTCTCTCAAGGCCATACAACATTTTTTAGGGTTCGCCAATTACTATCGTAAGTTTATACGTAATTTTTCTACCATTGTGGCACCTCTCACCGCGCTCACCAAAAAAGGAGCTGATCCCTCTGCTTGGTCATCCGAGGCCCTCTCCGCCTCCAAGACACTAAACAAAGCTTTTATTTCCGCACCTATTCTCCATCATCCCAACATTGAATTTCCCTTCGTCCTGGAGGTCGATGCTTCTGATTGCGGCGCTGGAGCCGTTCTTTCTCAGAGACCCACGCCTCAAGATAAGTTACATCCCTGTGCATATTTTTCCAAGAAATTCTCATCCGCCGAGAGAAACTATGACGTGGGTAACAGGGAACTTCTGGCCATGAAGATGGCTCTTCAAGAGTGGAGACACCTGCTGGAGGGGTTGAAAGAGCCGTTTACTATTCTCACGGACCACAAGAACCTTCTTTACATAGAAAACGCTCGACGCCTTGGTCCATGACAGGCTCGTTGGGCTCTTTTTTTTCTCGATTCGATTTTCACCTTTCCTATATCCCCGGGACCAAGAACGTAAAGGCAGACGCACTCTTCTGAAGAGAGACCAAAGGAATCTTTGGAGACCATCCTTCCACAGGAGAGGATCCTCGCCACGTCTTCTTTCAAGAATCTTGACAAGATTTTGCACTCCCAGAGACGCATTCCCAAGGACTTGGTCGTTCCCGACAACAAACTCTTCGTACCTTCCAAATTTGTTCCAGAGGTCCTGTCTTGGGGTCACTCCTCTAAATCTGCAGGTCATCCAGGTTTTAAGAAGACTACTGATCTCATTCGTCAGAATTTCTGGTGGCCAAGGATGTCTCAAGACATGCTGGAGTTTACCCGAGCCTGTCCCACGTGCGCTCAAAACAAGACTGTCCGTCAAAAGCCTCAGGGTTTTCTGTTACCTCTTCCAGTTCCCGACCGCCCCTGTTCCCACATTTTGATGGAATTCATCGTGGAGTTGCCCAGGTATGAACACTATCTTGGTGGTTGTGGACAGGTTCTCTAAGATGTCCCATTTTATTCCTCTTAAGGGATTACCCACCTCCCCCGCCCTTGCTGATATCTTTACAGAGCAGATTTTCCGGATTCATGGGATTCCTTCGTCCATTGTCTCTGACAGGTGTTCTCAATTCGTATCCAAATTTTGGAGAACTTTCACGAAGAGATTGGGCATCTCTTCTTCTTTCTCTTCTGCCTATCATCCACAGTCCAATGGACAAATGGAGAGGATCAATCAATCCCTGGAGAAGTACCTGAGATGTTTCATATCCGATTCCCAGGATGATTGGGCTCAACTCCTTCCTTGGGCAGAGTATACCGTCAATTCTGCCAAGAACGAGGCCACCCGGGAGTCGCCCTTCTTTATAAATTATGGGTTCCACCCTACCTGTCTCCCCATCTCCAACATCCCTTCTGGAGTACCAGCCGTAGATGAAAGCATTTCTTCCCTCCAAACCGCATGGTCCAGGATTCAGTCTACCCTTCTCGACTCCTCTCGCAGATCAAAACTACAGGCCGATCGTCGCCGTCGTTCGGCACCCAGTTACAAGCCAGGGGATTTGGTATGGCTCTCCTCTAAGAATATCCACCTCAAGGTACCATCTCCAAAATTGGCACCAAAGTTCCTGGGTCCCTTCCCTATTTGTGAACAAATCAATCCTGTGACATTCTGGCTCCAACTACCACACAGTATGAAGATTCCCAATATCTTTCATGTGTCCCTCTTAAAACCATTCATCACCAGTCACTTCTTTCCGGATCAGACTCGTAAACCAGACCCTATTACTGTCCAAAATAACAAAGAATACGAAGTTCACTCTCTTTTGGATTCTCGCCTATCCAGGGGCCCTCCCGCGCGCACACCTGCACCCTCCTCTGGCGCAGTCCACTCGCGTACACGCGTTACGGAGCACGCTCATTCTGCACACTCTTCTTCCTGTCTCCCGGACCTCAGTCTCCGCCCCCGCACGCCGCACGGGCATACTCAGGTTACCAATAAGACTCACCTGGCTTGTTATGCCTGCACCAATCTGCAGTGTCTCCCTGTAGCTCTTCCTGTCCCGCCTCCGTTCCTGATTGGATCTCCCTGCTTTTCTAGCTCCTCTCTGCTCTCAGTCTTTGCTCGACATAGTCTCTGCATGGAAGTACTCCTGGATTCTCTTAGTGGTTTCTCAGGTTCTGACACGGCTCGTACGACTACCCCCTCTGGCTCTCGATCTCGGCACTCCTTGGACAACGCACACTCTGGTTACTCCTTGAACACGGCTTGGACTACAACCTACCTCCGCTCTCCACTCCTTGACCTCGGCAAGGCATTCTTCACTCTATCTCTACAACCGGTACCGGCAAGTATTGTCTACTTTAATACATCTGGCCTGGCAACACTTTATACCACACTCTGGACATGCTCCCTTTGCTGCGTGTGCGTGTATTACCACTTCCCCCTTCAGCTCAGGGGACGGGTCTGGTCTGCGGGCAGCACCGGCGTAACAGTCACATACACCAGGTCCACATGTAGGGATACCGCCGGACCTCCGCCACAGAGCCAAGAGTGTGCGTCCACACTGATTCACTTCCTGGTTGAAGTCTCGCGATACCAGTCCCGGAAGTAGAGATCTTACAGTATACAGTGTACCATACCCAATCGATTGATACATGTTTTAATTACAAATTTTTACTTGTTCTTTTTAGTAATTTTTATGTAAATGTATTATACATGAAATGATATTTGTGTAGCATGGTTTATTTAGGTGGATGAATTGGAGTCATATTCATTCTGGGAATATTTTGGTTATTGGCAATAATTACATACCAAATGCCCCCGAAACCTCTTTCATCCAGTAAATTCAATGCTAAAAAGTATTTCATGATCACAAATATGATCATTCATGTATTTGTATAATATATAAGGTATGTCTAGAGGTAATGTAAACTACAATAGTTAACTAATGATACTTTTTCATTGCTATCTATCTCTCCTCTTTATTTTTACTAGACCAATTGCATTTGTTTTTGTTCTGTTAATAGTGTTTGAGTGTCCCATTTCCATCCCCCTTTCCTTAAGCAGATGTACAATTATTTGAACAATTATTTCAGTGTTTCAGCACTGGTGTGTAATCTTTTAATTAATCAATTAATTAAGTATTGGGCTATTTAGGAACCACACTGAGGACTGCACATTTAACCCCTGAGGAAGTCGCATGTCGCGATGAAATGCATAGGGCAAAGTTAAGGACTCTCTTACTCATTGTGGACCTTTACACCTCACTCAGAAATACACTTCCAGTATTGAAGAAACCAATCATTATCTTCCCATGGGGTATGGTACACTGTATGCTGTAAGTTCTCTACTTCCGTGACTGGTATCGCAAGACTTCAACCAGGAAGTGAATCAGTGTGGACGCACACTCTTGGCTCCGTGGCGGAGGTCCGGCGGTATCCCTATATGTGGACCTGGTGTATGTGACTGAGTAACGGGTGAAGTTCTTGTTACATTGAGATCCTTGCTTGTCATCATTTCAACATTGTGAGTGGCCGTAATCTGGGTATTGGGCAACTAATAAATATTTTATCTACAGTATTATGCTATGGGAGCCGCGCTGTCTTCTTTTTCGGTAATATATATATATATATATATATATATATATATATATATATATAAGCAATACGATACCGTTTTTGAAGACGAAATCAAAAGGCAGCACTCCAGAAATTATCCAAAAAAAAGTATTAAAGATGAGACACAATACCGATGTTTCGGTCCACAAGCTTTATCAAGGTGGTGCAATTACAGGACAGCAGTGAACACATATATATACCCCTAAAACCCTCACATAAACCAAGTGCTGTACAATGATTGCACAGCGCAAAGCATGTACAGTACTGACCTGAAGTGAACTCAGCGCGATCAATAGCGCAGGGAGCTGCCTGTGTGGTGGAACGCATCACATGCACATGCGCAACCTCACTGAACTGAAAAAGTGCCTTACTTGTGTTTCAGAACGGGGCTACGAGCGCATGTGTAGAGTAAGAAAAGCTAAGATGCTGGCCATGTGTTGATGCGCATGCGCATGTCAGCAAGTGTTCTGCTTACTTTCCAGGCCGGAACTTTCAGGAACAGATCAAGTCCACGTAAATGGCCACGGTTATTAGTGGCAGTTCCACGAATTGACACACAGTCCACATGGTAATTCTAATGTATATATTTATCTTTATTTTCACTTATCACATTGGCACTTTTTGTTTTTAGAGGTGTTCATATATACAGCACTTCCACTGCAGCAAGGGATTCTGGGAAATGACATGCAAATGAGCACACAATGCCACCTTTTGCTTCAAAACCACTATGTGCTCATTTGCATGTCATTTCCCAGAATCCCTTACTGCAGTGGAAATGCTGGGTAATAATGGTGAACGTCTGGGTTGCAGACCTGTCTAAGACATGCAAATGAGCATACAGTAATATCTCAGATGACTCAAAAATGAGAAAAGAAAACTGCTAAATCAAACTTGGATTGGTGGATGTACCATGTGTCCGTCAAATGTGATATCACAGGCCTTATGTAAGGCCTGTCACGTCTCATTTGACACGAAGTGGAGGACATGTCAACACATCCCAGAAAGAAAAAAAAGAAGATCTACTCACTGGTGACTTCTCTTGAAGCCACAGAGGAGCCGGAATTTCTGCGCATCAACATTGATTTATTTTTTTGCCATCAGACGGATTATTTCTTCTGGTTTTTGGATTTCTTTTGTTTTTGTGATTGTTTTTTTATATTTTTGTGCCATCTGGCATGGACTGTTTTTTATGGTTTTTGGGAGGGTTATGGCCATTGGAAAGGGATTGTTTTTTTATGTTTATTTTGTTTGTTTAATTTTAATGCAAGCTGAAGATTATTGCTTTGGGTCAAGCTGAGTATCATTGCTTCATTGGTCAAGTGAGAAAATTGGTTCCGCAATTTGATGAGGAGGATGAGCCTTGAGCCGGGCAAGGGAAAGAAACATTAATTGAGTATAGGGTGCCCATAATTACAATAATGGTTACTACCTGCTAAGGTTATGAAGGGGTACTTGCCAGTAGATAGTGTTTTAATGGTTGGCCCTTTATTGGATGTTGGTGCCTCTGAGGAGAAGGACGGACTTTATCCTGGCAGGGGTAAGTGCAACTTTTGTTTACTTTAGGGTGCCCATTGATTGCAAATGTTGGTATCAGTGCCCCCATTGAGGGTATAGGTAGCCACAGTGACAATCAATGGATTTAATAAATAGAGCTTGATTTTATTTTAATGTATATTTTATTGTATTTTAATGGGTATTTTTTATGCTTCACAGGGGGTGAAATCTCTATTAGCCTTATTTGACTAATAGGGCTATTGTCAATTACTGTGTGTGGTGGGGAGGGGGTTAGTTGGGGGTAGAGGGGTAGGTGATGGGGGCAGTTGCCCTGTGGAGAGTGGTTAGGCCTCCTGGGAGGAGGGGGGTTTGAATGAGTAACCCCTTCATTACCTTAGCAGTTAGCCACTAAAGTAAGGAAGGGGGTGGTGATTAATGTATTTTTTAATTATAGCTTAATATTGATTGCCAACGTGCCTATCTAGGCTCTCCATTGAGAGGGTTTAGTTATCCACAGTGACAATGAATGGTTGTATGTTTCAAATGTATTTTATTTTTGGGGTAATTACTCTATGTGTATTATACGATCCCCTGCTTACTGAGATACAGATTTCCATATGGGATGCCGGTATCTTGGGGCTATTTAAATGTCCCGGTCATGTGCGACATGACACAGGAGATTTACACTTTCAGGAATTAGCGACACCCCATACCTGAATTCAGCTCCAGAGACCCCATGCTTCAATACTGCATACTAAAAATATTCATACAATGTGTGAGATCTGCTGTAAGAGCTGTGCGCGGAGACACAGAGACTGCTTCTCTCTGATCTCTCTGCGCAGCTCTTACATACTAGTGGCATCACGTTAGGATTAACGCTGTTTGAGTCCCATTCATAAGCAGGGACACCTGCTGCTTTAATCTCCTCTGGGAAATTTATTCTGCGCTGCTCCATCCGCTCCACATTGAGCCCACACTGAAAGTAAATAGTGCTACATCTGTAATGAAGGTTTGCTTTTAGTTTATTTTTATTTTTAGTGCACAGTATTTAAGCAGGGGGTTTCTGGAGATGCATCTCATTCATTTCAAGTCCAGGGACCCCCAGCTTCGCGAGATACAAACCTCCGTATCGGGTGCCGGTATCTTGGGGCTGTTTAAATGTCCCGGTCACATGGGCCATGCTGCGGGAGATTTAAACTTGCAGGAGATACCGGCACCCCATACAGAGACCTGTACCTCGAAAAGCAGGGGGTCCATGGACCTAAATTAAATGTGGTTCAGCTCCAGAGACCCCCTGCTTCAATACTGCGTACTAAAAAATAATAGAAATCGTGAGATCTGCTGTAAGAGCTGTGCGGGGAGACTTCTCTCTAATCTCTGTGTGCAGCTCATAGTTAAAAAATGATGTGGATTCTTTACTGAGATGCTAAGAGGGGATGTCCTTCATCAAATACCTAATGTAAAGTTACAAATGGCTATTTAAACAAGTAGCTTATGATTCAATAGGCAATTTGTTACATTTGAATAGCCTACAGTTGTGTCCATACAGAAATAGACCATCACTAAACCCAAAGTAGTAACCTGGATTGGTGGATGTACATGTGTCTGTCAAATGTGTGATGTCGCAGGTCTTATATAAGGCCTGTCATGTGTCATTTGACAGGAAGTGGAGGACATGACAACACCACACAAAGACGAAAAGAAGATCTACGCGGTGGGAGCGAGAAGTCAGCGTCCGTTACCAGCTGCATTGCTCTGTTCTCATCGACCCAGTGCATGGTCTAAAGCGCTGAATTTTTGTACTATCTGTGAGTGTGTTTCTACCTCTTTTACCATATTTAATATATAAACGTTATAACACTATCTTTGCCTTTATCTTCGTTGCATAAAGCTGGGAGATCTCTACATCATCTATTGAAGACTGCTTGAGGACTCTGAGTCTCCAATATGCTTGATAATCCTGACACCAGTTGAGTGGGATTGCAGCACTTTTCCAACATTATCCTTCATTGTTTTTGCATATTGCACTATATTACTGTGTTTATATTTTGATATACCCTGGGAGCTTTGTGATTTGTCTTTTGTTGTTCTGCTCAAAAAGGATGTCTGATATAGGGAAACAGAGTTGTCATTCCACAAAAAAGACGTTAAGTCATCCTTGTTATGTTACTTGCAGTCCATTCAACAACAGTGTGAATGAAACCACAAGCCAGATGTTATGTCTGATGGCCAAAAATTCATGCAGATATAGACAGAGTTGTAAAGCAGCGCAGCGCATACAAAGTTACTCGACACAAACCATCAAAAGACCAAACATTTCTTTGGAATGCTATTAATAAGCCTGGGTCAATTTTACATTGACTTTACGTGTTCATTCCAAGTGAAGAACTTCCTAATGATCGATTGTTACATAAAATAACTGAAAGTGATTTTAGTCTCATCACAAACATCATCCATTGGAAAACAATTTTACTGCCCAACAATAACTGTTTGATACTCAAAGGATGCCAAATGTACTTGTCTCTGAGAATGGAACTGTCTTTACCATTGACAAATTCAAGAATTTAATGCAATTTAAAAAAAGTAATTTGAGCTGTCACAATTACTTTTCACTTTCCTTAGGCCAATAGACAAACCAAACAGATTGAACAGAAAACCAAAGATGCTTTAATAAGGATGAGTGATGATGATTGCCCATCAAGCTTCCCAAGGTTCCTTGGTCAATATGTCACTCCACGCCTGACTACTGGAGTTAGTCTAGCTGGGCTGCTTGTGGGATGTTGTCTCAAGACCCCCCTTGACCATTTCAACCCAGACCTATCTGAGGACTTGCAACAAAAGCAGGAACAAGCTCTGGACTGTTCCTTGTCATAATTAACCCTGCATTGCTTGACTCCACCAGATCTTCTATTCATGGAAAGCTTTTGAGTTGGACCAAAGTGGGTTCCTACTACAGTTTCTGAGGTCACAGGTCCCATCTGCTATAGGGTGAGAACCATAGATGAACAAGACTGGCATTGTCATATTAACCAGTTAAAAAGATGTTAATCACAAGTGACACCACTTTCAAAAGAGCTTTAGGGTGAACCTCCACATGAGAACTATCAATGCTCAAGTTTCGCCCATTGTTCCCGAACCCCCCTTTCTGCAGAGATTATCCTATCTCAACAGAGATTCAGGTTGAGGCCCAGGTGCAGACACCTCCTTCCCAACCAAGTGCTGTGGCGTGACCACAGCACAGTAGAAGTCTCCCCAAGGGGATGAACGATTAATCAGCTAAGAGGGGAGGATATTGTGTATACAGAGGGTGTTGTAGCATTCAAAGTGAAGTCTTCTTAGGAGCTTTATTGCTCTGCCTTGTTTATGTTTTCTGTCTACAGATAGTGGTGGCTTCCTGTTAGTCTGATAAATTTGTAACTTTGCTGTGCTGCATGTTTGTACAGCAGAGTAAAGCATTGAGAGTTACCACTGCCTGCTTTCGACTAATCCCACTCTCCCCATAATACTCAACATTTATTCAGGCTGAAAGGAGGAAGTTAGTTTTGAAATTATTGCCAATTTTAATCTTGATCTTTTCATTCTACCCCAAAATGTGAAGAGACATAACAAACTAAATTTATGACAAAGTATAACACGCAAACCTAGGGCTGCAGCAGTAAGTAACAATGTTTCTGCTGTTGAAATAAATGAGACATTTGTATATAGTAAAGTTACTCATTTTGTTTACTCAAAAGCATGCCAAGACCTCTTCAGACAGAACGCTTTGGTATTAGATTTTCCCTTGCACATTTTGGACTTTGCGAGGAAATCCTAAGCAGTTCCTGACAATTAGCAGTTAAACATATAAAGCAAACTTCCTCTGGAGGTTGACAACACTGTAAGAGCCCGGCTTTGAATTCAGACATGCCTATTATTATTCCTATGTGTAGAACATTTGCCCTAAGGGTGCAGGGTTTCTTGTCTACAGAGGATGGAATGATATTGACATTTGTTTGTTCAGTGTTTTTACTTTTAACTGCTCTGCAACATTTACAATTATATTTCAACAAAATTGGGGAAAAAAATACGTATTATTATATCCGTTATTATATGTAGAGAAAAAAAAACCTGTACAAGAGAAAAATGATAAACAAAAAAAATAAAGAAACAAATTGGCAAACATAAGTACTAACTTTTCACAAAATGCATTTCAATGCTGGGCTTTTTTTCTCCCATATAATCTTTAACTGCCTTATAATTGAAATCACAAAGGTGCTGAGGTTGTTCTTTAAATAGAACAATTTCCCCCCCTCCTCCCCCCCCTCTCCCACCTCCCTCCCCTCCTCCCCCTTCCCTTCCCTTCCCCATCCCCCCCCTTCCCTTCCCCCTCCCCCCCTCACCCCTCCCCCCTGTTTTTTCTCATAAGACCTGGCCAGCACGGCCAATACTTTATTACAAATGTTGATGCCTGATTGTTTAAAGGTTTATGTTATAATTAAGGAATTTTCAGTTTTGACCAGTATGTGGTATATTGTTCGAGAACTTGAGGATTAAAATATAACTTAAGGTTTTTTACCCTCCCCCTTCCATTCACCTCCCCCCCACCCCTCTTCCCCCCTCCCCTCTCCCCCCACATCTCCCCCCCTTCCTCCCCCCTCTCTCCCCCCTACCTCCTCCCTCTCTCCCCCCTCCCCCCACCTCTCCCCCTCCCACCCTCCCCCTTCTCCTCCCCCCCCTCACCCCTCCTCCTTTCCCCACCCCCCCCATCCCCCCTCTCCCCACACCTCCACCCTTCCCCCCCCCCGGACGGCTTTACAAATGTTTACTATAAAAGATTTCTGCCGATACTGTCCACCCACCTGTTGAGTTTGTTTAACTCTTTCCTAGAGGGGAGTCAGACCCCGGCTTCAATGCCCCTAGCAAATCTTGTGATTATTCATAAGGAAGGCAGAGACCCGATGATTTGCGGGAGCTACCACCCAATTTCCCTCCTAAATAATGACCTCAAATTGTACAGCAAAATTTTGGCGAATAGGTTGAACCCTATACTCCCCAGGTTAATCAATATTGACCAGGTTGGGTTTGTCACGGGTAGGCAAGCCTCAGACAACACCCGGAAGATAATTAATATTATAGAGCATGTTCATCTCACCGATACCAAGGCTGTTTTGTTAAGTTTAGATGCAGAGAAGGCTTTCGATCGCATAGATTGGCTGTTCCTTGACCATACTTTGAGGAAATTTGGTTATAATGGATTATTTCTAGAGGGGGTTAGAGCTCTCTACCGTAATCCATCCGCTGTGGTCAGAGTTCCAGGTGGACTAGGTGAAAGGTTTAATATTAAAAATGGAATGAGACAAGGATGCCCTTTGTCCCCCCTCCTTTTTGCCTTAACCATTGAACATTTGGCGTCTAAAATTCGAGGAATTAAAAATATTCGAGGGATAGTAATTGGACCAACAAATTATAAAATTTCCCTATTCGCTGACGATGTTATTCTAACATTATCTCATCCTCAAACTTCCCTTCCTAACCTTCAAAGGGAATTGTTGGACTTTGGGAAAATTTCTGGTTACAAAATCAACAGCGACAAATCAGAAGCTCTAAATTTAAATCTAAGTGACTTAGAAATAAAGTTGCTTAAGCTCAATTTTAACTATAGGTGAAATTCTTCATACATTAAATATCTGGGAGTGAATTTATCAAGGAGCTACCACTCTCTATATCAGCATAATTACCCAGCCCTTTTTAGGAAAATCAAACAAGATTTAGATAAATGGGAAGGTTACCAGATCTCATGGATTGGGAGAATGATTTCAGTAAAAATGAATATTCTCCCCTGACTTCTCTACTTTTTCCAAACATATTCCTGGCTTTGAATTGAAAAACATCCAAAATAAAATATTTAAATTTATTTGGCAGGGGAAAATGCCTCGAATAGCTAGATCGGTTCTAATGGCTTCGAGGAAAAGAGGAGGCCTGGGAGTCCCCGATATATCCAGGTATTACCAAGCTGCCCAATTGCGACAAGCAGTGATATGGAATGCTGACCCGGGAAGCTATAGTTGGAAGGATATAGAGTCCCATCACTCTGGGACGCCTTCTCTGCCAGTTTGCCTCTGGGGTATGGATAGAGAAGAGTTGCAAACACACAAATTTTCCTTAGGGACCATGAGACACACATGGGAGGTATGGAAAAAAACAAATTCCGATTCAACCTTGCCCCCGCCTGCTCGCAGTTTACCCCAATTTTTGATAATCCGAAATTCCCACCGGGCTGCGAGCCTAGACAGTTTAACCAATTCATATCTAAAGGAATTAAAATTATTGCTGACCTCCTATGCTGGGGGAAGTTCCTGAAGTTCCAAGATTTGCGAACAAAATATGAGAATGCAGAGTTAGACGCGTTCAAATATCTCCAAATTAGACACTTCTTACAAAAAATCTCCCCGAAATTAGAGTTTCCCCCTCTAACTAATTTTGAAAGGATGTGTAAAGATGGTATATACCAAAAAGGCCTGATAACCAAATTATACGCTGAGTTGGAGATCTCAGCAGATTTTCCAGCGCATGACTATATGCTCAAATTGGCTACGGAATTAAGTGTGGTTATCAGCCAGGAGGATTGGGAAGCTATATGGGAATCAGCTTCAGGAACTTCCATATGCACCACGACAAAAGAGAATATTTATAAAATATTATTCCACTGATATCTTACCCCAGTGAGACTTCAAAAAATCTATCCTCTGGCCTCCGACCTCTGCTGGAGAGGCTGTGGACAAAAGGGAGACATGGAACATATTTGGTGGTCATGACCAGAAATTCGGAAATATTGGCTTATGGTTCAAACATTGATAAAAGAGATAACAGATCTCATGATACCTATTGATCCACTGACCTTCCTATTGGCTAAGCCACTGGACCGAATTGTTCGTCCAGTAAGGAAATTGATCTCCTTTATTCTTACAGCGGTGAGATGTGCAATTGCGGCCTCCAGGAGGAAAGTGCCCCCCCCCCCCTCCAAGCAGAAGTTAAAAAACAGAATAAACGAAACAATGCAGATGGAAAAGTTAACTGCATTTCTGAAACACTCCTCAGAGGCCTTTTACAAAGTATGAGAGCCCTGGTTGATTAAGTTAAAAGAAACAGCAAATACTGTTCTCTGCTGGAGATACGTCAGACAAGATCCGTAGGCTCTTTGATTCCTCGCTAAGAGGTATAGTCTACTTTTAGGTGATGGACGTCAGGAAAGGAGGTCGACTCCCCCCCCCCTCCATTCCCCCCACTATCTCTTTCTTTCTTCCAGCCCCTCTCCTTTCTGGTATGGTCAAATATAGATCTAGGGGCATCACCCAAGTGGGTGACATTCTTTTCTGTCTTATTTCTCCAAAAATGTATTTTATTTGACAAAATGTAACTTACTATGTATATGACTTTTGTAATTGCCCAATAAAAATGTTCTAAAAAATAAAAAAAATAGAACAGTTTTGTTTATGTTTATGTTTGGAATGTAGACACATCCACTCAAAAACAAACACGTCTTGTACTTATAAACAATACTAATATGTATGCAAGAAATTTGTGACTATGACCTGTTCATGCATTTACAGTAATTCTCCTATTCTATTAAAGTATAATTTTCATTGATAAAACAAGTTGCCCCTCTGCTGTTTCCTCACATTTTGCACATGGTTTTGCTAAAAAAAAAAAAAAAAAAATCCCAGAAGAATAAGGGGTCCATTTATCCAAGTCTCCTGGCTGCAAAGCTGGGACAAAATAACATCACTTAAAAAAAATATATATATATATACTATATATTGGCTCTGATTGGCTACTGAGAAAATTCCCACGCGATGATTGGCTGCTGAGTTTTATGAATGAAACTCAGAATACTATAAGAATCGTCTGAGCCAATCAAATTTGAGATTCCCAGTAGTAAGAGCGCGGACGGGTTTTTCAAATTTGCTTCTGTGCGAATAGCAGAGCAACCGGCTTCGATTTCAAGACAGGAAAGCCTGCCTGCCAGATTCTAAGTCCCAATTTTAGCGCCCAAGTTCTCAATCAAACGTAGCAGGGATTTGATGCCGATTTCGGTTCATAAGAGAAGGGAGAGGTGGCATGTGGAACCTCACACCGATTTGGGAACCAGGAGATTTTGGGCTAAGTCCCGGTCAAGGGAAACTCTTATTTAGAGTTCCCTGCACCTAGAAGAGTCTAGTTTTTGACTCCAGTAAATGTGTTTTTCATCTGTATTTTGTGTTCCATTGTGTGTAAGCGAATATGTGCGAATAAATTACAATTTATATAATATATATATACAGTATATCTCAAGTGAACCACCCTAACTCCTGTTTCTAGTTTTAAATACTTGTCCACATGGTTTGACTCCCATTTAACATTCGGGATGCACATTGATACCCTGACATCAAAAACATATGCCAAACTAGGTGTACTTTACAGGAACAAACCCTCCCTTAGTCTGCTGGTCAGAAAGCGTATCGCACAGCAGATGCTAATGCCAATTATCGACTATGGGGACATAGTATACGGCACCCCAAACCCACCTTAGCAAACTTGACACCTTCTACAATTCACTATGCCGCTTTGTTCTACAATGCAACTACAACACACATCACTGCGAAATGCTCAAAGAACTAGATTGGTCATCACTTGAGTCTAGGCGCAAAGTACATCTTTCCTGTCTTGCCTTCAAATACTTTCTGGGCAAACTACCTGTCTATCTGAACAAGATCCTCACCCCTACCATATGCAGCACTTACCATCTGAGATCTGTCTCCAAAAGACTGTTCATGGTCTGTTCACTGTATAGGTAGGAAAAGTTACAAAGGCCCTGCACGGTCCCCAGGCATTTAATTTAAATGCCTTGGGGGTGAGCATGGGATCTCTGTAACCGCTGCACCCCCTAGTTTGCGCACGTCTACTCTAAGGTAAGGAGTTATTTACTAAAGTCTTCTAGCTGCCGAAGTGGGTATAGGAAACTGCACCAGATGTATCAAAGAAACAATATTTCCATTGAAACCAATAGAATTGTTTTCCTTTGATAAATGTTTTTGTAGTATTTTTGCACTGATATCGCGCCACCTTTGCAGCTGGGAGACTTTTGATAAATGACTCGATTTTTTCTATCTTTTACACTCCGTTTCCTTAAGAGTCTGTTTGTTGTCACTTGTTTTCATATTTTATCGTATTTTTAGAATCCTTCTGTTTATTTTGTGTTTTATAATATCTTATATTTTTTTCTCTTCAGTCACTCTATGTGACGGCAAAGTAAATGTGAAAGATAAACCAGGAAAATGTGTTCAAAAGCAGCTTATTCTCGCCTTGGAGTGTTTACCTGTAATGGAACATCGCCTGTTAGCAGAGTGTACAAAAATGATTTGCTGTTATTCCATCTGGCTGATAAATAAGCTTGGGAAATACCAGTGTTACCACATTGGGCTCTGAGTATCAAACGGCAAAGCTGTTACAGTATTTTGTTGCAACTCACACTGATACATAGATGCCAGGCATCCATGTAGTAATCTTAGTTGCACCCTTTTAGGGTAGGTCTGCCTGCAATGAGATGTGTTAGGGCACAGTTACATTTGCATGCTGGCGCAGGTCTATGTGAGAAAAAACGTGCGCCTTGCGTTACTTTTCTTGTTGGTTTTCTCCGGCACCTTAACAAAGTCTTCTTGTTTTAGCCCAGAATACTAGCACAGCATGTGCCAAATTAAAAAAAAAATAGATATACACTTGAGAATATGTTGCGTTTCATACAGAAAATAATGCTATTTTTTGAATGCAACTGTGCACACGTCCCTTTTAATACATAGAGAACATTAAGTTGGTACTTCACTTGTAGTTAAAACCAGGGTAAAAACTGCTACAAAAATACTATCAAGTGATCAAAGAGGAAAACCCTTTTCATTTAAATGGCAATGATCTACGTTAATAAAGCCAGTGCACAGTTGTTGCCCCAGTTTTGCAGATGAGAGACTTAAAATAGTAGACCACAGTAAATCTGCAGAAGATCTGCACACAGAGAAGCCAGTATTTTGAACGTTCGTGTAATCGTTCTATCAATCTTATTATTTTACAAATGTAATGTCTAGTCCTTTAATCTGCTACCTGCATATGTGCCACCTCATAAAAAGCGAGACATACTGTATGCACCACATATAACATACACAAATCTTGCCAAATGTGGACAGTTTGTGAATCTCCACAACTATGATTTAGTTGTTGAACATTATAACCAACCCCTTAAACTATATACAATAACACCATTGTCTGTTTGAATTAATTTAAATGTAACATATTACAAATAAATTGGTACCATTCTGAAAAATTGATGGTTATTACAGGTCATGTGGTTAAGAAAAACTGTCTTAAACATCCAGGTTACCTGGCTGTTCCAGCGCAAGCATTTAACCACTAGGGATAGAAGCATATTTGTATTTTCTTTGAATACTTAAAGCAACAAAATATGTAGCACTGCACAATTTTATTACAGGACTGAAGCAGTGGATCTCTGGAGCTGAATTGTGTTCATTTCAGCTCTGGGGACTCTGGAGCTCTGGGGACTCCTTGCTTCCAGAGATGCTTAACTCCGTTGGGGGTACCAGTATCTGTCTTCAGTTTAAAGCCGCCAGTCACGTGGGCCAATAGGAAGCTGCAAGGGATGATCTCACAGCTTCCTATTGGCCCCTCGTGATGCGGGGCATTTAAACGCTGTCATTTCATTAGGCACACAAGCTCCCTGGCTGTATATACCGGCACCCCCTACGGAGATAAGTATCTCTGGAAGCAGGGGGTCCCTGGAGCTGAAATTAACGCAGTTTAGCTCCAGAGACCCCTTGCTTCAATCTTGTAATTAAACATTAAAATTTAAAAAATCGCACAATGCTACACGTTTTGCTGCTTTAAGTAGGATATTCATTGCTCTAAAGATACTGTATCTGTGAATTTAGACATTGACAAGTGGCATTAATATTTAACATGAATGACGAGTAGAGAGCTTTTCCTTTCTATAGGTACTGTAGAGCTAATGCTCATCAATATTAAATGAGGACAACACACTGTCAGCACACACAGAATGGGAGATATGTCATAATATTAAAGGCACTTCCTCAAAGAGAAAGAACCCAATTTAGTGCGAACACCTAGTGACCTCAGGTAAGTCACTTTACCTACAGTATATGTATTTGAAGCACAAAAAAATATATATTTTCTGGCAAAAGACTTATGGTAAGGCAGCAACAGGTTGTTACGCCGATGCTCGCCACAAACCGGGACCGGACCGCGGGGCTGAGGTGGGGTTATATAATCACCGACCTGAGTCCACGCAGACTGATCCGGAGTGCGCAGTTCGTAGTCGTACATCGCAGGGTCAGGATTGGAGAAGGCAGCATCGTCGTTATGGAAGCAGGAGTTCGGCAACAGGTAGTCAGGATTTCCCCGCTTCAGCTTAGGAGCGTGAGCGCGGGGGTGGCTTCTGCGCGAGGAGCGGCCTCGGCCCATGACGCCGATCTCAGCAGGAGGAGACAGCAGGCTGGCCGAAGTTCACCGCAGGGCAGCGTCGGGTAGAACCAACGCTTCAGCGCAGAAGTCCAAGGCAGGTCACTGCAAGAGGAACGCAGCAAGCCGCAGGAAAGGAAGGGTAGCCACTGCTAGGAGGGAATGCAGCAGGTACCGGTGCTGGCAACACGCTTCAGCACAGACGTCCCGGGTAGGCCACTGCAGGAGAATAGCAGCAGGCCAGTGCTGGCATCAACGCTTCAGCACAGACGTCCAGGGCAGGCCACTGCAAGGAGATAGCAGCAGGCCGCAGGAAAGGAAGGGTAGCCACTGCTAGGAGGGAATGCAGCAGTACCAGTGCTGGCATCAACGCTTCAGCACAGACGTCCAGGATAGGCCACTACAGGAGAATAGCGGCAGGCCACAGGACAGGAAGGGTAGCTACTGCTAGGAGGGAATGCAGCAGTTACCAGTGCTGGCATCAACGCTTCAGCACAGACGTCCAGGGTAGGCCACTGCAAGGAGATAGCAGCAGGCCAGTGCTGGCAACAACGCTTCAGCACAGACGTCCAGGGTAGGCCACTGCAAGGAGATAGCAGCAGGCCAGTGCTGGCAACAACGCTTCAGCACAGACGTCCAGGACCAGGCCTCTGGATACTCAGGAACTTGGAAGGTAAGAACGCTAGGAGAGAGGCCTGGGGTGGTTTGTGGCAGAGACAGTAACATAGAGGTAGGAATAGTTATGCTCGGCGCTGGTTCAGAGCCAACGCCTAGAATATAAAGGGCGGAGATCCAATCACAGGAGGAGGGTGTGTGAGAATTCCTCCAATGAAGTAGCACAGGGCAGAAGCTGCAATGAGAGGCAGCACCTGTGCCATAGATTGCCAGAGGAAGCCTGCAACTGCACAAGTCTGCAAGGCAATAGTCAAAGCTAGTAGTGGATTCCTTACAGTACCCCTCCCCTTCAGGTGAGACCTCCGGACGAACAAGATCCATCACAGATTTGGGGGACATGGAATTGTTCCTAAACCTCCTTAGGCGAGAGGTGGCGTTGAAAGCCCATAGTTTGTTGGAATTCCTTACAGTACCCCCACCACTGGGTGAGAAGCCTGGGTGAACAGGACCATTCATAGGTCTGGGAGACATTGAGTTGTTCCTGAAGTGTCTCCGGCGAGAATTAGGTCCACAATCCAGATGTACATTGGCGAGTGTCATGAAAGACAGTGGTGGTACTGCAGTTCTTGGTACATGGACAATGGGACCTGAGGGCTCCGGAATGGGAACATCAGAAGGACAGTAGCCAGGTGTCCGGTGCATAGTAATAGTCCAAGAGTACGGGACACAGGACACAGATTGTCGGACAAAAATGGCAGAGGGACCTTCAGAGAAGGCAATGTCTTTGGTGAAATCAGCACGGAGGAAGTTGCGAGAGTCTTTAGCTTCCAAGGAATTCCGGGTGGTGGTTAGCAAGGGAATGGGGCGGGAGGGTTCACTACACACTATTGCAGCGGTACTTTTGATACCTAGCAGGGTTGCTATCCCAAGCAATTTGCGAGAGTCTGTAGCAGTGTGTATGCAACTCATGGTACTGGCAGTTGAAGAAGGATCCGCTTCCTTTGGTTTGTGATCTTTAGAGAGAATCAAATCCGAAATTGTGGCCTTGGCGAAGGACATAATAAGCATGTCTATACCCATAGTGGACCCATAGAGAACAGGAACGGACGCTTCAGGTAAAGCGACGAGGTCCAGTAAGGGTGTCTTCGTCTTAGGGAGAGGCCAATTGCCATGCAGATCGGGCATTTTGGGCACCGCACAGAGACCTGCGAGTAAGGAGTCTGTTTGAAAGGTGAGAAAACAGATTTTATCCAAAAAACAAGGCAGGCGGTTAAGCGGTGCATCAACCTTAGGGAAAAAAGTCTTGGGGTTAAAGCTGGGTGCCTCCAACACAGAGAAAGAAGACAGAGAACTAGAGCTTGGCTTCGGAGTGGAGGTCCCAGGTACCCAGGTCTCACATGATACTGTGGGAGAAGCAATGCAAATTGTTACTGTTTTAAACATAGGGTTTTTAACATCGGTAGCTCCAGGCACCTTTTTGAGAGGTAACCCTAGTTTTGGGACAGGACAGTCAATAGCAAGTACCCCAAGTATTGTGGAAGACACAGAGAAAAATAAGTCCATTTTAAAGACTGGATCTTCTGAAAAAAGGGAAAGTTCCAAATGCGATACCCCCGAGTTCGTGGTAGTAGACATACAGTCAGTAGTGGATACCCCGAATACTGTGGGCGAATCAGCGTGAAACAGTATTATTACAGGAATGGGCATCCCAGACTTAAAGTCATTTTTAATCATCCCGGAGGCTGTGGCATGATCCGTGAGAGAAACTGGGGTAAACTCTCCAACAGACACAAGGGACATCTTGCTTTTTACAGAATTGGGTCCCTGAGAATCCCTAGTGAGGGCATCAGACTCCATGGGAGACTGAGTGACAGGGGTTTTGTAACTGATTAAAGGAATTGCAGGTATCACAGATTTGATAGGAGAAATACCTTGCAAAACAGAAATTTTAGTAAAGGTGATAGGCATCACAGATAGGACAGACAGAAGTAAGCTAGGCAAGGTTACTTCTATAACAGAAGATTTGACAGCGGCAAAGCTTAACTCAGCGGCTGCTGGAGAACTTTTAACTACAGTGAGAAGGGACTGCAGATTTACAAAGTCAGGGATAAAGGGAGTCTCAAACTTGAAAGCCTGATCCTTCAAAAAGAAGGGCCCTAACTTTAATGGTACTGAGGGAGCAACAGCAGATACGCTGATCTTAGTAGGGGTCACTTGGAAAGGAGCATAATATGTACTGTTCGCTTTAAACCCTAGGATTTGAGAAAAGGAGAACTCAGACAGTGCAAGTGGGGCGACCACGCCTGTGCTGGTCTCTGAAGTGGGTATTTGGGAAAGAGTGTCTGGGACATCAGAAACGACAACAGATTCCACGAAAAGGGGTCTATGCTCAGAAGCAGGGGTCTCAGCTCTCTGAGTGACAGACGGGGTGAGTGAAATACCTAGGAGTAGGGATTCTGCGAACAGGTTTAGAGAAACAAACGGCTCCAGAGTACTTTTTACTGGAGCCAGTATTATTGCCGAAAGTTCAGGGGGCATAACCCCGAGAATTTTAGCCGAGTCAGAGGACAAAAGGGGTTGATCCTCTGAGGCTAAGGAGGTGTCCCTGACTGACGAACTAAAGGGATCTACCAAGGAAGGTTCACAGGGCTGACCTGCAGGGGTTAACATAGGAAAAACCCCAAGGGTTAAATTACTCTGTACCTGAGAATCAGAGAAATAGAAGCTAGTCTCCGAGAGTGGGGTCATAGGGGGTTCTGCCTCTTGCCCTAGGGACCTATCATTAGACTGCGGAATACTAGGGTTAACAGTAGGAACCTCACAGAGCAGACTAGCAGGGGTTAATACAGAAAAAACCTCGGAAACAGAGCTTAGGATTTTTGGTTTAGGAAAAGAGGGCAAACAGGATTCATTCTCTGGTGCTAGGGAAGACATACTGACCTGGGTACTGCAGGGATTTACAGTGGGGAACGCATAAGCCTGACTAGCAGGGGTTAAGACCGAAATAACCTCAGGGACAGAATTTAGGGAGGTTAACTCAGGATTAGGGAGCGTGGCAGCTTCTTCCTTAGCGGGCAGCGACAGAGAAATGGTTTGACCATTCTTAGGAGAGAGAGGTAACCCCACAGGTTTAGTAACAGGACTGGCAGCACAGAGAATCTGCCAAGCAGCAGCATAGCTGGCAAGGAGGGGATCCTGTTCTATTATGTGAGTGTCTAGTGTTGAGGAAAATACATGGAGTGTATCTTGAGACTGAGCCAACATGAGGAGGGCGCTCTGTTCTACTAGATGAATGTCCAGTGATGAGGCCAGGGCATAGATTGCCTCTTGGGCGTCGGCCAGTTCCATAGGGTTCACATTATCCCAGGTTATAGGGGAATCAGGAGAGCGAATACAAGCGGCCAGAGACTGTTTTAAGCTCAGGATGCAGTAAGCCTTAATAAAGAGATCACAATGGCATTGTCTTTGCAAAGAGGTTAAACCTTCATAGGTAAACATTTCATCCATCAGGGGTATTACTTCACACAAATACTGGCCTTCATAGTGGGACTGATACGCAGGACGGGACATAACTTCAGTTGGAAAATTGCCATCCCCCGCCACGGCGCGGTCCGGTTTTAACGGGCCGAGCATACTGTTACGCCGATGCTCGCCACAAACCGGGACCGGACCGCGGGGCTGAGGTGGGGTTATATAATCACCGACCTGAGTCCACGCAGACTGATCCGGAGTGCGCAGTTCGTAGTCGTACATCGCAGGGTCAGGATTGGAGAAGGCAGCATCGTCTTTATGGAAGCAGGAGTTCGGCAACAGGTAGTCAGGATTTCCCCGCTTCAGCTTAGGAGCGTGAGCGCGGGGGTGGCTTCTGCGCGAGGAGCGGCCTCGGCCCATGACGCCGATCTCAGCAGGAGGAGACAGCAGGCTGGCCGAAGTTCACCGCAGGGCAGCGTCGGGTAGAACCAACGCTTCAGCGCAGAAGTCCAAGGCAGGTCACTGCAAGAGGATCGCAGCAAGCCGCAGGAAAGGAAGGGTAGCCACTGCTAGGAGGGAATGCAGCAGGTACCGGTGCTGGCAACACGCTTCAGCACAGACGTCCCGGGTAGGCCACTGCAGGAGAATAGCAGCAGGCCAGTGCTGGCATCAACGCTTCAGCACAGACGTCCAGGGCAGGCCACTGCAAGGAGATAGCAGCAGGCCGCAGGAAAGGAAGGGTAGCCACTGCTAGGAGGGAATGCAGCAGTACCAGTGCTGGCATCAACGCTTCAGCACAGACGTCCAGGATGGGCCACTACAGGAGAATAGCGGCAGGCCACAGGACAGGAAGGGTAGCTACTGCTAGGAGGGAATGCAGCAGTTACCAGTGCTGGCATCAACGCTTCAGCACAGACGTCCAGGGTAGGCCACTGCAAGGAGATAGCAGCAGGCCAGTGCTGGCAACAACGCTTCAGCACAGACGTCCAGGACCAGGCCTCTGGATACTCAGGAACTTGGAAGGTAAGAACGCTAGGAGAGAGGCCTGGGGTGGTTTGTGGCAGAGACAGTAACATAGAGGTAGGAATAGTTATGCTCGGCGCTGGTTCAGAGCCAACGCCTAGAATATAAAGGGCGGAGATCCAATCACAGGAGGAGGGTGTGTGAGAATTCCTCCAATGAAGTAGCACAGGGCAGAAGCTGCAATGAGAGGCAGCACCTGTGCCATAGATTGCCAGAGGAAGCCTGCAACTGCACAAGTCTGCAAGGCAATAGTCAAAGCCAGTAGTGGATTCCTTACACAGGTCCAAAGCACAAAATATCTTAGGGTGTATGTAGAAAAACAGAAAAAATATACACAGTGCAAAAATGCTAACTAAATATGTGCAAAATGCTGAAAACACTAAATTTCCCACTCACGTGATCTAAGAAAAAAATCAAGCGTCTTTCAAATACATTGCAGAAGGGGCAGAACCTCGGGGAGTAGGTAGTGGATATTTTCCATAAAGTATAGTATAGGACCCTTTTATTGTGTTACAGTTAGGGATACTGCCCCATAAGTTAGGATCCCATAGTATGACCACATGAGAAGAGCATGTCCCAGTAACGGAAATGCAGACATGCCTCCGTGGGCAGAGCAGAAAAGACCCCAGGATGTCTGAGGATCAGCCCTAGAAGCGGATTCTCAGCCATAGAAATCAATACCCCTTGAGGAAGTGGCAGTTCCAGAACAGGGCTGGAAGGTAATAGTAACATTACACAGCATAGGCCAGGATCTCATTAGGGGCCCGACGTAAAAGGGACCCTCAAGATGTAGCTAAAAAGGCTGGCTGGCTTCACAAGAGGAACATGCTACTTTATCAAGTAAATGTGCCTCACATGAGTATTGAGTGGGCACTCAGGGACAACAAGTACCAAGAGTGACACTGGTATGGATGAAATGAAGTACAATCATATCAATCTACATGTAACAGTGACTGCAATGTTCCTAAGCATGGGAACATAAAGAAGGATTGATGTTGCACTATACAAACTCCTGGTACCCATCTTTTCCACCACCCTGCCGACCACAGAAAACCCCCCAGAGAAAAGGTAAAACATTGCTGATATCAAACACACAACTACCTCAATGTAACCTCCCTATGAAACCGGGCAGGCCCAGGCATAACACTTTGTCTTTTTGTATACACATCAGCACTTTTGTTGTCTCACTATAAACATTCTTATTATTTAATTTCGAGTGTTCTCTCCATTCAAAGAGCATTTCCCTTCAACACTGTAGGAGACATGTGCAGAGGTACAACAAGGGAGACATATTTGGGGGAAATAAATCATGGCTTTTATTCAGCCCTTAGCTTCAAACAATACATACTTAAGAAAGCAAACAAACAAACAGCCTATCCCTTTGTATGGGTTAACTCACTCTCTCAGTCCCTATCTGTAGGGCTGGGAGGATAGGCCTCTTGCCAACATATGATCCCAAAGTCCAAAGAGGTACCTGTAAGCAGGACTGTCCTTTGTTTCTATCTCTCTGTGTACTGTAAGACCTCTCCTTAGCACTCATTTTGACGAGAGAGAGAGAGAGAGAGAGAGAGAGAGAGAGAGAGAGAGAGAGAGAGAGAGTTATATCTTTCTATGAACATTATCTTCCGTTTCTCTATTCTTTGATATAAATTTACCATATTCTTCCTGAGTTAGGATTAAAATTGCATTATGTCTCTTGTAGTAAAAGGAAAAATGTTCTTGATATCTAACTTATGTAGGAGGCTGCATTGTGTAACACGTTTTAATGCAAGTCCAATTGTTCAAGTGAAAAATCAGACAGTGCTTCTAACTTTAATTCTCAATGACTCACAGATGTTGAGTTGCACAGTAGTAAACTGTCAGGTCCAATATAATAACTCCTGCCTAGTCACAGGCCTCCAAGTATCTTGACCTGCTCTCTCCATCTATCGTGGAAAAGGTCTGCCACCAAGAGACCACTATCAATACTTATATATATTTAGGCACTCAAAGGCACCAAGTGAAAAAGACAGGACTATTCTTGGTTGTTTCATAGTAAGGTCAGTCATACTGTAATATGGCCCTGGCTTATTTAAATGCTGGATAAACATTTTGGAACATTTCAGCAGTACTAATAGCATCATATATAAAGGGTAACAAAACTGTGCAATGGCTTTGTCTCCCACGTGGGATGTATTTATCCAATACTAGCTGATATACCCGGCGTTGCCCGGGATTTACCCCCCTTCACAGCTGGGTTCCCCCCCCCCCAATTCACACCCCTGTTCCCCCCCTTCACAGCTTTGGTCTCCACTCCCTGCACCCCACATCACTCTCCACCCCCCCTGCACCCCACATAAGTCCCCCCCCTGCACCCCACATCACTCTTCACCCCCCAGCACCTCACATCACTCTCCCCCCCCTGCACCTCACATCACTCCCCCCTGCACCTCACATCACTCCCCCCCCTGCACCTCACATCACCCCCCCCTGCACCTCACATCACCCCCCCCCCCTGCACCTCACATCACCCCCCCCCCTGCACCTCACATCACCCCCCCTGCACCTCACCCTCCCCCCCCTGCACCTCACCCTCCCCCCCCTGCACCTAATATCACTCTCCCCCCCTGCACCCCACGTCACTGTCCCCTCCCTGTACCTGACATCACAGTCCCACGCCTGCATGACCCTCCCCCCCCAGTCCTCATTTCCACCACCCCTGTCCCCGGCGTTCCTTGAAATGGTGCACGTTCCCCCTCCCCCCATCCCTCCCCGGTTCCCGGTGCTCCCGCGGGTAAGGTGAGTCTGGAGGCAGTACAGCGGCTATCTGTGAGGCGGCAGGTGATGCGGGAGCTGGTGCTCGTTCCCCCCCCCCCTCTCTCCCGTCCCCGGCGCTCATGTTCCCCTCACCTTCCCCTCCCCTCCCCGCGGGTGAGGCGGTGAGTCAGGAGGCAGTGCGGCGGGTGATGCGAGTGCGGTGGCGGGTGATGCGGGAGCGCCGCTCGTTCCCCCCCTTTACCCCGGTCCCTGGCGCTCCCGCGGGTGAGGCAGTGAGTTGGGACTCAGTGCGGTGGCGGGTGATGCGGGAGCCGCCGCTCGTTCCCCCCCCATCCCCGGCGCGCAGGTGAGGCGGGAGCCGGCGGCGATGTTAGGCGGGAGTGTGTGAGGGGCGGCGGCTTGAGGTGAGGCGGCATGCCACTCATGCTGGAGGGTGAGAGGGGCGGCGGGTTGAGGTTAGGCGCGGTGGCCGAGTTTGGGTGGTGTGACTGTCACACCCTGCTGTGAAGTCAGCCCACCCCACAGGCCAATGAGCTGTGGCCGTCCACCCGCCAATCACAGGGGGCACAAATACACACACAAACATTATTTCAATCTTATATCCAATATGTGCAGTCATTGCTAAGATAAAAAAAAAAAATTGCAGTGACATGTTTAAGAAATGTAATTAAAGGGCTAACATCTATTTGGGTTTTTTTTCATTTATGTTTTATATATTTTTTATTCGTTTGTAAATATAGTATAGTTAAACTTGGAAGTTGCTTGACCTCGGAAAGTAACTCTTTTGCGACCCTTTTGTTCTACCTCTCCACATACAAAGGGACTCACCTTCCTCTTGTCTGGTTTTCTGATGAAATGGGAATTTATTTTCCAAAGAAACCCAGGGAGCTATGTAATAGCTATGTAATTTAGGCAATTTTACAGCAAATGTGATGCAAAAAGCACTATTTTCATTTAGTTTTTCTGTGGCTCAGTGAGTGTATCAAGCTCGTTGCTTCAATGTTTGCACCATGGGCCTCAACTTGCAATTTCGAGTGTCAAATGGAGATGTTATGCAGGATTTACATGATGCACAGATAAAACCGAAATGTAACACATTCTGCGTCCATTTTTCTCCCTTCAATCTCCATGACAGATTATGACAGATTCTGGCAGGGTTGAGGTGACGTAACTTTCTGGTCTCGAACAATCTGCACCAGATTCAAGAAACTCTTTCTTAAATTTGATGCAACTGTCTACTGCATACTTTTCATTCTCCTGACCGAGTGCCTACCCCCCCCCAATTATCACATCATTTTGACTGGAGGGTGAGTGCATTGTTTAGGAAAGCAATTACAATGTTACATTGGGTCTGCCTCACACTTTTATTTACTTTCAATTGGTTAATCACTTTGACTTTTCCACCATCTAATGAAGACCAGCAGTGCATTAATGTATTACTAAAATGATTTTGATTACTAATTGACAAACATGTTCCTTACAAACAAGTCTCTAGGTGGTCTTGAAATTTCTGTCAAGCAGATGGGTGAAGTACAATGTTAGATTCCGTCATTTATCAATAGAAAGGAATCCTGAGGTCTATAGTAGGCTTTAGTGCAAATGGGGACCTTGTGAAGTAATAAAAGCACACACTGGGCTCTGTTAGCACAACAATTATTTTGTTTGCTGAGTACCATTCAGTCTATTTGTTACTTGGAATGTGTTAATTATTCTTGCTAATTACATGCAAAATACTCATTATCACCTAGAGAGATGTAGGACAGGACCACTCGGATTTAGTGACAAATTTAATGATGTGATGTGTTTTCCCTCAAAATACTTTAGCTCTGTGTTATATCTGAAAAACAAATATGTTCTGCTACTGCTACAGACTATCTTTTTAACTGTGTGGGGGCAATTCGCTTATTTCCTCATTACATACAGTCTTCTCAGGGCAGCTACAGTACAACATCCACTTCAAATCATAGCATGTGAATAATAATTATTCCATTGTAAACATACTTGTGATCTCACATGCAACATGAGGTTTTAAATGCCCAATGAACTATAAGGCCTCGTCCAGGGTGGTGCCGAGCGGGCGCACGCGCTCACACTGGACACATTTGCGACAATGTGTGTGGCCTGCGTTAGCGGGCGGGCGCGCCTGCTCGGCGCTTAGCCGCTTGCCGAGCAAGCAAAATTGATTTTGCTGCTCGCAAGCGCGTCACGTGAGCAGTTCGCCCAATGAGGGCGAACCAGCTCCGTGATGTCGTGGCCGCGCCCCCAGACGCGCGCGCACCTAGCCGGCCAGGAATTGCCCGGCCGAGCACGGCGCAGCGCTGGAGCGCCAGCGCGCCTGTTTCCACCCTGGACGAGGCCTAAGGGACAATGCATACAACAATTAGAGAAATAGGCACAGGAACACATAAGGGGTCATGCAAAAGTGTCTCCTTCTTCACAGTGGGGGCAATGTGGGTGCAAGTACATAGCAGATTTAGAAATGAAACAGAGCCAATTGGAGACACAAACATTGCACCCGTTTTGTAAGGCAGGGGTGCTCAGCTTCAGTCCTCAAGTCCCCCCTCCTCCCAGGTCAGGTTTTCAGGATATCCCATCTTCAGCACAGGTGGCTCAATCAGTCCATGCTTCAGCATGGGTAGCTCTTTCACTGAGCCTCTGATTGAGCCACCTGTGCTGAAGCAGGGATATCCTGAAAACCTGACCTGTTGGTGGGGTTTGAAGACAGGAGTTGAGCCCCCCTGTTGTAAGGGGCTCAAATTGGTTTCAAATTGTCAAAGTTCTACAGCTGTAAACTGAGGCGAGAGTGTTTAGAAAAGGGCACCAGATTTATGGAAGAGCAGGTGTCCCAAGGAGAGTGATAGTATTTTTTTTCATGTGCTACATCTGGCACAGTTTTTACCATTTATTTTTGCATGGGTTTTGCAGCCAGTAGACCTGGATATATAACCTATAGTATTTTACCTCACAAATTACCAGCTGCTAATTATCGTTTATCCTTAGCTATGAATTAATGGTTGAGCAAATGGCATTCCTGCGCCCCAGTTTGAGTTTGTGAGAGTAAACCAAACAGAATTGGTGGATTGAGTTGTCCTAAGTGATATCACAAAGTATAAACATTGTTCACCGACTGTGGCTGCAGTGCCAAAGGGAACAAATCAATTCATTCTAAAACCTTTGGGAATCCGTGGTCCCAACAAGCCTGTTCCTCCCAGGCATGTCGCTATTAAGTTACACTGACCCACTCTAGACCTTTACACATTCCCCTTAAGGAATCTGTCAATCCTTATTTACTTGAGAAATAATAATATCCCAATTGGAATATGTTCCTAAACTAATAATATGCCTGATTTTAAATGAAAAATGAAAAAAAGATTTACATTTTTTTTTCCTTGTAGTACTTTGTGATATGGTTTCAAAGCATGACGTTCGTGCATGGTAATTTTAATTGCCAAATATGTAATACTGACAGAAATTTTACAATACACACACCTACGTACCTTTACTAAACATTAGCATGTGTAGGAAAGTGCATGCATCATTGCAATCATATGAACACATACATTACTGTGACCCAAAGCTGATCCAAAACAACAAAATGTTGGATTTTTTGGGGCTTTAATACACTTGATTTTTTTTCACTTGCCTGCGATTTGCTGCTGCTGCTGCTGCTTCTTCATAGAATACAATAGAAAAGAAAGAAGGCAGAGCACAACCGGAAATATCCAAAAAAAGAGAATTTAGAAGAAAAGTGCATTATCCATAAAAAGTGTAATGGTCATGAAGGGAAAAATGGCAAGGCATTACCCTACCAACATGTTTCGTGCTACACAGAGCACTTTATCAAGGCATTGGATGTGTTGTGCTCTGCCATCTCTCTTTTCTATTGTATTCTATCCACCAGGATGGAGGCACACCTCAACATGTGAGCAGACTCGTGAGTTCTTTGCTTGCTACATGGTTATATTGTTGCATAAAGGGATTAGGGTATTTTATTGGGGTGAAAATTAGCTTTGGGTTCCTTGACAATTTGAGTGCCGTTTCGCCAGTTTACCAACTAGGATACCACACCCAGTACCCTCCCACAATCAAGATTATACTCCAGACTTCACACAGGAATTATCATCTTTATAATATTATCATCACAACTGTATACAGTTTTTAGCACCACGCATTATACTTTTGCTTCTTCATAGAAACAGAACATCGCGGGAAAGTAAAAAAAAATTAAGTGTATTAAATCTGATTGCCAATATTTGGAGTCAGGGAGGAATTTATTTTCCCCCTTATGAGATATCATTAGATGATATTTCATTTGGGTTTTTTGTTTGCCTCTCTCTGGATCAATAAACTGTAAGTACAAATATAGGATAAAGTATCTGTCGTCTACATTCAGCATAGGTTGAACTTGATGGACTTATGTCTTTTTTCAACTAAAAAAGGAAAATACTAACAAAAAACAACACTTCAGTCTCGATGCCTGGACCTTCATCAAGATGATATTACAGTTATACCATCCAAATGTAAAATGATCACAGAGCAGTTTCTCAGCATATATTTTCTAGACCTGTGGTGCGCAAACTGGGGGGCGCGAGATTTTCTGGGGGGAGGTGGGGCGCGCCCTGCGCTTCCCCGAAGGCATTTAAATGAAATGTTGGGGATCGCGCAACGCCTCTGTAACTTTACTTACCTTAACTTTCCAGCGACGCGTCGCCATGGTAGCCCAGGGTCACATGACATCGTGTTGTCATGGCAACGTGACATCACATGACCTTGCGGCATCACTTGACGTCTGAGCCGAGAAGGGGGGGTTTGAGCAGGGGTGAGAGCAGGCAGGGGGGCGCAGGGAGAAGAGTTTGCACACCCCTGTTCAAGACAATATGTGTATTTTATCATTGAAAATGTAAAATATGTCAAAAGCATTAATTGTGTTATAATGTTCACTGTTTCAAGAGTGGCATGTTTTTATATCTTGATATATGTATTTAAAGGCACTAGGTGCTCTTTGTTCCCATTTTTTACTTGAAACACCATAGAAACGGTAGTTCTTGAACACAAACACATGTTTCCTGGCCAGAAAAAAAAAAGGAAAAGTTCTTAGGGTCATTTAATTTATGTTTTCATTGCAAGGTTAAGGTTTTGAAAATGTTGCCAATGAAATGTCAGACAGAGTGAGCATATGAAACAAGACAAACAATTATATCATTTTTGGTATGTGCCTAAAGAAAGACAGGAAAAACAGATCTGCCCGCTGCATTTTTCTTGATATGATTTTATTAAATAGCGTTACTGAGGCCTATGGTTTACTTTCTTATGTAACATTCAAAATGGGATATAATCCTGTATCTATATTGAAAAAATATATATTGTTTCTTAAATATTATAATTATTTATTATATATTGCATTGAATTATTATTTGCAATATTACTGTATGTATAATACTGTATAAGGATACAGCCTGTCATTTCGGAATGTGATGAGGATGAGTATAAACTCAATAAGACTGAGGGCTATTCTGCCAAAGCCCCCATACTGAAAAATGATTGCTAAGTTAAAACGCAATGCTTTCAATTGGATTTGTTTTTTGTTTTGTTTTTTTAATAAAATCTGCCGATATTTTTTTTTATTTCTTGTGCTTCAGTATTACAGACAGTTTGTGGTTGTATCTTTGCAAAGTGATCATATACAAACACAGAGAACACTGTTCTGAAATTGTTGCCATTTTCTCACATAAAACTCATATCTTGTAATTGATATCAGTCCTTATCATTTGTCCTAAATGTGGTTATAATTTTTATTATTATTATCATCTGTAAAATGAGGGTACTATTTTTGAGCCATTGTTGTGGTGATAGCTTATTCATGAATAATAAATTAGGGAGAAATAGACACTACAGTTTTTTTTTAATGTTTAGAAATCATGGTAAATAACCAAAAGTCCGGACAGATCAGGAGCCATATTTACTAAGTAGTACTATTCCATTAGACATCCGAAAAGACCTAACTGGCCTTTCACTTGAATATGCTGTAAAGTATTTCTGAGCACTAGAAGATATGTTATGGAATAGCACTGCTTAATAAATATTACGGGTGGCACTTTCACCGGTGTTTTACCTTTTGGTTCCAAAACATTTATCGTATTTTGGTTTGCCGGAGCGCAATTGCATTTGGATTTGTAAAAATTACGGTGGAAAAAAAAAATGAAAAAAAACAAAACATTTCTTCCAAATTTGGGTGAGTTTTTCCAAACCTTGAACATTGCCCAAATTTTTGCCCCCAGGTTCTTAAAAGTAAACCAGTGAAAAATGCTTTTCTTGGATTTTGGTTAGAATTACGATTCGAAAGTCCATTCTAAATGTTGACTCTAACTTCAACGTTTTAGATTTTGAACCCATGAACCTGTCCACCCTTAGTAAATAAGGGCCCAGTGATTTATCTTTTATGTTAAAAAAAATATGCTATTATAATATTTCCCGTGGGTGTGATATTTCTTTTTTAGGGTCTATGTATCAGGGCAAAAAATCTACACCATATGTATCTGTAGCCTCACCTCCCCCCCCCTCCTAGTGACTATTATTACAGCTAAGGGGTTAATGACCTTAAGGGGTTAACTGTGTGGGCTCGCGCAGGGTAACGCCCATCTTCCATCACATGGTATGGAGGGACTTAGTAGGAAAGAAGTCACTCCCACTGTATGCATGCTGACCAGTGACATCACCATGGGGGTATATATAGTTAGCCCAAGGGCTCTGGAACTTAGGTTCTTGGGAGTGACAGTTGAAGGAGCCCCACTGTTCATAATGTAAAAATGTTCCTGTTTACATATAAGTGTATAGTTAATGTATAGTGATACTACCATGTCTCTATTTATTGTTTTAAAGTCAGGGAAGTGTTCCATCCAGTTAGCGTCCATAGCCATAATACAACAGAATTCTACGTAAGTAGAATTCTTTCAAAGAGGAAGCCTATGTCCTATAGAAGTTATCACAATAGTAGCCATGGGACCTACAGTACTCAGAGCAACCCTGCTGAGATGCCACCTGTTGTCTCCTAAACAGAGTGCTTAAAAGAGGCACAAGGTACTTTGTACCGAGATGGTGATCTAACAATCAGGATAGAAAGGGTAACCTAAGATAGGACCCAATTGATATAGAGAGTTACAGATGCAATGAAGATGGCCACTTAAGATGACAGTAACCGCAACAAGATTAAGTACCTCCCTAGAGCATTAAGAGTGGGTGATATCTAGGAAAGAGATAAATAGTACAAACACTGTGATGATTTCAGAAGTATGTCTATTGTGAATAATGTCAATGTCTGAGGAGCATTGTGGATGGCTGACAATAAAGCTCGTGTTTGTAATATAAATGTTCCTGGTGCAATTAATTATTCCATCAGCATATCTACACCCACCCTGCATGGACCCAGCACCAGACAAGGTATGAGAGATTGAGCAAAGCCATGTATATTGTTGTAAAGTAAAAAATAGCAGCGCACAGCCAAGGGAGCCAGGCAAGATTATAGTAAAAATATATTTATTAATGTAGATACATCACCACAAGGAGGTATGAGAACCCTCCTACGCATTTCACACCTTGATAAAGCACCCAATAGGTGCGAGACCATAGGAGGGTTCTCATACCTCCTTGTGGTTATGTATCTACATTAATAAATATATATATTTTTGCTATAACCTTGCCTGGCTCCCTTGGCTGTGTGCGGCTATTTTGTACATTACAGTACATTTGGATTCTTCTATATGCGGCTGGTCACGCCTCACCAAAGAAACTCTAGGAGTGGGTAAGAGACTTTATGTTCATATGGAGAAAAAGTGACTACTGTGTGTTGTTGAAGATTTTCATCTATACATATCTTTACCCCCAATGAGGTTGCAGCATTGTGGGACAACATTTTTTGCCGTTACCTTCAGGAGGGTTCATTACTATTGACGATTTCAAGATCACTAATTTCACCTCATTCTAATATCCACTCCATGCATGAGTTTTCTTTTCTCTTTTTTTATCTTTTTTGATACAATCGAGATAATTCTATATTCCGGAACTATTTGAGCACCCATTCTCTCTCCCATGTATATAGTTACCTGACGGAAACTCCTTCAAAGCTGGGCAGGGAGGGTTACAGTACATATTAAAAGATTTTTTTTCTTTCAAACATATGGAGCATGTTTTTGCCCCACAATTTCCTTACTTTTGCCTTAATGCATAGACCCCTTTACATGTACTGTTATTTGGGGTCATTTCACAGGCGTCTAGGACCTTTCACTGCCGCCGGCTGTTTCGCCTCCAAGGTAATATATACCGTAAACCCCTAACCTTCCATTAAAAACACCTACCCTTTACCTTAAGTTCCTAACCATACACCTTACTCTAAATAGCTGAACCCTTACCCTAAAACCCCTACCCCTATTTAAACCCAAATGCTAACGATAATCACTTACCTTAGGTGCCAGGCGGCTAGCAGCTGACTGCACTTGAAATTGTAATAAAACGTCAGCGTTGAAAGGTCCTATTCCGATTTCACCGTACATTTGATATACTTTGGGCAGTGACAATACTCATAATGGAGAAATCCCTACGCTTTCAAAAGCTTTGTATACACCACTAAAAGTCCTTTCCAAACCCCCCTGGCCGCCATATAATTTTGGGTATTAATTCATTAACATCAAATCTGTCACAATATTTAGATTATTATTTACAGCCGCTGGTTTCAGAACTTCCTTCGTATTTTAAAGATGCAACAGCAGTACTACAAATACTGGAGAACTTTTAAATGGAGAACCGGGTAGGCGATGGCCACACTGGAAGTAAAAGCACTGTACACCAGTATCCCACATGTGGAAGGCTGTCAAGCAATTAAACTTTCTTTATTATCAAAATATCTTCCACAGACACAGATTGAGTTTATTTTACAATCTATTGATTTTATAATAAGACACAATTATTTTATGTTTGATTCACAATTGTATTTACAGTTCTCTTCACAGCCGTGGGTATGAGATTTGGACCTTAATTAGTCAACATGTACTGTTCATGGGACAGTGAAAGTCTCTAACAGTAGATCATGTACCTCCTCCTCAGTTAAAATTGTGGAGGAGGTACATTGATGATGTTCTTATCATCTGGGATAGAGATGAAAACACTTTCATGGACTTTGATTCAGTTTTGAACGATAATGCATGCAACCTCAGGTTTTATTGGTGAAAAGATTTATTTATGTCAATAATGAAGCTATATGCACCAAGACCTATTTTAAAGAGACAAACGGTCATTCTTATTTACATCCTTCTAGTTGTCACTATAAACAATGGATTAACAAAATTCATAACAATCAATTCCTCCGACTCAAAAGGAATTGTACCGATGAAGAACAATTCCATGAACAAGTAACTTTTCTTAAAAATAGATTCCTCCAGATAGATTACAAAGAGGACCTTATTGATCAGGCTATAGTCAAAGCCAATAAAAAAAATATTTGCTTAAATATAAAAATGCAGCAAAAAGAAAAGCAAAAGATTCAGAAACAAACATGGATATACAGCCCAAAATTGGAAAGATAATAGTCAATACAGGAATAATACATGAAAAAATTAACACCACTAAAGGAGGGGATGGTTTTTCAATATTTGTTACATAATATAATAGGGCTCATCAATTTATTTAAAAAAGCTATGAACAAACATTGAAACATCTTCACTCTGGATTCAATATTAGGCCCAATGTTAAAACAAGACCTCAAGAAGTATTTAAAAAGGTCCAAAGTCTAAAGGAAATACTAGCCCCGGGCCCTCAGAACCAGGAACCTAAAACTTTGAGGGCTCATTTTTGACTATTGGGGAATTATAGGTGCAACAAATGCCAGATTTATAAACATATGCTAACAGAAAAATATGCTATTTCACATGTCAAGATTGTAAGCTCTTCGGAGCAGAGACTACTTTTCCTAAATGTTACTTTTATGGATGAAGCACTTCTTCCCATTATGTGTTATCTGTATTAATTGTTATTTAATTGCCACATGTATTACTACTGTGAAGCCCTATGTACATTAATGGTGCTACATCAATAAAGACATACATACATGTCACGAATAATAAATATTAAGTAAACAACATTTGTGGTTTATCTAATACAATGTGAATGTGGACTTCAATATATAGGAAAGACTAAGAGGAACCTCAAGCTTAGAATATTAGAACATCTTAGAAACATTAAGCATATTCCAAAGCTGACTGAAAAGAACCAACCTCTTACACATTTATTGAGTCAATTTCAGTCTGTGACCCCAGCAAGCGAACAATTGCATCATCTAAAAGATTAGGCAATAGGGATTTACACCTTATTAAAAAGGGGACAATATTGGATTTATACTTTCCAATCAAAATTCCCTGGTGGACTTAACGAACATACAGAATGAACACCTTTTTTGAGGTAAAGGAATGTATCTATTAGTTCGTGATTTTAGATGCCTCTATGATACTTGTTCTGGTTACTTTGTATTATAAACTGTGCTTTTATTTGTACTAACTGGCAAGGAACTTGTTTAGATACAAGTAACGATTCCCTTCTTTAATTAACTAGTCCCTTCTTTAATGTTACCATATATATATACGGTTCACAGTGTACTTGAATTTGCACATCAACATTAGCTTCAAGTAGTATTCATTTTGCTAATCTTGCGAATTTGTTCATCTTACATTAAAAAAAATCTATTTGATCTCCCGATACTAATATGTATAAGTAGCAGTAAGGATATATTACAAATTAAAACATATGTTGTATAATGTCAATTTTAATTATTTAAGCTTCTTAATTATGTTTTAAATGAAAATAAATGAAATATAGGGTATTATAGCACCATAATAAATGAATGTAGGTATTTTAGAGTAAATGTAAAATTAAATGTATCATGTATGGTTATGTTGCTTATTATTAATATGAGCCTTTGCAAATAACTAGTAGCATGGACTGTTATGATAGCCACAGACTTACATGCACTTTGGATTCCAGCGGTGCACAGCTTGGTAGATATAGGAGACCAGCAAGGTGTAGGTTAAAAATTGAAATTTATTGAAGTAACATGGTATGGGGGATACACTCTGACGCGTTTCGGACTAATATAGTCCTTAATCATAGAGCTGACTCGCGCCATTTGTTTCCCCAGTCTTATTGATTGCCCTTTAACAGACTCTGTGATCTCCATTGCAGCTTAAAGATTCGCTATACAATGTCTAATTGTTTCTGTTTGTTATGTATGTTTTTTACTGTCATTGGGCATGTTGCATCATGCCAATTTTATTCATTCCGTTTCCTTTTTTTTTTCCCCCCAAGTCTTTTTGTTACCTTCTCCACCTCCCTTCCCCTTCCCACCTTCCACTGCCCTCTCCCCTCCTCCACCCATTCCCCCCCACCCCCCCCCCCCATACAATGATGTACTTATCCCCATAGAACACAGAGACGGGCAGTTCACTGTTTTTGTTTATGATGGTTGCTTAGCAACGTCGCGACCTGTCTGGAAGGAGGGGCTGTACGCGCAGTTACCAACATGCACGTCATTCCCCTGCTCGAAATACACCCGCGGCATACGGCTGCTTATTGGCTAAGAGCACTAACCAATGAGGGAATAGTTCGGCGATTTTCGCACCAAATGCACGCAGCGCGATGACGCAGGTGGGGGGGGCTTACCCTTTAAGACTGGGGAAACAAACGGCGCGAGTCAGCTCTATGATTAAGGACTATATTAGTCCGAAACGCGTCAGAGTGTATCCCCCATACCATGTTACTTCAATACATTTCAATTTTTAACCTACACCTTGCTGGTCTCCTATATCTACCAAGCTGTGCACCGCTGGAATCCAGGGATTCCTACCACAACTTTGACTATGGAGCGTTGATGCACGCAACCAAGGAAGCAGACCTCAGTGAGTATTGTTTTTTCTCCCTTAGTGGAGACTTGATGACCGGTAACAGTGCCGCAGCTGCAGTGTCCCTTATGGCACTATCCCACACATCAATGGTATGTCATACCTTTATTGCTTTATTTTGACACATGGATCATCTCATTCTGTTAGTGTCTGTGGTTTTGCTGCTCTAATTTAGCACTGGGTCCAATATCTCACTGTATGGTCATACTGGCTTCACATATATATGGACTGAAAATATTCATAAGATTGGAGTTCAGAATTGGATTGAGCACTGTTATTGGGACGCATGCCCCAAACCACCGATTACATGCACATTGTAATATGTATTATGGGTCACTGTTATGGTTATTTTAGACTTTATAGCACTTCACTCATGTATTTTGCAATATTATACTTTAATGTTTATTTGGAAAGATTCACGGACCACGGATCCTGACACACGCGTTCTCATTGGTGGAACTCCAGACGCGTAGAGAGAGGTTGTTTCCATCCGGCTGATGGTGTTGGTGGTTCAGACCTGTTACTGTACATCGAACCCATCGCTGCATATGCAGATCTCCTGGTCTGCGTTCTCCATTTATCTAAGCACATACAATATGTACGTTTCGCTATGTTACCAATGTCTAATTGTTTTTATTATGTCGTCCTTTAGAGGAGTTTTTTTAACAATATAAAACATATTTTTCAAAACTGTGCCTCTTTGTTTTTACACCACTAAATGTATTAAGTACTTTGACCATTATAGGATATAGAGTAATACCCTATGGCAAATGTATATATTTTCAACAAACAAGAAACACCTATGTGAACTACATACACATAGAGGGGTATTAATTAAACTGGGATAGTGCTGCTTTGGGTGAGGAAAGAAAAAAGATCAGACAATGTGGAATGTGAAAGAAGGAAAATAAGACACCAAGAAGAAGAATAAGAGAGCAATAATATTTAGGGCCTTTATTACTAAGAACTGCTACTCCACAAGACACTATCCGTGCCGGGCCATGTTTGCTAGGCCATGCTGCTAGGTATCTTATGGAATAGCACTGCATAGTAAATATGGGCCTGAAAGTTGCCTTATATTTATTTACTTGTGCATTTATTTATTTGTCTGCTTATTTATCCTTACACTTTAGTGGAAATGAGTTGAGGAAAATAGTTACCCAAATTTTGCCTGTTAGGAAAGAGACTAATTTAGGAACTTAGTGATCCTTATTTCCTAGATTTCAATGGATTGGAAATCTTTTTTTTAATTCCAAAGGGCTAGATCCACAAGGTTAACGTCACATTAAATAGGCTAACGCCTGTCACTCAAAATGCAGCATGCACTAAAGCAAACAACGTGACATTAGCCAGGATTTCCTCAAATAAAAAGCATAAGCATACAGTATACCTCTAAATAAATTAACATATACTCCACATCAGGGAACATACCTGTGAACACACCTGAGATAACTGGCAAATATGCTAATTTAGAGATGTAAAATATACTGAAATTATCTCTCTCTTCTCTCCAGCAAAAGCCCTATTTCGGTTCAAGATGGGAGTCTTGCTAAGACTTCATGTTATTTGAAGATAATGTAGAGTGCTGCTGATCTCAATTACAGACGTTCTTTTTGCTGTTTAAACGTTCCTTGGTACATTGTTAAATCTGGCGAAAATAACAACCGTTCCCAATTTAGGGAACCACAGTAGTGGTCCTGAATTAACAGAGTTTAGTAAATATAGGCCGAAGAACATAAAACTCAGGCATGTTATCCAAATATGAACACTGCTTTGTGGATGCAATGCAAACAGTGGACAAAGGAAGTTAAAACTGTAAATATCAAACTAAAATCGGTACATCAAAAACAGCAGGTGTTCTCAGGTAGGTTTGAAAAGAAAAAGAGATCTTTAAAAGGCTGTCATTGTATGAGGAACAAATAGTACCTCACAAAGGTTTGGTTCTTCATGCAACACATGGACCAAGAACCCCAAATGTCAACATTTTCTCAGGCACAATTATTCATTGTCAAGCTTAATGTGCAAAATGTTTATTGAGGTGCAATATTTTCAATGGCCCCTATTTAAAATTCTGTGATGCCGCCTTCCCCAGGCTCGAGGAACATGGACCTGAACTCCTCAGCATGGGAAAAAAGTCTGCACATCATATTTCACAAGGGCTCTTCTGTTTCTTCAATTTTGTAGGTGCCTTTTCAATATGCTGTGGAAACACTTTCCTGTGCACGGGGAGATTTAATTCCTGTTCATTTGAATGGAGTAAAACGTTTCTCTAGAAAGGAAATTAAATAACACATAACTTCTGTAGCCATGTGTAAAATTGGTGTTACATATCTCTCTCATTCTGTGCAGTAATCCCTGGTAAAAGGGCAGGGTTGCCAGAAGTCATCATGGAGGTTTGCCCTCAACCCCTGTGATGTGTAAGTGTAGCAAAGGAAGTGACAGCATGTTCTGTGTCCACTGTTAGTGACACAGAGGTGGGTCTTTCTGGAACCTATATATTACGCATCACTTCCTAAAGTTAGTCTGTCAAGTGCGAGTCAAGTGAAAAGTCTGCAGCAGTTCAAGTCTGTCTGTCAGAGAGTCAAGTGCAAGTGTCAGTTGCAGAGAGTGATAAGCAGACCCCACTATGTCCAGGGCTCTGGCACAGCTGGTAGTCTCCCTTAGGGGAGAGGTGGCAGAAATATACCTGGCTGATTAAAGAGTCAGGAGGGACCTTCCTAATGAAGTGCAGCTACAAGATGTGCGGCTAAGTACCGGCCGCTATGATGGGCAGTCTGCCATGCCTGATAAAAATAAAGATGCCCTTGTTCAAGAGACCCTTCTTGCCTGAGACTGGAGTTATTCAGCAAGAAGATGCACCCAGGAGTTCTCTTCCAGAAACTCCTCCCTGCTATCGTGGGGATCTGGAAGGGATGGAGGCGCTATACCAACTGTGAGTAGAACTCAGCACTACCTCATATGCCTGTCATGGTGAAATCCCCACTACCAACGAGCGGGAGACTCATGAGTCCTGTGAGCCAGCAGGTGCACCACACTACACTGAGATGTACAGATTATGCACATAGGGGCCAATATGAGATTGTGGGGCCTCGTACCGTTACACTTCTTAAATCCATAACTCCTCCCTGGGTTTAAGCTCACTCCTCCCCACTTTTTAAGTAGCAGGTTTTTTCATTTGCTTGTGCAGGACAGGTCTATTGAGACCCTTCTCCCTCCAGGGCCGTCTTAACGTATGGGCACGCTGGGCAGTTGCCCGGGGGCCACACGTGCCCGGACAATGTGTGCCCACCAATGCTCTCCCACCGCCCGGCACCCCGGCTCTGCTCGCTCTCCCCCCGCCCGGCTCCGCTCGCTCTCCCCCACCCGGAAGTGGAACCCCGGCTCCGCTCGCTCTCCGCCCGCCCGACACCCCGGCTCGCGTCACAACCGCTCGCAGCCTAGCAGTGCTGCACTTCCGGTGCCTGCTGCTGCAAGTGAGCACGTGGGAGGCTGGGAGTGACAGTGTAGGCAGGGCCCCGTGCACTGCTTTGCCCGGGGGCCCCTAATGTTGTTAAGATGACCTGTCTCCCTCCACTGTAGAGATAAATGAGAACACTCACAGGTAGTGTTAGAACCTGCATACTGGTCATGTCGTGATGTGGCTGCAGGCTTATAACCCTTTGGCCACAGGGTTTAACTAAAAGACCCTTACTTATCAGAATACTAATATTTAAGTATTTTACTACTGTACGTATTTTCTGTCACATTGGATGTGACATTGGGTATTTTTGTCTTTTGTTATATGTAATAGTGGTGCCAAGAATTGTAGAGTTCATCCGGCTGGACAGCTTTACGGCTTTCTCTTCTCGCAGAGGTGGAGTGTATAACGGTGTTGCCCCGGGGTCATCTGGGACAGTGGCAGCTGGCACTTCCTGGGGGAATTTCTCCAGTAACCCCAGTGCATCGTAGTGTCGTTCTGCAGCTTCCATGTAGGCAGCAACATGGATACGGGTCTCACGTATCTCCATCTGGGGGTTCAGGTATAAGTCTGCAGCCTCCTGCGCTTGGTCCCAGCGCGGATCGCCATCCCGGATCTCCATGGGGACACCGATAACGATCACGGGCACCAGCAGCTCAACATCGGACTCGGGTACGTGGGAGTCCCAGACCGGTACCTCGGGGATATCCGCAGTCTTGGCTTACAACTCGGCAGCAGAAGCGGTCACTGCCGCAAAGTTCTCCTTCTCGGAGCAGCTTGCTGGAACAGAAGCAGAACGCACCTCACAGTATGCACAGGTGGTGCATCTCCGCAGGGCTCCGACGGATGACTGCTCAGCTTGGATATCACACTGAACAAGGTAGCGTACAGCTCCAGTGGCAGGGTGGCAGCAGATTCTGTAACGTGTTCACCCAGGCCGTAGGGCCCAGGAGCGCGACTTTTTGCCGTACATGGCGCACCAAGCGTAGTTCCATAGTAGGTTCTGTATCAGGATAGTCAACAACCATCTCTAAATTGGGGTAGAACAGTTCGTACACCTTTGCTAGGTAATGGGTTGCGGCATCGCCCGCGGATCACTGAGCTAGCACCGTTAGCTTGCGCACCATGGTGTAAAGTGTCCGCAGCTCTTCGGTGCTGATGGTAGGATTCAGCCAAATAATCCCTTCAGGTCTAGGCCACAAGTGTAGCACTCGTCAGACCGTGACACCCTAGTCTATTTCAGGGGGTCCTGGCCCAAGTCAACTAGACACCCCCTCCAGACGCCCTATGTGCCAGTCTCCAGGCTGACTAAGAACCAGAACCTGTAGCTTGTTGCTCCAAAACAGGACGTCCTTTAGGGCAGCGCAGGCTGCAGCTCTTGGTAGATGAAAATCCCTTTGACACTACACCTGTACCCCTCCATCCTTAACACAGGAACTGAACGTATACTTGCTTTCTATGGTTACTTCTGCAATGAAAACCTGTCCTGATGAGACGTATCTCAGCAGCACCTCTATTTGTAGCACCTTTACCCCCATCCTCTGTGAGATTGGGTCACTACCTGTATGTTTCCTAGTGCTGTGGATACCTGTGAGGCAATAGGAGGTCTCTGAGTTGCTCCGCGATGGTGGGGGGGAGAATCAGGACAGGCTTTCAGGGTACCTTATTCATAGTTGGCAGCGCCTCCAGTCAGCGAGACACAGTCATCCTGTGTCAGCAGGATGGTCCATGCTGACACTTCTTTTTCCCCAAGGCAGTGAATCACACACTTGGATGGTCCAATGGATGTTTATTGCATATTCCAGAATGTACAGCAGTCCACATTCCCTGGAAGGTTACCTTAAGGCTTGAGGCCCATCTAGGTTTCCTTCTGGTGCACCTCCTGTATCCCTTTATGGGATACAGGGTAGCTGTTGTCACTCCACAGGGGGAGGGAAGAGACACACTGATTTCTGGGAGAGTGCCAGTATATATACAGTGGGGTTGGGCTTCTAACCATGCCCCATAACAGGGCAGGTCTGATACTGATAGGCATCATACATTTACTGTACATATGACCCAGCCAGTATCCTCCCTCAGGCTGTTGCTAGGCCCGCCCCTGGATACTAGTACTAGTCTTGGGGTTAATTCCATTCACAATTGTCAAGAATTGAAGGTCAGTTTTAAATTTTGTAATATATGAGCACAAATGACATTTTAAAAATGAAAGATATTATAGAGATAGAAAAGTTGTATCATATGCAGAAATTAAGATAGCAAGATGTTTAGGGCAATTATTATTGTCATTATCATTGTTTCATAGTGTCAATCAACACCTTACATAATAGTGATTTACAATACAGTAACAGAAATATCCAGTATAAGGGTACACAGCAGAACCAGCTGCCACTATATCAGCACGTCGCAGGCTGAGAGACGCCCACTAAACCTCTCATCCCTGTGTGTAACTGTTACCCATGTACTGTAAACATTATACCCTACCCCCTGTTATTCATGCTTTGGCAATACTGAAATGTTTTTCTGTTATACCAATAAAGCTCATTTGATTTGATTTGTATAAACATAAACATGCAAAGGGAATCGCTGCCTCAGAGAGCTTGCACTCTAATGATATGATAGGAGAAACAGAGTACAGAAACAGGAGGAATGAATATAAGTGTAATTGGTAAAAGGACAATAGAGAAAGTGCCCACTTCATAGCGTAAAAACATAGCAATTTTAATTAATACAAAAAAGTACCCATTGCACTCACAAGTGTAAGAGGTGCAAAAGCAGTGTATCCGAATATTCACCAAGCGCACCGGTACACCAACGGACTCAGATCCTGATATCGTCCTGTGTGCTCTGATGTTCTACCCGGTTCCCTTATAAGTGTAATTGGATATATGGATACTATATTATCTCAATATTGCAATGCATACAGTGTAGATATGATGATGATGATAATAATAAAAAGATACAGAAACATACATTTACAAAATAAAATGTGAACGGCAGAAATATAATTTCTTGCTAACAAGTTTAAAAACAGGTATTCCAGATTCCTTTGCAAACACAGCTATTCAATGTACTGTAATTAGGTGTTGTTTAAGATTAATTGTTAAGATTAGATTTCCATTTAGCTGCATGCACTAATTTCATCAGTTTACTATTGTTTTTACTAAAGCTCTGAATGACTTCCTTGCTTTATCTACTGAAGCTGAGACTTAATTGTCTGTATCTGCTAATCTGGGGCAACCTGAAGCAAAACAAACAGGAAATGAAGGATCTAGTCGAGGTAACTTTAAAGACTACATTTAAACCTTTCTACTTAATATAAAGCAAAGTAACTTAAGCTTAGCGAGAAGGTGCTGAAGTTGAAACTGCTATGTTTGAAATATTGAACCATAATAAGTGTTTATTAATGTCTGCGGCAAAACTTGAGCAACATTTCTGAAAGGTTCAACTGAGACCTGTTGCCCCCATAAAGTTTTGAAATCAATGGTGACAACAAGAACTGGAGACAGCTGATGTGTTGCCAACACAGACTTTAATATGAACATCAACTACAAGTTGGGTTCCAGAATCACCCGCTTATACACTATCAGTTTCTACTCTCATCAATTTAATGTGGGACCTCAAGCACTGATGAGTTTTATGACTTCCCCGGTGGGACTGAATTAGGGACCAACGACATACATTTTATTAGCTGCTTGTAGTAACAATAAACTAAGATGCCCAACTCATGCTACAAGCAACTAATGAAAGTATTCTGCATTAAAGTACTTTTTGGAAACCCCCTTTTTAATACAATTAGACCTATTCTAAATAATATTCTGAGCAAGTTCCTTATGTGTACTGTAGTACTAAATAGATTATTGTTTTCATTGCACATGATAATACACAATATTTCCATGTGAACATAGCATTTCTTATACCATTTTTGAATCTATAACATCCTGTCATTTCTCGATATATAAAATTAAATCGGATTCCCACAAATCTTACTCTAAGTGAGTCCAGACAAGACAGAGAGACTAGTATCTCACCACACAGTTCCAGCTGCCAACCTTTTCCCCGGTAACATTTTAATTCAAAATGTCCTGAGTTCAAGGAGTTATTCATGCATTAAACAAATATACAAATACAGAAAAGTTAAAAACACTTCCAATAGGCAAACAAAACCCAACAATGTTAGAACGAAACCCACAGTGCCTCTGTTATCTAAGGTTTCCGAGTAAATAGCGGACAGGGGAAGAATTGGCCTGCCAAATGGGCATAGACCTGGAGTCCCCGAAGCACAGTACGGGATAGACCACCTGATCTGATTCATGTTAATAGCCGTTACTGCCAGATCTGGCGCCATACCCTGCATCGAACTGTGATGATTCCCGGCCACTTTCTGGTGGTTATGCCCCCTCTTTAATAAGTCATTTTTTTCTCAGTTGCTGAATACAATTTGAATGGAACTGACCTCTTCTCCAACATGGGGAACACATCGAAACCCATATTGAAGGTGCGCTTATGTTTCTATGTTGCTTTCTATTGTTTTCAATTCCGCACGGGTGGCTAGGAATGCAAGGCTTCTTATACTACACACATCGTCTTCTTATAAACTTCATATCTACAACCAAGTTAAGTTAGAGCTGCAGTATATGTTTTTTAATTGAAAATGTCTAAGAAATGACTCAAACTCATGACATAGACATGGGGTGCTCAACTACAGTCCTCAAGCTCCCCCCCCCCCCCCACCACCACCCCCCACCCCCCACCTCTCCCACCCCCTCCCCCCCCCCCCCCAACAGGTCAGGTTTTCAGGACATCTATCTATTGTTATTTAATGTTTTGTAGCTTTTGAGTAATAATGAACTCAGTACTTGGACTCATTTTAAACTTCACTTCATTTTATTGTCCCTTCTAAGTCATTTGTATGCATTGGTCATTGCTGAAAGACATAATAAGGTCTCAGTGGCTGACTTTGAGAATGATTATTTTCAGGTTTTGTGCAGGGTCATATTAGATAAAATCTCCAGTCAACTGTTATCAAGTCTCTCAAGCATGTACAGTGTATTTAGGCTACAAGATAATTGTCTATAGACACGTGCTATATTTGCATAACATATACTGAAGCCTTTTCAGAGTTTTACAAAATGTATATAAAACACTGTACAGTTTTGTAGGTTAACATTTAAAAAAAAACAGATCTGCTATGTGTATGTAACCTGCCAGAAACAGTAAGAAACACTAGCATTATTTTGTGTGTGTGTGCATGACCTTGCCCTTGCACCTGTATTACCTGGTGCCTAGGTGGAACAGACTTTATGACACTCTTTAAGACTAGAGGAGTTTTTCCTCCTCAAGTAGCCTCCAGTCATATAAATAAATAGATCACTTTCAATAATTAGAGACATTTTGTTTTTCAAAGTGGCAAATATCGCCAAATGAAAGTTTCCGGTGTAATTATTTTCCCTCCATTTTTAGACTGGAAATAGTGATAAAGCTGCTGGCAGCTTACCTCACAGGGGGCATATGAAGCCCCTGACCTGATGTGACCAGCGTATCCCACATGTATTTTTGGTGCTGAGATGGGCAAAATTGTTTGGAGGATTTCAACCTGCCCCAGATCGTTCGGTTCCTTTGGCCCGGGGATATCTGTGGATCGGTTCCAAAAAGGACGATCCATAACGGCCACTTAAAAAAGAAGTTGGAAGTAGCGGGTCTCTGCAGCTGAACCCAATTATTCTCAGCTCTGGGGACCCCCTGCTTCCCGAGATACACACTTCCGTATGGGGTGCCGGTATTGCCTCACTTTTTCCTGAGAAGTAATTGGTTGTATACAATGTGACTGGTCTTCTGTAACATCACAGCCTTATATAAGGCCTGGGACATCTCGGAAGGAAAGCAAGAAACAAAATCATGGATGTAGAGAAGAAAGAAGACATCTGTAAAGAAAGGAAGAAAACAAAGAGAAATACTCACTGGCGACTGCTTTTCAAGCAACAGAGGATCCAGGGCATCGTGGTAAATGGAGGATCCAACAACGTTGACCCAGGATGGCACCGTATTGAAAAGAGGCCATAGGGCCCATATTTATTTTTTCCTGCTTGTATGTTTTTGTTTATTTTTGTGCCATCGGCTTGGATTGTTGTTTAATACTTTGAGGGCTATGGGTGGTAATGTTGCCATCAGGCTTGGATTATTTTTCATTGTTTTTTTTTTATTTTTATTTTTATTTTTATTAGCCATCAGGCTTGGATTGTTTTGGGTTTTTTTATGATTGGGCATCGACCCTTTATTGGATTTATCTCTGGGTACACGTGAGGATGAGGACAGCCTGCATCCAAGCCAGGGTAAGTTATACATTCATTTATTTAGGGTCTACATCAGGCCTGCACAACATACGGCCCGCCGGCCGCATGCAGCCCACCGGGACACCTTGTGCGGCCCACGACGGCCCCCCTTCAACCCCTCCCTTCACCCTCCTCCCCTTCACCCTCCTTCCCTGGTAAGAAAAGAAGGCCGCATGCTGTGTAGAACGGCCCTCTAGTAGGAGCGCGCTCCAGCAACCTGTGAATGTGCGCGCTTTCCCCTAACCCCCCTTCCCTGCTCCAGCAGGGGGACGCGCTCCAGCAGTGTAGCGTGACCCGGAACTTCCGGGTCTGCTGCTAGAGCGAGCTTCCCCCACGCTTCACCCTGCCACCAACAAACATTAGTTTTAGTTGCCGCCGCCATCCACCACCACCACTTCCTCCTCCTCTTCTGTTGCTGTTGCTGCCGCCAACATCATCAGGTAGGCATGGGGGGGTCATTCATTCATGCGGGGGGGCATTCATTAATGCGGGGGGCTGCTGAAATGACTTGGGGGGGAGGGCTGCTCACATGGGATGCTGACTTTGGGGGGGAAAAGCTGACTTGGGGGGGGGCTGCTGACTTAGGGGGGCTGCTGACTTGGGGGGGCTGCTGACTTGGGGGGGGGGCTGCTGACATGGAATGGGCTGGGGGGGGGCTGCTGAAATGAAATGTGCTGAGGGGATGGGACTTGGGGGGGGATGCTGACTTTCCTTTTCCTATTCCTATTTCACACAACTACAGCTGCAATGAGTGACAAACATCGTAAATAAATGTGTTATTTCGAATAATAAATGCTGTTTTACCCGTGCGGCCCGACTCTGTTTTCCTTGTGAGGTGCAGGGGGGGAGAGTGATGGGAGGTGCAGGGGGGATGTGTTTGATGTGGAGGGGGGTATTGTGTGTTTGATGTGGAGGGGGTATTGTGTGTTTGATGTGGAGGGGGGTATTGTGTGGGGGAGGGGGAGAGACGGGGTATGAGAGATAGATGGGTAGTATCGTAAAGGTTGATAGTGAGAGGTGCTGGAGGAGAGATGATGATGATGATGATGAGGATGAGAGGTGCTGGAGGAGAGATGATGATGATGAGGATGAGAGGTGCTGGAGGAGAGATGATGAGGATGAGGATGAGAGGTGCTGGAGGAGAGATGATGATGATGATGATGAGGATGAGAGGTGCTGGAGGAGAGATGATGATGAGGATGAGGATGAGAGGTGCTGGAGGAGAGATGATGATGATGAGGATGAGGATGAGAGGGGCTGGAGGAGAGATGATGATGATGAGGATGAGGATGAGAGGTGCTGGAGGAGAGATGATGATGATGAGGATGAGAGGTGCTGGAGGAGAGATGATGAGGATGAGGATGAGAGGTGCTGGAGGAGAGATGATGATGATGATGATGAGGATGAGAGGTGCTGGAGGAGAGATGATGATGAGGATGAGGATGAGAGGTGCTGGAGGAGAGATGATGATGAGGATGAGGATGAGAGGTGCTGGAGGAGAGATGATGAGGAGGATGAGGATGAGAGGTGCTGGAGGAGAGATGATGATGAGGATGAGGAGGAGAGGTGCTGGAGGAGAGATGATGATGAGGATGAGAGGTGCTGGAGGAGAGATGATGATGAGAGGTGCTGGAGGAGAGATGATGATGAGAGGTGCTGGAGGAGAGATGGTGATGAGGATGAGAGGTGCTGGAGGAGAGATGATGATGAGGATGAGAGTTGCTGGAGGAGAGATGATGATGAGGATGAGAGGTGCTGGAGGAGAGATGATGATGAGGATGAGAGGTGCTGGAGGAGAGATGATGATGAGAGGTGCTGGAGGAGAGATGATGATGAGAGGTGCTGGAGGAGAGATGATGATGATGATGATGATGATGAGGATGAGAGGTGCTGGAGGAGAGATGATGATGAGGATGAGGATGAGAGGTGCTGGAGGAGAGATGATGATGAGGATGAGGATGAGAGGTGCTGGAGGAGAGATGATGAGGAGGATGAGGATGAGAGGTGCTGGAGGAGAGATGATGATGAGGATGAGGAGGAGAGGTGCTGGAGGAGAGATGATGATGAGGATGAGAGGTGCTGGAGGAGAGATGAGGATGAGGATGAGAGGTGCTGGAGGAGAGATGATGATGAGAGGTGCTGGAGGAGAGATGATGATGAGAGGTGCTGGAGGAGAGATGGTGATGAGGATGAGAGTTGCTGGAGGAGAGATGATGATGAGGATGAGAGGCGCTGGAGGAGAGATGATGATGAGGATGAGAGGTGCTGGAGGAGAGATGATGATGAGGATGAGAGGTGCTGGAGGAGAGATGATGAGGATGAGAGGTGCTGGAGGAGAGATGATGATGAGGATGAGAGGTGCTGGAGGAGAGATGAGAATGAGGATGAGAGGTGCTGGAGGAGAGATGATGATGAGGATGAGAGGTGCTGGAGGAGAGATGATGATGATGATGATGATGATGAGGATGAGAGGTGCTGGAGGAGAGATGATGATGAGGATGAGAGGTGCTAGAGGAGAGATGATGATGAGGATGAGAGGTGCTGGAGGAGAGATGATGATGAGGATGAGAGGTGCTGGAGGAGAGATGACAATGAGGATGAGAGGTGCTGGAGGAGAGATGATGATGAGGATGAGAGGTGCTGGAGGAGAGGTGCTGGAGGAGAGGTGCTGGAGGAGAGGTGCTGGAGGAGAGGTGCTGGAGGAGAGATGATGACGATGACGATGACGATGACGATGACGATGACGATGATTTTACCCGAGCGGCCCAAATTGTTTTTCCTTGGAGCAGTTCGGCCCTTCTCACTTTACGAGTTGTGCAGGCCTGGTCTACATTGATAGCCACATTGGCAATCCCAGTTGAGGGCCTAGGTAGCCACAGTGACAATCAATAGATAACAATGATTGTTCTTTAAATGTGATTGTTTTTTTTATGCATATCTGAAATTTATTTTATGACACATTTCAATGGGGAAAATTCGATTTTGCCACATTCGTAGATGTGGGGGTAGGTGTGTGGGGGGATGGGGTGGAGGGATGACTTATGGGGGTGAGTACCCCCGGGAGGGTGGTTAGGCCACTCAGGAGATTACGAGGGGGGAATTAACCATTATGACCTCTTTTAACTAAGTTAACATCTTGTTAAGTAGTTTAATGGACTTCTGAGCATTTACCCCTAAATCATGTATTCCAACTATTAGAAATTGGGTTATTGAAAAAAGAAAAAGTTAAATAAGACAAACCATGTGTATATCAATATAAAACCAATTTAAAATCAGTTTCTTGATCCTTATGACTGAGAGGTTGTATTCTTTTTGCAAAATAACAAGATAAATATCAGCAAAGTCTAGCACATATGTTCTCTTTAAGGAACTTTTTAGTATATCATGTATAAGCCCTTCCTCAATTTGGTTTGTTTGGTTTAATTTAATCTAATTTCCCCCTGCTAATATTGTTTCCTTAAAGAACATTCTACATCTAAACAAGACCAATTTACAGAAAGGTCTAACCAGGTTTTTGATCAGCAGTGCAAAAGTCAGTCATATTTTGTGTTGGTAAAATTGGGCACATTATTGATACACATTGAGTTATGTATAAACTAATCAACTGAAATATTAATACATTATTACTTATATGTTATCATGGTTTATGGCAAACTTTTGTTTGTTTTCCATTTCACATCAATTATGTTTTACTGTGAAGTCATATTGACTGAGATCCCCAAACTCCAAACCAATACTCACATGCGAACACAGTGGCAGTCTCCAGGCTAGTGACAGGGACCTTTAATGCATCTGTTAAGTCTTCCATCTGGTCTTGCATCAATAACACACATATACTATAAGGTATATGAATAAATATGAAGGTAATAGAATAAATGATGTACACACTCTACACACACTATACACATCAAACAGGCATGCAAATATCTAACATTAATAATAAACAGTTTAAAAGATAGTCCAACAACACAGTGTCCTTTTAACCCCCTACTCCCCCCACCCCCACTGGAATATTCCTATGCAAATGTTTTCATATCACTGATTCATTGGGGATTTACTGTGAGGATTCGACCATTCTGGCGGCTGGAGACCCTCTCCTCACCTGAGAACCCCTGCCGTGACAGACGCCCAGGATGCGCTATCTCACGGTCCGGTTACGCGCGCGCGGACTGTGCGCAGTCAGTCTGTCCTACCGCGGGCTCCATTTTTAAGCCCTGCCTCCGCAAAGGCGTGCGGCACGTTCGTTCACCCAGCCTCCACTCTAACCTCCTTCCCAGTCTCCACTCCCACTCCTGTGACAGGCAGGCCCGGCAAGGGAGTGACGTGTTTCCCGGAGTCTGCCCCTTGACCCCAGTGACGCGCGTGGATCGGCACGCGCTCGGTACCTCCTCCAAAACTCGAGCACACTCTGCAGAGGGACATGCGCGGTATGCCAGCCCTCCACGTCGGCGATGCGCGCAACACGTAGCTCCGCCTCTGCTTCCAATCAGGCTGTTTCATGGGGCACACCTGTGTGACCCAGCAGCCTATGGGATGTCCTCCTTCTGCTCCACCCTGCCTCTCCATTGGCGAGTGGTTCTTTAAATAGCTGCAGTGTCATTCACACATTGCTGAGCATAATCCTATTTAATGCTGTGCCTTGCTGCATTCCAGCCTTGTGCCTTGTGTTCCTGCTGCTGCCTGACCCCTGCTTCGTATTTGGACTCCGCATCTCTCCTCTCCTGATCCGGCTTACGTACGACCATCCTGTACTCTCCAATTCTGACCTCGGCTACCCTCGCAACAACTACTCTGCACTCTCCACTCCTGCCCTTGGCAAAGTACCCCAAAGATCCGCTATTCTCCAATCCAGACCCGGCAAGTATAAATGACTACTCTACCTTCTATACTCCTGACTCGGCTTGCAAGACAAATCTACACTCTAGGCGCGCCCTCGCGGTTGTGGGTTGGCGTTTATACAATTCCCTACCTCAGCCTCGCGGTCGTGTCTTGTTTGCGGTGAGCTATGCGTTATATTTACAAAGCCACTGTGTATTGCTGGTTATCTTGAGAAACCGAAACATCGATCAATATTTAATCAATATAAATTGTAGTAATACAGGTGTGCTTGTCCTCTATCTACTGTACTTGATGTGTTACGCCTTGACCAGGCCCACCTGTACCTGATCTAAATTGAGTGCCTTACCATATTTATGTGTGTGTGTGGTTATAAAAAAAATTATATATATATACACACACACCCTGATGAAGTCACCTGGACTGTGACGAAACGCATTAGGACACGGTAGTAGTGAGTGATATGTCATCCTGCTATTGAGAGATAGTGAGATCTGGGGACCACACCCCCAAGTGGTGCCTCATGGACGCCGGTTAAGATACTACACACATACCCCGGTTTAAGGACACTCACTTTAAGTACACTCGCGAGTAAGGACATATCGCCCAATAGGTAAACGGCAGATCGCGCATGCGCCTGTCAGCACATCCTGAACAGCAGTACCGGCTCCCTACCTGTACCGAAGCTGTGCACAAGTGGGGAGACTATAGAGCCTGTTACAAATGTGTTATTTACATCAGTTATGCACGTGTATGACGATTGCAGTACAGTACATGCATCAATAAGTGGGAAAAAAGGGAGTGCTTCACTTTAAGTACATTTTCGCTTTACATACATGCTCCGGTCCCATTGCGCACGTTAATGCGGGGTATGCCTGTATACCATTTCAATATTACTGCAGTTCTATTGACCTCAAGATTCATATACCAGTTTCCAGTACAACTTGCAAACTAGAGGATCCAGATCAGCCGCTCCTGTGTTTGCTGTGAGATTTTCTCTCTCAAAATGCGTGATTACTTACCATCTTTGTGAGTGCACATTATGTCAAGGTTTTATCTGTACCATTAAATTGTTTATACTTTTTACCCTATGTGGCATACGCTTCTGATTAGAGATAGATAGACAGACACATAGACAGATACGGGGTGATTCTGAAATAATTGAACACTTTCAAAAATGTATTACTCCGTAACTAGGTTATATATGAACATGTAGCATGCACCAAATTGTAGAGTAAGGCTGCGCTTATAGTTCCGGCAACAGCGATGCAACGTCGCGTCAAAACAAATGTATTGATGCCGTCGCGTGCGCTTATAGTAGGCGTGACCCGACGGCGCAACGACTTGGTCGCGGTCGCTGGAAGTTACTTCAATTTGATTTTTCCAGCTACAGCAGCATCACGTCAGCATCAAATTGAAGTGACTTCCAGCGATCATGACCAATGCTGTGATAAGCGCACGCGACGGCATCAGTACATTTGTTTTGACGCAACATTACGTCGCTGTCGCCTGCACTATAAGCGCAGCCTAAACCTTACATTTCTCAATTTTCTTCTATTACTGCCACAAGGGGGCACCCCAGTGTTCATCATGTTGACTCAACAGGAGAAAGCATTTTGTGTTGGAGTTTGCTAAACTTGATTCTGCGACTGCAGTGCAAAGATCATTCAGTGTACGATACAACAAGCCTCCACCAGGTCATAACAACATTTACCACTGGTACAAACAGATGGAGTAGAAAGGGTGCATCTGTAAAGGACAGGGCAGCCATGTGTGTCTGAGGAAGCCGTGAATCGCGTTCGTGTCTCCATTCAGCGAAGTCCCAGGAAATCGACTGGGAAAGCTAGCCGTGAGCTAGGTATACCTCAGCCCACAGTCTGAACCGGCTGAAGATGAAACCTTACCGCAAGCACCTGCCGAAGATAAACTGTATGAGCGAGAGCGTACTTTTAACCCGGGCTCAGTTTTGACCTTATGGGAAAGCATACGAGTTGTCCCCGGTCTTTCTGAAAAAAACGTCCTTAAATTGACCCACAAGTTCTAGTAGCTCTTGTTGTTGTTCGGGAGCTAACTGTTCCCCAATTGGAATCTGATCTAATACCGTCTTTCATACATGCGACTGGGGACCCAGATCCATACTCTCATCAATCAGGTGGATGAAAAAGGATTCCTCAGATTTCCAAGGTTTCAGAAGGTTCACATGGTAATCTTGTATAGGTAACTACTCCCAGCTCCAAAAATAGCGATACAGAGACTCTGAGAAATGATCTGAGAGACCCAAAAATGAAAAGTATATGACATATATGCAGTCCAAAAGATGGTTCTAAATCCGCAGCAAATCAGGTTATAAGTTCTTGGGCAAATAACATCGCCTATTGTGTACAATGAAGGACTGAACTGACAGGGAAAGATGGACCCAATAAGAGAGTAGCTAGAGAAACTAGAGCCAGCCTTGAACCGAACCCTTAGTAACTCATTAGCATAAATATCTCGGTCCTAGCTTCTGCATCCCTTAATGTCCAAATATATTGAGGTAAATACCTGTGTCCTTATGATAAAGCCATGTTGGATCCCGTGTGCTGAAGCTATGGTGATACCGAAGCCTCAGACCGTCCGGGAAAAACTTCAGGCTGCTCACATGGAGGTGCCCGTCTCCTCTCGGCGTTCTCCCATGAGGCGTAGCGAATTGCCGGAACCTGCGCTGCGGAAGTGCGTCACTCCAATCGTGGGGCAGTAGACTTGAAAAAATTGGTGGAACAGCAGGAACCCAGAGAAAGCACTGATCAACTCACCAGAGGTAGCAAAAAATTAAAAAGGTTTATTGAATTACATTGTTAAAAACAAAAAACAAAGTAACAAAAAAAACAACATCTCCTACATGTTTCAGGCTCTCCAGCCCTTTCTCAAGGAGTATGAAAGGGGTCTGATGGAATGATGTATATATAGCCCCTCCTCTGAACTCTCCAACATCTGAAATGCATGACAGGTGATTAAGACATATAACAATTAACTCAAAAAGTGTGTCCATGTCTCTATATTGATAATGCACTAAGAAAATAATGAATCATAAATCAATATGGGAACATGTATCAATAAACAGCTAGGCAGTGGACAGAGAAATCTACAATATAAGTAAACTCAATGTCATACAAAGAAATTGATACAAATTGTGTTGAATAAAGGTGTATCCCACTAATTAATTAAGCTATCCCTATCACATAAGAGATGAGGACACACATAAACATGTTGATTGCATAAACATAAGAAAAGCTGGTATAACCTTCATGAAGTAATAGATATAACACTGAACAGAAAACATTTCACAAAGATATAAAAACTACAATGTATATGAAAATAAACAAGGATATACATCCAATTGGTTTGACAAAAAAAGTGTTTTAGAAGAAAAGAAAAGAAAGAAAAAACAAGTCCTGTTGGTATGATCTGTGAACTGTAAACATAACCATGAGAGGATAAGGTATGCTCCAGGTGAGGCTTGAACTTACAACCTCGGCATAGTTTAGCACATATTGACATAAGTACCGCACGCTAACCGATTGCGCCACATGAGCACATACAAAATCATCTCATAGAAAACAAATAATATAAAATGATCATATCAATAGAATGTATTATTTGATAATTTGTATATGTTATTATATGATGTGATTCCACAGTTCAAAGGTAACACTGAAAACTCAAAACAGACTTGTAATTTGAAAGATTAAATATAATATAAATGTTGGTGAGGAACCAATGCAATATAACATGAGAGAGTACCCACAAGAGAAATGGACATAAATCATAAAAAATACATCAAAAACCAATGTGTATTTAACCCATTTGGGACAAGAGTATTTAAAGAAAAAATCTAATGGGCCTCTCTCTTGTACAGTGCATTGGTTCTATCACCTCCATGGCTATGAATCTGAACAGTGTCAATAGCAACGCATTTAAAATTAACAAGAGAACCATTTTGACATGTATCAAAGTGTTTGGACACAGGATGTACATTATCTTGTTTGAGAATCAGTCTCATGTGTTCCATCACTCGAATTTTGGAATTTTTGGAGTAAATCTGCTTACCCTTCCTGGACCCTAGTTGAGCAATCTCATAATCCACATCCTCAATACGATGTAGAACCTCAAAGAGCCCCTGCCGCTTTGCCAACAACTTACTTTCACTACTGGTAAGTTACAGCATTACCCTATCTCCGGGTTGAAACACTCTTAGGCTGGAATTTCCGTTGTAATACCTCTCCTGAACATGCTGTGAGTTCTGTAAGTTCTCCCTTGTAAAGTGACCCACTAACACTAGTCGTTCTCTGAGATCAATTACATATTGGAGTATATTTTTAGAAGGGAATGGTTGTTCCTCCCAAGACACTTTTATGAAATCTAAGATTCCCCAAGATTTCCTCCCATATATTAATTCAAACGGGGAAAACCTTGTAGTGAATTGGTGTACTTCTCGGGCTACACAAAGTAGAAAGGGAAGCAGTTCGTCCCAATTTTTTTTTTCCTGAAGTTGGTCATTGATCTGTCCTAGAGAACAATTCTATCAGCTTAAATTGTTATGAGGAGTAGACAGCACTCAATGTACAAAAATTGAATAATAATATGATATCTTCCCTTCCATCTGTTTGGACTCTATTAGGGACTTTAGAATCTTTTTGGCCACTTGATTGGCTGTTAAAGCATGTTCCGACTTTAATTTTTTTTTTTTACATGACGTCACTTAAAGGGAATGATGCCAGCCAATCAGAATGGCTGTGCTTCATTTGCCTTTAAGATGACGTGACGAAGCCGGCGTCACATGGTATTTCAGCCAATCAGATCGTGGGAACCAATTCCACACTCTGATTGGCTGAAATACCATGTGACGCCGGCCATCTTGGATTTAGTGAAGTCATCTTAAAGGCAAATGAAGCACAGCCATTCTGATTGGCTGGCATAATTCCCTTTAAGTGACGTCATGTAAAAAAAAAATCGGAACATGGTTTTAACAGCCAATCAGGTGGCTGTTAACCATTTTGAGGCTAAATGTGACGTCACAAGCCCTATTTAAGGCCGCGACGCCTCATTTGAGCCCAAGAAGACGACGAGACAACATCGGTTGGGTTTTATCATGGGATTTTTGGGATTGACAGATGAAGATAGAAGATAAAAAAGATCAAGAAATGGTGACAGATGAAGATAGAAGAAGGTGATTAAAGAAAGAAAAAAGAAGATTTGGGTACCTGATCCGGATCTTCATGGCGGATGGCATCGGATGCTGTTGGAGGCCTTCAAGGTACGTGAGCTTCCTGTTTCCCCGGGAGTTGGAGGGCCACCGCTTCTAATGGTAAGTAATATATTGAATGTTTGTAAATGTCTTTTTTTAACAGGTTTTTTCATTGGATGTGTTTTTTGATTTTTTGGGGGAGGCACATTGACTGATAATATATTAATTTATACCACTTTAGGGTACAGATTAATACATTATTATGACAATATTTGGGGGGCATTTATTGCTTGGTATTGCTGTTGGTTTTTTTAATTTCATTTTCTTATGTGGATGTCATTGTTTGTTTTTTTCCTGCTTAATGGTAATACAATGTTTGCGATTGGTGTTCGTTTGTAGTTAATATTGTATTATGTTAGCTAATGCGTTTTATGGTTATTTCAGAGATTGTTTGAATTTATTTCTTTGTATGTTAATGTTTAAATTCATTAATGTTGCAGTAATTAATTGGTTTGATTGGTTAGTGTTACTATTCATTTTGAGTTCGTTTAGTAATTAATTGGTTTGATTGGTTAACGGTTTAATTAATTCATTGTTGATGTTGTTATTAGAAAAAGGGGGGGGGGAGGAGAGCACAAAATGAATGTGCCTCCTAAAAGAATTCACTATACTGCACTCCTACATTGTATAAAATTTAACTTTTAATACATTCCTTAAAACATATGTTACCAAAACGTCGTGTAATGTGAATTAAAAATAAATTAAATTAACAATACTGAGCATCCGTGTCCATGAATGTATGTTGGAATAATCCCAAGCAGCTTATCATGGTTGAGATTGGAAGACAAAGGATGCTGATAGTAAGGGTATACACCCCTCTGAAGCACCTATGAGACCAAAATTAAATGGTGCATTTATGTATTGTAATTAGGGTGGCCATTGAGTGCTATAGAGGCTTATCATGCCCATATTATTATTATATGGGTATGATGTACCACTATACTATTCAATGGGTACAGGGTGGGTATAGTCAGTCCGGGGTGGGTGCTTAGGCCTCCTGGGTTTGTATGGGGGCAGGGTGGGTTAATCTCTTAATGACTATAGCGGTTAGTAACCGCTAAGGCGATTAAGGGGTTAGGGGCCATTAGAATGTCTTTATTATGTATATATGCTTTCTTGCAACGGAGGACAGAGGACCTGCTGTTGTGGTAAGTATAACTGTATTTATTTACTTTATTTATGTATGCTAATGCAATGTTTAATAATGGGGAAATAATCTATTATCCATATCTGGATAATAGTAATTTTGCACATTATTGTACTATATGTGTTAGGGCGGAGGGGTCATGTATTGATGTTTGTTATATCTTTTTTAATATACATGTGTTTCATATTGTAGATGTGCAGGGGGTCTCCGGAGCTGAACCGCATTGGTTTCAGGTCCGAGGACCCCCTATTTCACGTGACCGGGACATTGAAATTCTGCAGGGGATACCGGCACCCCATAACGGGGCCTGTATCTCCTGAAGTAGGGGGTCCTCGGACCTGAAACCAAGGCTGTTCAGCTCCGGAGACCCCCTGCTCATGTACACTATTATTCAAATGTATTTATTTAGTGTACAATCGCCTGTAACAACCTTGCATGGAGATACAGAATCTCCATGCAAATGTTACATGCGGCTTTTTTTTCTATCAGCTAGCGTACGTGAAGTTTAAGAACGCTAGCAGGGGGGAAAAAAGCAACACGTACGCTGTGGGTGTTTTGAGCACGTACGTTAAAAAATGGGCTCAAGGCCTTAGTGAATCACGTCCCCGGCCTCACTTTTTAACGGACGTGCTTTTTTGGAACATCAGAACGCAAACCCATTGAGCTTAGTGCATAGTCCCCAGAGTATTATTGGGTTTACAAGTCTAAGGCACTTTAGGAATGGGTTATGCTGTTAGAAGTTGAACCCACACAGCTTCTGCTATTCAGAACAACAGCTCTAGCAGTGTGAGCTAAAACATTTGGCAGCTAGAACCACTGTCACAGTATACTGTACTTAGTTTTGAGCTCTACTTCTCATTGAGTGCTCATACCTATACAAAGCACTTTACCGTCTTCTGGGATAAAGAAGCATATCTAATAACCAGTCTTCTGTCATGAGATACCTTCTGCCATGGGAAGTCACTTTACAGTCCATTTATATGAATAGGCTGTAATGTATTCCAACACAGAAGGTGCCTTATGGCAGAACACTGCTTAGTAAATATGGGCCACTGTCTTTATACATTATAAGATCAGAAGTACTAACTCAAGTCACCTGCTCACTTTGTTATATTACTTTTTTCTCTGCATCTGCTTTATTTGCTGTTCTTGGTTTTACTTGTGTGTGTCATAAAATGTGTTTTATTTAATCTCTATTGAATATGAAGAGAGAGAAAAGGCAATCCTTTAGAGAAGGTGTACTCCTAAATACTCCATGCGGGTAAAATACCCCATAAAGATGTATAATGACCTGGATAAAGTAACTTTTAATACATATACAATTAAAAAGAATGAGAAAGGACCTCCTAAAAGCTGCAAAATAGAGATTACATTAAGTCAGGGGTGCGCAAAATTTCAGACATCGCCCCCCCTGTCTCCACTCCCCTTTGGCTCGCACCCCCCTCCCTGCATGGTCACGGGGTCACATGATGTCCCGTTGCCATGGCAATGTGGCGTCACGTGACCCCGCGATGTCACTTGATGCCTGGTTGCCATGGAGACACGTCGCTGGAAGGGAAGTAAAAGTTACTTTGGGTTGCAAAGTGTTTTGCAGGCATATGAGCAGGGTTAATAGGAATTAACTGGGTCCCTGGCTGCACATGACGACTCTGAGCACAACTTTGGATATAGATGTCATATTATGGACAGCCTTTATTTAAGGTGTACACACACTGTCGTTGGAGAGCCACATTACCCGACTAATGGCTGTTTACTATGTACTATACAGGGTTTCATGGAGATGTGCATAAAAATAGAGCAGGGTCTGCGATTACGGATAACCAGATACCCTGACTTCCTGCTGCTCGGTGCCTGCTATATGCCAATGTTGCACGTCTGCTTTTCGTTTGAATATCATCCCTGTCGTCAATTACTGTTGCTGCACCATAATGGCTTTTGATTGCAGTTATAGGCTTTGCCTTTGGGACAATAAGCCATTGGGCCTCTGCCTATGTGGACTTTAAAGTACATGGTACAGATTTTTCTGTAACCTCCTGGTGTGCACTGCCTAGGTATTGGGCCTTTACGCCACCATGGATGAACCATTTAAATCTGTTGATCACTTGGACGTATGTTCTGGATAGTTGTCAAGATATCAATAAGTAAGGTCATCGGCTAGTGTACACTGGTCAGTCCTATTTAAGGTGTAAATACTATTTGTGTCCCATACCTACATACCTGTTTAACCCAGTAAGCTACAGTACATATAGCATGACTTTAATATCCTTTCACAACTAGGTCCTTGAACTTGATATGGTGTTGCATTTATGCCTTAATATGCTTGTATATTTGTGTTATTACATAGCATGCGCATTGCAGATTCTGGGTATGTTGTTGAGGGATATTCAACACTACTGGCTACAGTAATAGGTATATTATATTTTCCTGTACATGAATTTTGGAGATGTGTTTCCTCTGCTGTTTTTATCTGCTTCTTTCTCTTGCTCCTTTTGCTGTTTATCACTCAGCGATGATGAGCTATAAATATAGTTAGCATAATCTTCATTCATGGGTATTTAAATACATTCCTGTAATTAGATATCTCTACATTATTAGAGAATTATAATATTGCCTCAATACATGCTGATACTTTTTTGTATCTCCACCGGGGTTCTCCACTTGCCCATTGCAACAATTGGGCATGTTGTTCAGGGATTTTTCCCTATTGGTTGTATTGTTAGGCATATTTTACCTCTTTCTGTGATGATGCTTGCTACTTTGTAACAGCAAGGATTGTCATACTGTTTCCTTCATTCATTTTTTCATTGTTCTCTATCAGCTACTTACAGGCATACCTCGCATTAACGTACGCAATGGGACCGGAGCATGTATGTAAAGCGAAAATGTACTTAAAGTGAAGCACTGCCTTTTTCCCACTTATCGGTGCATGTACTGTACTGCAATCGTTATATACGTGCATAACTGATGTAAATAACGCATGTGTAACAGGCTCTATAGTCTCCCTGCTTGAGCACAGCTTCAGTACAGGTAGGGAGTCGGAATTGCTGTTCAGGACGTGATGACTGGCGCATGCATGAGCTGCCGTTTGCCTATTGAGCGAGATGTACTTACTCGCGAGTGTAGTTAAAGTGAGTGTCCTTAAAGCGGGGTATGCCTGTATATACAATGTAACTTTTTTTGTTTTATTGTACTATTTCCATTTCTTCTCCTGCCTCTCAGCATGGCTGACACTGGCAGGCTGGCGCTGTGCCTGTCACAGTCAGCTAGGACATACATATACAGAGGAGGAACGAAGTATTTTTGTACCCGGGGCAAGTTCCACAAACTTCTTTTTTTTTTATAGAACAAGGCAAAACCATCCTGTAATTTTTAACTGTATTTGTGAAATTTTTGTATGTTCTATCTCTCCCCTCCTTCTCTCTCTCACACACACTCCCCCCTTTTCCTCTCTCCTCCCAGTCCCCATTATCTCGCTCCTCCTCCTCCCCATTCTCTCCCCCTCCTTCACACCATTCTCACTCCCCCCTCCCGCACCTCCCCCCTCTATTCCTGCTCCCCCTCTCTATCACATTCTCTCTCCCCTTCCCCTCCAGTCTCTCTCACTCCCCATCTCCCCCCAAGTCTCCCTCACTTCCCCTCTCTAAGCCTCTCTCGCTGCCCCAAGTCTCTTTCACTTCCCCTCTTCCCTCCCCAATTCTCTCATGCTCCTCAATTCTCTATTCCTCCCCCGCTCCCCTCCACAAGTCTCTCTCACTCCTCCCAAGTCTCTCACTCCCCTCAAGTGTCTCTCACTCCCCCTCTCTGTCTCAATTCTCTCTCACTCCCCCCCAAGTCTCTCTCCCTCCTCCAAGTCTCTCTTAGTACCCCTCAAGTCTCTCACTCCCTCCAATTCTCTATCACTCAACCTCTCCCCAAGCGACTCTCACTCCCCCTTTTGAAGTCTCTCTCACTCCCCTCCCCAAGTCTCTCCCCCTCTCCCTCTCCACCCAAGTCTCTCTCACTCCCCCCAAATCTCACTCCCCTCTTCCGTCCCCAAGTCTCTCTCATCCCCCCTCCCCCCAGTCTCTCTTACTCACCTCAGACATTTTCTTGCCCGCATGCTCGAAAAGAATTGGCAATGTATCAATTAGATGATCGTCACTCACGGTCTTTTTAGAGAAACAAAAAAGTATTTAGTAAGTTAACGTTTCAATCCTGTCTGAAAGGTCCTGAACCGAAACGTTGATTTAATAAACCCACCTTTGTTTTTTCTAAAAAGACCTATGAGTGCCGATCAATTCATTTAGAGTGAGAGAAAGAGAGAGAAAAAAAAAAATACTAAAGTAACCATGGTACCAGCACTGGACACAAAATTAGTGATAATACGACTTTATTATCCCATAAAACAAAACATAACGACGTTTCACCCGTGTGTGTTTGTCTCACTTTGGAGGTTCGGTTAAATATAAGTAAATAGGATGCATACCTAAAAGAACCAGCACAGTAACACATTATAAACGTCAATTAGTTCATCCATTTCTGGTGAGAGAGGGTTAGCAAGAAACTCACACATACTTTCCCCCCCCTGTGCTTTTGTACTTCTGCTACTGGAAATGTTTTCTTTATTTGTTGAGTATATATTTAGAATCCATTCACAAGGCAATCTTCATTCAAGAGGTGACTGAAAACGACCTTTGATTTTAAAAACAGAAATGATCAAAGTTATTTAGCATATTACAAAAGTATATAAATCAGGAGACATTGAAAAGCAAAAATACATTGTTCTTTTTTACCAATTCAACATTTAAGACATGTCTGCAGGCATTCCTCATGCTTATGACAATAGTAACACTTCCTTTCAGCCTAACAGGTCCTGTGCCCCATCCTTTGTCTGCTGATTAACTGCTCTATTGATTGACCAGACCACTAATTGCATGCTCCTTATAGTTACCCTACATTACTGTAAGAATTAATGAGACACAATTACAGTTCCCAGAAATCTCAGGCGCAGCTTACTCCAAAGCACTCCAACTGAATAAGAACTCCTGAAGAATAAAGGGAAAAATTCAGTCTTTTGTCCCGTGTTAGCAGAATGTTTTTTGTTTCAAAAATTGTATTTATTTAAAGCTGTTTAATAATTAGGCCCTTAAGGGAAAGTGGAGAGAATAGAGAAAGAACTTGTAAACTAGCATTGAGTAAAAAAATCGTGCAGCAGGGAACCCGCGTCCACTCGCCTTGAAAAAAAGATAAAAAATACATTATGAATAACACGCATCAAAGCTTTATTCCAGATAGTCACTAATGCAACGTAACTACCACATTAGTCAATGAAAGGATCTCAGTGTTTTCAATAAAAGGAAGTGGCCCAAATGAGTGGTAAAGTTTTGCAGAGTAGCTGAGATGCACATACAGTATGCTTTCCTGCAGGAATAAAACATTGATAACAAATTATCAGTTGAGCCAATGACTTAACAGTTTGCATAACAAATATGTGTGACTCGCTTCATAACCAAAGGGAACATGTCAAAACACTGACTTACGTGCAAATTATATTTTTGTGCAAATACTTTCATAGTTGACATTATTTGTTGATCTAAGGAAGGAGGTTCATTTTAGATATATTTCAATCATGCAATAGATGTTGATTAAACTATGTTATAGTTGAATTGTAAAGAAAACCAGCAACATTTAAGTGGAATGACATCAACATATAAAAGCTACTTTTTAGAACTGATGTGTTTTATTATTTGGTAAAGAAAAGCCACACGGGGCACTTCAGATTTGCTAATCTAATTTATTAAAGCTAATAGCTGTATGACGTTTCGACCTCTAAGGTCTTTCTCCAGTGACAAAGTGGCATATAGTGTGTCCCAAAGTATCTCTTATGTAGTCCAAACCTTCCCACAATGCCCTCTGCTGATAATTCATGGTATTCCGCACCTGCATTGATGTAGCTGCGTGTCCTCCAGCTGGTAATCATTGCTTCCATGCTGGCTGTTGTCCACTGCCCTCCAGGTCCTCCGTTTCTTGGCTCCATTGATTTGTCCTCGCGATGTCATGTGCTGCGTCGTCAATATGTGATGTCATCACGGCATCTGAACGTCATCGCGCAGTCTCCACGTTTTCATCCGGTCGTCATGGTCACCAGCCTCCTCGTTGGTCTGCATCATTCCGGCGTCTGATGTGTTCGCTTTGTTGATATTTTTTCTGTTGTCGTGGATACCGGCTGTCATTGTACCACATGTGAATCCTCATTTCTCTTTTGCGTTGGCAACCACAAGTTATGTACTGTGGCCATCCGCTCCTTCTTTTCCAAGTGCATAAAAACATAAAGAGAGCTAAATCGGTGAAGATTTGGCTTGGGGGTTCACTAAATTGCTGTCAGTGCAGCAGAAGAGAACCCAAGATGCAAAGTTCTGTGTAGAAGATCATGTGACCAGGCAGTCACTAGATACAATTGGTGCACTACTAGAGAGAGGTCAGGACTCAAAAAGGGGTGTGCCAGAGCCTGTTTCAGACGAGGAAGGGGATGTGACTTTGTAAATGGTTGCTATAGAAACAAAAATGCTTGTTATTAGAATACATTAAAATGTATTAAAAATTGTCGGGTTTTTTTTTCAAATAAAATGCGACAAATATTTTCTCATAGTACAGAACTAATTTATCTTAAAAAACACACATGTAAGATATTGCTTGAACTGCAGCTTTAAATCTTAACATTAGGTTAATCCTTGATGGAGAAGGATTTAGGAGTGCTTGTAGATAGCAGTCTTAGCAATAGTACCCAATGCCAGGCAGTAGCTGTAAAAGCAAATATGATATTATCTTGGATTAAAGGGAAGAAGACATAATTATGCCACTGTATTAAGCATTAGTAAGACAAAAGGCAGAGTTCTGCAGGCACAAGTCTCAGAGATCTTCAAAGGGCTAATTGCCAGTGCTCCTGGAGGTTTGGAAAATCCTGCAGCTCCCAAAAGGTAATGGAGTAATAGGAGGACATCCAGGCACCCGGACTTAAGCAAAATAACTATGTATTACAACCAGAAAACCAACATTTCTACTGCCACGCATTCTTTGCCCTCACCTTGATAAACTTTGGTTTTCTGTTTGCAATAAATTGTTATTTTGCTGAAGTCTGTGCACCTGAATTAGACATTAGTAAGACCATACCTTGAATATAGAGTCGTTTGGGGCACCACTCCATAAAAAAGACATTATGGAACTAGAAAAAGTGAAGAGAAAAGCAACCACATTAATAATGGGAATGGAAAATTTGACATGAGGAGAGCCTAGCTAATTTAGATTTGTTTACATTAGAAAAGAGGCATCTAAGAGGGGATATGATAACTATATACAAATATATTCAAGGTCAATACAAGGAGATTTCAAAAGAACTATTCACCTCAAGGGCAGTACAAAGGACACAGGCTGGAGAAAAGGAGATTTCACCAGCAACAAAGGAATGGGTTCTTTACAGTGAGGGCAGTTAAAATGTGGAATTCATTACCTATGGAGACTGTGATGGCAGATACAATAGAGATCTTCAAAAAAAAGTTTGGCATATTTTTAGAAAGGAAAGGTATACAGGGATATACCAAATAAGTAAACATGGGAAGGATGTTGATCCGGGGAGAAATCAGATAGCCAATATTTGAAAGAAGGGAAAAGAAGAAGTAGTGCTAGCCACTAACTATATGTGATGTCATGGGGATGTGAATGTAGGGGACTAAGGGCCTCATGCAGTAAGCGTTGATAAGGGAAATATGGCCATGTTATAGCCAAAATTGGGTTTGAGATTCAGTAAGCGCCGATAAGTGCTTCATATCGCCAGGTTTCGGAGCCGATAATTTGGTTATGGCCAGTCGCCTGCCGATAAGCCTGTTTTCGACACTGATCGCCACTTTTTTAAATCGGCTGGATTCAACAAAAAAAAACAGCTTATCGGGGCTGATCGGCACTACGAAATTGAGATGTTATGGCCGATTTCTCCCGCCAACTAAAGTTGGCAGTTTGGACGGGAGAACGATCGCTAAGGCTGCCGGAACGGCACTTAGAAAAAAAACATCTTCTGTACATCAATGGAAGTCAATGGAGCGGGGACGTATAACAGTATAGTACTGTTTACGTTTCATTGCTCACAATACAAGGGGGATTTGCATTACAGTGTGGGGGCATTCCCTGCATTGTGTCACAGCTGATGTGTCTTATTTGCATAACATTCGACTTTTACATGTTTGCAGCATTTGCGGGTCACATTACTCATCATGTGATGATGTGGCAAGGGAAAATACTATACTACACTCTTAAAGGAGAACCTCACATCATATCACACATTTTACTCAACTCAGCGACAATTATTTACATGATGTCACACATGTCACACATGTCACTCATACACAGTATATTCATCTTCCTTTACATTACACAATGCTTGTAATGTGACACGCATCTTTAAACGTTCATGTACATCTGTCTTCTCATGTTTACATATACTTTTGGGTCCTCCCTATTTTCATGACGTCACTTATTGGACGCTCAATCACATTGCATGTTTACATTGTAACCGTTGCATTACAAGCACTTCAACCTAACTTATACACACATGTACAGTAATTCATCATTGGGACACCTTGTAAACTCATTCTATAGCAACTATCCTCATTACAGAAATGCATGCATATGCACACGACTATTCATTGTTGGCAACATGTCACAATAACATGGCTAATTACACATGTTACACAAAACTTTTCCCACGTCAATCTCAGCCTTTTTGTCTCATTACATGACTGACTCTTGCGTTCACAAGTGTTACATGCATTGCACATGCAACTATTTATTTGCAAGCAATCTTTGTACAAAGCTTCACGTCACATCATTGCCAAATATCATCATTCCCTGCAGAATACACACAACAAATACTTAGAACAACAAGTGCACACAGCTTGCCACAGAAGTACTTTATTATGTTAATGTAACACCTTGCATTTTACTATGTCACCTGACATCATCACATACCTATTTAAAGGACGCACATTACCTGCTCATTCACAGCTACTCATTTCAAAATGTTGAGATTGTTTAGGAGACGGAGGAACATTCTTTTCTATGACATGCTTGATGATGAAGAGAATCATATAGGGCAAGGGAGGGACACACCGAGGGACAGTGACAGTGACGCGGATACGACAGGGACAGGGAGAGGGACAGGCCGAGGGACAGGTAGAGGGACAGGAGATCAGAGGAGAAGACAGAGGAGACAACTTGTGCCTCGTCCGCGTCTGTACAGGGAGAGAACCCTGTTAGATGGGATGAGTGAGGAGGAGATTGTAAGTCGCTATCGTTTGAGTTCAGCAGCAATCTTAGCTCTTTATGAGGAGATAAGGGGGGATTTAGATTTTTTCACAGCCAGAGGTCGTGCAGTCCCTGGGCTTGTTAAAATGCTGTGCTCATTACATTATCTTGCTTCCGCGTCATACCAGACAACTGTGGGCATAGTGGGCGGGGTCTCGCAATCTACATTCTCGCGGGCCTTGACCCAGTTTCTCTATGCACTCAATAGACGCGCTAGGAATTATATTCATTTTCCTACAGAGGCGACAGAGTGGCTGGAAGTCAGGACTGGCTTTTATAATATAGCAGGGATACCATGTGTGCTGGGTGCAATCGATTGCACACATGTTGCTTTGATTGCACCTAGTCAGAGTGAGCATGTGTACCGCAATCGGAAGCACTACCATTCACTCAATGTACAGGTGGTATGTGATGCCACGATGAGGATAATGCATGTGGTACCCAAGTTCCCTGGTTCCAGTCACGATTCCTCTATCCTGAGGAACTCTTCAGTCTTCCATGCGTTCGAAGAGGGACATTTTGAACCTGGTTGGCTGCTGGGTGAGTACATATTTACATGTTCTAACACAAAACACATGTTGATTTAGGAATGTTGGCATTGTACAATTTGATCACTAATGTCAGCTTATGTGTGCTCCATTCATTATAGGTGACTCAGGATACGGAATTAGGCCGTGGCTCTTGACTCCGGTGCTAAACCCTCAAACTGAAGCAGAGGACAGGTACAATGCAGCCCATATATCTACAAGATCTGTTATAGAGAGGACATTTGGCCTACTCAAGACCAGGTTTAGGTGTCTGGACAGAACTGGTGGGGCTCTTCTATACAAGCCTCAAAAAGTGTCTGATATTATCCTTGCCTGTTGCATTTTGCACAATGTTGCACTCAGGCACAATGTACAGTCAGACCTAGCTGAGGCTTTGGTAGACGAGCATCCCACCCATGTAGCTGCTGAAAATGAACAAACAGCCAGTGGTGGCCAGACACGACAGAATCTCATCAATTCATTTTTTTCTTGTAAGTACAAACTCATATGTTCCTAGTACTACTTTTATAGTTTAATTATGTTATATTAACAATAATGTTTCTTTATATAACCTTCTGTTAGGACACAGATGAATATGGGTTGCACACCTTTCTTTTCTCTGCTGTGTGCACAAAGGGATGTGGCACCGGTATGTTATTGTTGCACAGGTTATATAATCCCTCTTCAATTGTACTTTAGTTGTGTGTATGTGAATACAACTTGGGTAACAAAGCAATAATATTTTAGCATTGTGTTATTCCTTATGCTAAGACAAAACACATATTATGCCCATAATCATTCATGCTTCTAGTATGCTTACATACAATGTTATTGGTGCAGTGTAACATGTACATCCATATGATGTGTACACCAGGCTGATTTACATTTTGAATGTCATGAAATATACATGGTGTTGTACATTTAACACCAAATACACACTTTGCTGTGTTGTTTACGGTACTGAAGATGGCATGTCAATGTTTGCAATTTATATATTGTTCCTTTGCATTATAGGTATATCTCCAGTATGACTGATCATGGTATGTATATTTGCTGACATCTCTCATAAGATGTGGCTACCTCAATCTTCCTATAATTATTGGAACTAAAAACCCAACATATTGGTTTAATCACAAATGTTACATATATGTACTTTCTGTATCATGTATATGCATTTAGCTACTCTTGAGCTTTCATGTGCATTGTATTACAAAATGATTACTCACATTTCATCACATTTTATGTATGTTTCCTTATAATTTCCATTAATGTAATATAGAGGTGGTTGGAGAAAAGGGGATAACTGTACTTATTTGTTTACTTACGGGAGCACATTCATCACTAGCATAGACACACTTTTTAAGACAACTGTTTGTGTCTCTATCAATTGGTGTAGGATCCATGTATAACACCGACAAATGATAACACCAGCTTTATTATGGTAGCTTATATCATCATATTGACTATACTATGTATTTCTAAACGATTAATAAACACAGTAAACTATAGTTAGTTAGGTTAATGAAATATACACAGAAACGTACTTCATAACATGATGGTGATGTCATATTCAGAACATCATGCATTGGAGGGGACCATAACATCTGGCCACTAACATTATTTGCTACAGTCCCAAACCATTTTATCTACATACCCATGTAACAAGAGATTTTAAAAATAAATGGCTACTTGGTTGTAAGTGTCCTTTACATTGGGAGAAGGAGTGGCTCACTGAGTAAAGACACACACTGGCACTGATAGTTTGAAGCAGGGGAGTCTGGTTCAATTCCCGGTGTGGGCTCCTTGTGACCTTGGCCAAGTCACTTTATCTCCCTGTGCCTCATGCGGCAAAAAAACATTTGTACGTTCCACGGGCCAGGGACCTCAGGCTGAAACATGTGTCTGTAAATCGCTGCGTACAACTAGCAGCCCTATACATGAACATGCTCATATTATTATTATTATTATTGTTACATAGTTTCGACAGTCATACGTTCCATTACATATTAGAATACACAAATGTGTTAGCAGAGTGGGAATGGTTGTTATATATAAAACACACCATGTCATAAAATGTTAGTAGTCATTAAAGAACACTCAATAAAAATTCATGAGGCACTCTTTTGCAACATCATTATGTTAATTAAGTGCTTATGCAATATAGGCATAAGGGTATCACATTTTTAATTGTTTGTTAATAAGCGCTGCAAGCAATATAAAATTAGTTCCATATGTAGTATAGTAGTCGGTGGCTCCTCCTCACAATCATCTCATATAAAGGTAGACTCTTCTGAAATCATACATTGATCCGATTGTATCTTCCCCGACATCTCTGAAATACAGCAAACACATGATGGTCAAAGATGGCACCTTACTAGATATGCATCCGTGACAACGCGTTACGCAGCTCTATATGATTGTGTAGATACACACGTCACTCACTTATATGTTAGAAGTAAAACTGTTCATCAGTATGTAATGTTTCTTTAAATTTGTAGCAGGCATAACTATGTATAAGAAGTGAACGTTGCCTGTATACTGAAAGATGTGCGCGCACATCTTTGTGTGCGCACGCACTTCACGCTTGGCTCCACTAACTGTTAGCGCATGCGCAAAACAAAGCGTACGTTGTGCGTTCAATACATGTTGAAAATACCAGTAAACATAACATCTTTATTTCAAATACAATGAAGACGAAACTACATTCGTTCTAAACGAGTACATCTGTATTCTTTTTAAACAGACGTGTTTGAACAGAAAGCACGGCCGATAACACAATGCGCAAATGCAATACGTGTGACGTCATGTTAAGCCAGCGTGAAACGCACGCTAACACTCCTCCCACTCAATTAACATTCGGCTAACGCCCAGGGTACGCCTACAAACACTGAGCCGCACGCATCACACACTGCAGTTACCGTTACTATAACAAAACATGACAGCCAATAGGCTTTGAGGCGCGCACGTCGCTTGGGGGCGGGACTTACATCACTAATCCTTTTTAAGGACGCCTTGGCCCATGACAAGGGTCCCACGTCATACGTGGTGGACCCGGTTTTCAATGTTGTAGATGTTGCATGATAACAAAACAGGTATGTGTTAGAGTAATGGTAAAATGTTGCTAATATGTTTAAAGGGATAGGAAAGTACGTATATTTATTCCGTCAGCAATGTGTACTACTCTTTCAGGTCCTACTATATTGTATTAGGAAACAATTTGTTTGTGATCGCTACATGTTATGCAGTCTGCAATGTTACGCTGTATCCACGCATTGAAAGTGAAAATGGTGGTTACAAAAAAAAAAAAAATTTAAACGCAGAGTCAACGCATAACGATTGTTATATTTACCATTCTTCTAGAATTAACTCTTCGCCTGGCTGCAACTGGTCGCTCCAGAAATGCAAGCCATTTTCATCCACGCTTAACCCAACCGCTGAATCCAGTATGGCACATATCTCCTCCAGGATGCGCTCATAGGAATCGCCACTGCTTTCTTCAAATAATTGGTCGGGAGGTAGGTTCATTTCTTCCGGTTCCCATTCCAATGCAATTTCAGCTGAAAGGCTTGGTACATAATCATAGTACTTTTGTTCTTGTACAATGTGGGTTTCAGGAATGGAGGCTGCAGATATTGCAGCACGTATCGATTCAAACGGATCAGTAGTAGCGGATACATTGCTATTGCCATTAGGAATAAATATGCCTTTCACGACAATATAAGTGCCGTCTTTCAGGATAAATTGTTTTTCCGGGGCAATCTTCCAGAAACCATAGGTGTGTTGTAGCTTATCCTGGTCACGTTCAAAAAAGTCATTACTTGATAAAGTGAATCTTATTGAGGAATTAAAATTCCGTGCATGCTTACGGTCTTGGTAATAAGGATATTTTGCTCGAATGAAATCATCGATTTGGCGTGTGCTTGCTTTCTGTCCGCGACTGTTCAAGATGGCTTCACAGATCATGTACTTATACCCTAAAAGGGGATTAATATTGTTAACGAATTCATCAGCCATGTCTGAGTAGCACAAAAGCTGTGTGCAGGTCTGTGTTATTTGCTCATCAAAATGAATGTGCTGAATGGCTAACAAACTCCTGTTTTTCCTTGTCAAGGTCAACAAAAGTAACTACTTTGACTCCTTATTTCAAACGCCAATTGGATTAGTTTGTCTAATTGGGATAACAGTTGTGGTTCGTGATATGGGACTGTGGGAGAAACATTTCTCCTTCTTTTATCTCGTTTGTGAAAAACATCCCTAGACTGTGAATGCGTTCACATAGTGTTTTTTTGAAAACTAACAAAGACCAGTGTGTGAAAATATTTCTTAGCCAGGCATATCAGTAAAAACACACCTGCAAAAAGAAATGTTTTTTCCCCGCTTACATTTCTGTGTGTATGTGAAAGTCTGGTTAACTCCCTGTCTGCATGAGTTTAAATACGTGTGTATATATATATATATATATATATATATATATATATATATATATATATATAAATATATCTCTTATAAAAATATATATATATTTATATATAATATTTTTTTTTTTTTTATATTGCAGGAGTACACACAACATTGATGGCATTAAGTATACCTTGTATGAAACCTATTTAAATGGTGAGAAACATGATTGAATGAAGTAATAAACATTTGTTTAAGCACAATACTGTTAGAGTCTCATACTTAGGATATTTCTCAAACATTAGGCCTGTATTATTAAAATAGTGTTTTCACAAGGAAGCATGAAGTGTATTAGTTTGTGTATACCAGTTTATATAGTACTATATATATATATATATATATATATATATATATATATATATATATATATATATATATATATATACACACATATATACATATATATATACACATATATACATATATATATACACATATATACATATATATATACACATATATACATATATATATACACATATATACATATATATATACACATATATACATATATATATACACATATATACATATATATATACACATATACATATATATATATATACACTCACACACTCACACTCACACTCACACTCACTCAGTGTGTGTGTGTGTGTGTGTGTGTGTGTGTGTGTGTATATATATTATTATACATTCTGAGATGTTATAGAAACGAACACACAACTGATTAAAGGACAAAATTACAATGGCCAAGCAAGGCAAAGGTAAGTAATAATTTACACATAATCCTGCTGTACACGTACAAGAAAGATGTTTGCACTTACTTAGGTGTTTTAATAATTGCATGTGACTAATATGCATATGCAATTCTTACATCAATTAACACACCCAAATGCAATGTTTTGCTGCAAAGTCAATGGCAGCTTCTCTAAACTTAGCAACTGGCTCCTGGTGGACCATTACTGAACAGACGATTACAACATAAATATTTATAACACAATTAATTATGAGTGTTAACATTTCCAAAACTTCACGTGTACAAGAACATAGTTGAAAGTTTGGAAACAACACAGTCTTCAGCATACATACAATAGTAATTAGATAATCTGAAGTCAACAAAACAAGGCCAAAGACATATTTTCTGAATTATAACATTTATTTTTTTTGTTCCTTTTGCGAGCGAGTAACAGGCCTGCTTGTTGTCTCTTGAATTTTCCTTTTTCTTTTGCCACCAACTTTAGGCACAACAGAGCCACTTTGAGTGGCCTCTGGCACTTCACGGGCAGGGCTTGTGGCCAGTGACTGTTCACCTACGGGGCTTGTGGCCAGTGACTCACCTACAGGGCTTGTGGCCAGTGACTCACCTACAGGGCTTTTGGGCAGTGATTCACCTACAGGGCTTTTGGGCAGCGATTCACCTACAGGGCTTTTGGGCAGCGATTCACCTACAGGGCTTTTGGGCAGCGACTCACCTACAGGGCTTTTGGGCAGCGATTCACCTACAGGGCTTTTGGGTAGTGACTGTTCACGGACAGGGCTTGTGCCCAGTGACACATGTGAGCAAGTTGGTATACACTGCACAAGTGATGGTTGGTCTGTTTCATGTGTGTCTTGTTTTGTTTTTGTCGCCTCCTTTGTAGGTGTCTGCTGCTGAATTTGTACAGATGGCAGCGGTAGGATGTCATCAGGAACCTGCACAGCAATGTCTGCTACTTGACCGGTAACATTTGGGCCTGGTGAATGAATATCAGATGAATGTGGTGAAAACTGACCTGCATGAACAGATCCTGGCTGGGAGGTGTTGAATTGTGGTACATTAGTCATTCTCCAGTAATTAGCTTGTGTTTGCTGAACAACTAATGCTTCGAATGAGGTGTTGATTTTTTGCAACTGTTTAGGCACTTCAATGAAGACTCTGTGGAGATGTGCCAATTGTGATACTGTTTCTTCCTGCAGTCCAATCATCCTTTCCAGCACTGTCATCATGTCTGAATGGCGACGATTTTCTGCGTCCACTATTTTTCCCTCTGAAGCTACAATTGCATCGTATGTGGAAGTTGATGGACGATTTGGCGGTACAACAGTTTCTATTGGCACCTCTTCATGGTCACATGATTGTATTTCAGTCTCTTCTGTGGCGTCATCCTCATCATACTCATCATCCTCATCACCATGATGTTCTAAAAAGAAATGTACACATTATTAAATGGCATGTTAATGTATGCTGTGTTACTATGTAATTGTACTGTGTCCTAAGTAACACCTAACATGTTAGCATACGTTTTATAACCTCATTAAAAACTACCTTGACTTACGAATAATGTTTGGACTCAGTATGAAATATGAATGAATGAAAAGTTGCTCTAAACTCAGAAGTCCTACATGATAATTAACATCACTAACACAATACATGTTGCCTTACACTTAATTTTCACTGACACTAAGTAATCCTATTTAAAGAAGATGTGCAAAACAAATAATGCACATGACAACATAACATATAGAAGAGCACATATTATATGGCCAGCAAATGATACACTCACCTTCTAGTAGTGTTGAGCTGGCTGACCCAGGTGAAGACACTTGTTCCATCTCAGGTGACACATGTCCTCCAGGGGCAACTATATATAACAATAACATAAGTTTTACATTTACATGTGTAAATATTGAACAAACACTTATTGTATGTTCTGTATTTATGATTAACTAACAACATCAGTTCCTTAACCGAAAATGTGTGTGAAAGTGAACATAAATAGTTGTAATAACACTGTACATGCCTGTGTACTTAGAATTTTTGAGTTCCCTAACATACAACATACTATGTTTCTGCAGTAATGCGTGAGGATAAATAGATTAAATGAGTACATAAAAATCATATGTTGTGTAGTGATATCAGTATCATAATGTACATAACTATCATGAGATGACCATTCACAATGGTTATCATGAAGGTGGTCATATTGCAAAAAGTGTTGTTTTTGGTAGAGGATATGTGTGGTACATTAATCGAAGATGTGGCACACCTGAATGTGGCTGTGACTCAACAAGACAACACATGCAGTGTGTGATAATGTGTCTTTCATAGTAGTTCAACTATAGATATGAGTGAACTAATGTGTGACGTACGCTTTGATAAGTAATGAGTTGTTGGGGCATTTAGTAGCTAGAGTTAAGCTTTCAAATGAGTGTGATTAACTTCAGTTGTGCTATTCAGGTTGTAAGAAAGGTATTCCCTTCCCCAAAAAGCCTAATCAGCCACACCTTTCAATGACTTGAAACAGGTGCAAATGGTGTGAACTAAGTTGACCGTGAAATGAGGCTGTAATTAGTGTGTGTGCTGAACCCCACCCCCTCTGTTGAAGTGTATGCTGTGATGAGATATTAATTGCAGCTGCTTTAACACAATGGTAGATGAGCTAAGTAGTCATCTGCAGTGTTTAAGTTATGAAAACAATGACATAACATATGATACGTGTGCCTCATTATGCTGTCTGTATATGACATAAAGCAAAAATGGACCTTTTCATAAGCAACTATAGATGTGTTAGTGCCAGTGATGTTTGTAGGCCGTTACATGCAATTTCTTTGATGCATGCTTAAAATAGGCAGTAATGTCATGTTTGTCGGAGTAAAATCAATAAAATACACAATAATATGATACATATTTCTGTTCTGTACCTGTAGCTACTAATAATTTCTCATGAACATGTGTTACACATGTGTACTACCCTGTTGTTCCCCATCTTCGCCCACCATCAATTGCTTCCACTGCAGCTATGCATTTTGGGAATTCACATGTAAATGAGCACGCAATGGCACGTGCTATATTAGTTACTGCTTTTAGTAGGACTACTACATATATCTCTATTTTGAGATATATATATACAGAATCAGACATATACATATATAGATGCAGGTATGCTTATATTGTGAAGACAGTATAAAAAGCAGTGTAAATATGCAAAATAACTGTAAGCAACGACACGCCTAGTACAGTAATATTTATCACCTGCTGGAAATTGTGACGGATAAATTCCAATGTCACGGTCACCAGCCAAGCCTTCCACGACGACGGTAAGTAATTTTGGCCGAAGCAGCTCCTCCAATGGAGTCAATATGAGACGTTGTGGTGTGGGCCCACCTCCAGTGCCAGTAGCATGCACGCGTTGGTCTTGTATTTTCTTTTTCAATTTGGACCTAATATCATCAAATCTTTTCCGACAATGATACTTGTCCCTGACACTATTCCCACAGGCATTGACACCAATGACTATTGTGTCCCACATTTCTTTTTTGCTTGCTGCACTTGTCCGCCCTTGAAAAACATATAAAAGATATGAGGTAAATGAATAATAATATAAGCACCAGTTTCCTACACTGCTAGCTGTTCCAAGAGATAGCAAACATGCTGTTTTATGTGTAATATGTGCAGCACATGAGCATTCACTACTAAACCTATACATGTAAGCAAGGTTGCATTCATATTGTATGCAGTTCTGGCAAATTGACCGCCTGTGTTTATTTGTCCTTGTAAGGCATGATAAAAAGCTGTGTTTCCACACTAATGAACATAGAAAGATATTGTGTACCCATATTTGCATATGAACAAAACTCAGATGACCTAGGATCACATGTATTTGAATAATAAATGTAAAGTTACACTTACCTACTAAATGTCCATAGAGACTGTCATAGTGCTCCAGAATGCCAGTGACAAGAGCCCTATTTTCCTGGTCATTGAAGCGAGGATTACGTGGCTTCTCCACACGTTTTTTCCGAGCAGGTTTAGGGTCAGAGCTTGGCTGGTGCTGACTGGACTCTCCTTCTTCCAATGGAAGAGCCTCCAAAAGCTGGCCACCAGCAAGCACGCCACCACCAGACACCCCATCAGCAACTGCGCCACCAGCAGCACTCCCAGCACCAGCACTCCCACTCCTAGCACCAGCACTCCCACTCCTAGCACCAGCACTCACACTCCTAGCACCAGCACTCACACTCCTAGCACCAGCACTCCCAGCACCAGCACTCCCACTCACAGCAACAGCACTCCCACTCCCAGCACCAGCACTCCCACTCACAGCAACAGCACTCCCACTCCCAACAACAGCACTCCCACTCCCAACAACAGCACTCCCACTCCCAGCAACACCACTCGCAGCACCAGCACTCCCACTCCCAACAACAGCACTCCCACTCCCAGCAACACCACTCGGTGCACCAGCAACATCACTCCCCTGAACAGAACGTTCACTCCGACGCGTACTCGCACGAGTAGCACTCCCACTCCCACCAGCATCACTCTTCCCACGCTTTGCGGGCATACTTCCAGCACTCACAAAAAACAGACAAGAAATGTACAGGCAATCACACGACCCACTTCCACATATAAAACAAGACAAAGATGTAAACAAAACAACAAAGGACAAAGCTCACCCAATACACAACAAGTCTCTCAGTCAATATGCAAATCTTCAATCGTCCAGCTCTGTGCGTCTCTCTCTCTCTCTCACTCCCAACAACACAGAGAATGATTAGCAGTACACGTTGCCTTTAAATATGGCGCGCAATCAAAAACATGCTTGTTTCGCCTGATTCAGCAAGATTTGTGATTGTGCAACCTAACAGCACCCCGCCACGCACGCCGATACACCTGTGTGTGATCGGCTCATCATCGTGAGAGTGGGCGGATTTGTTTTCTGGTTGATTTTGAATGTATTCGGCACTTACTGCATACGGAGAGGGAAAAACGCCAATAACATGACTAATCGATAAGCTTGCCGATTTCACATAATCGTCGCTTACTGCATGAGGCCCTAAGTATATATAAATGGTGCAGTGAAAAAACTCCTCATAAAAAGGGTTGACTCTCTCAGGCCACCGTAGGTCCTCTTTCCATACACGGGAGTCAAACTTGCTCACTTGGTCCCGGCATCTGTGACTACCATCTCATAGACGTGAATCCATTTGAAAGAAGCCGCCGCCGATCCAATTCACTCTCGGCCATGCAAAAGCCCAGGAGGGAGAGATAAGGTAGCGAAAACCTTTGTCCAAATTTTCCATCTTAAGGGAACGGACTCCGCTGGGCAGCAAAGGCCAAGGAGACCCGCTGACGGAAACCCTGCAAACTCCGGTTGCTTGCAGAGCGGGAGGAGGGGAGAGTGAGACCATCATTTTCTGGAAAGCTTTATATTCAAAATGCGCACTGGAAAGAGGCGTTTGTGGGTGTACCTATATATTTTTTTATGCTAGTCTGTTTTAATTTAAAAAAAACGTTATTATGCCTTGGCACTTTTTTCTTCTATTTTTAAATAAGATTGGAGCCCAGCCATTGCCCTGGGTTATATAGGAGTATACCTCAAATTCCTGGCCTTTTGTATGGGATAAGTCCACAATACAAATATATATATATGTCCATTTTTAAATACTATTGGACACCATCGGTATTTTGTGCTCAGTAACACACTGCTGTTTCTACCTACCTTTATTGCATAACGTGCCATTCTACTGAGTCTACGCACCAGACGACGTCTTTTCTTTTCCCAATATTTGAAAGAAGGCATTTATTTTTCCCCTTTTGAGATATCACTGGATACTGTTTCACTGGGATTTCTTGTTTGCCTATCAATAAACTGTGAAAACAAAAATAGGATAAGTATATGTCGTTTAGATTTAACATAGTTTAAACACGATGATCGTCTTTTTTCAACCTTATCTACTATGTAACAATGTAACACGGAAATATCGTATTTAACCACATTCCAAGGCTGACAACACATAAAAGCCACACTTTCCTCCCTCCTCCCCAGATTAGGAATAGAGGAAAATCCAACGGCCCCAGATCAGGTATCTCGTTTGTGTTGGAAGGTATCGTTCCACGTGTGGCATAGATTAATCTTTTTTTTTTTTTTTACAATATGTCCCAAAACAAATTGTGTTTTAGTGAAAACATTTTTGTTTTGTGTTTTTTTTTATCTTGCTGTAACTCCGCCCAGAGCTTGGAGGGTTAATGTTCATTGATTAAAGACACAAATATATAAGATAAGAGGGTAGAGGGAAATACACCTAGATGACACTTGAAAGCCTCTGACACTCTGATTTTATTGCTTGGAACGGATCCAGCAAACTATACTTGCCAACATGCTTAAGGCATACATGTGTGTTGCATGTTTTAATAGTGGACTAAAATGTATACCTTAGTTAGAAGCAGAGTACCCAGGGTCATCCTCTTTATTTTGACTCTGACTCTGATGATATTGAGCACCGTTCTCTCAGTTCCATGTCAACTGTAGACCACTCAGGCCCAGAACCACAAAGTGCTAAACTTTAGCACCCCTGTACTCCCATTTCATATCAAAGCGCCGTTTTGTTGGCCTGGGCCTCAGAGAGGCTCAGTGATCAAAGAATGAGCACACAGAGTCAGAGAAAGAAAAAGTTGTTCCTCTGCCTGTGCTTTCATTTATTAAACCCAGGGAGAGTCAAAATGGGTAACAATGAGTCTGGACATTTCTGACTCTGTTTGTAGTACATAGTTACATAGAAGATGAGGTTGAAAAAGACATGCATACATCCATCAAGTGCAACCTATGCTAAATATAGACAACAGATACTTTATCCTATACTTACAGTATATTGATCCAGTGGAAGGCAAACAAAAAACCCAGTGAAATATCATCCAATGATATCTACTAAGGGGAAAAATAAATTCCTTCCTGACTCCAAGAATTGGCAATCAGATTACTCCATGGATCAAAATCCTTCCCATGTTTACTTATTTTGTGTATCCCTATAAAACCTACAGCACCTGGTATTCCCAGGCAGTCTCCCAACCAAGACTCACCCTGCTTAGTTTCCGAGATCAGACGGGATTGGGCACTTTCAGGGTAGTATGGCCGTAGCGCCATCGCCATCCCCATTCCTGTCACATTCTCCAATTTCTCCACCATTATTATTGATGATGAATTACATGAATTGTGGTTTTATATCTTAATCATATTCGTTGTGCAGGTGATGAACCCAAATCTAATGTAAAAAAGCATGTTCTTCCTTCATTTATTTTAAGGATATGTATGTGTAACCCATATCCCCCCTCCCCCCAGACACAGATGCTATATCTAGGGTGTGTGAGGGCTGGTTACATGTGCTTGAGTGGTGTGTACCTGCAGGTAACAGGAGGGCCTGAGCTTCCCGCGATGTTGTTGGGGACACAGGACCAGCCTTCTGGGGTAGTTGCCTCATTCTTTTAGTGGTGGTGCAGCGCCTCCATCCTCTATACCTTACCAGGGATATGGGGTAGGACCCGTATAGAAGAATTGACCCCGGTCCCAGGGTGGATGCTCCAGAATCCCACAACAGTCTTTAGTAAGATCAGCAATGTCTCTCTTTATTGTGTCTAGTTCGCACACAGCAGCCTTGCAGCACGCAGCCGCAGCAACAACAGTAACAACAGCAGCACGCACGGAAATCCCAAGGTGTACAGCCTTTCTCCTCTCCTCTCCTTTCCTTCAAGAGGTACTCCGACAGGATGGTCTGTGAGGGGCCTCAATACCCCAGTGCCCACCTCAGAGGGTCCCCTCTGGGCGGGGGTAGATCCTCCCCATCACCCCCTCATCGGGGTGTATTGTATTGTATTGTATGTCTTTATTTATATAGCGCCATTAGTGTACATAGCGCTTCACAGTAGTAATACATGTGGTAATCAAATAAATAACAGATAATATAAATAACAGATCATGGGAATAAGTGCTTTAGACATAAAAGTAACATTTCGGAAGAGGAGTCCCTGCCCTGAGGAGCTTACATTCTAATTGGTAGGTAGGGAGAACGTACAGAGACAGTAGGAGGGAGTTCTGGTAAGTGCGTCTGCAGGGGGCCAATCTTTATGTATCCTGTGTTCAGAATATCCACAGTGCTATTCATATGCTTCTTTAAGCAAGTGTGTCTTAAGGTGGGTCTTAAAGGTGGATAGAGAGGGTGCTAGTCGGGTACTGAGGGGAAGGGCATTCCAGAGGTGTGGGGCAGTCAGTGAAAAAGGTTTAAGGCAGGAGAGGGCTTTAGATACAAAGGGGGTAGAAAGTAGACATCCTTGAGCAGAACGCAAGAGTCGGGATGGTGCATAGCGAGAAATTAGGGCTGAGATGTAAGGAGGAGCAGAAGAGTGTAAAGCTTTAAAAGTGAGGAGAAGAATGGAGTGTGAGATGCGGGATTTGATCGGAAGCCAGGAGAGGGATTTCATGAGGGGAGATGCTGAGACAGATCTAGGAAAGAGTAGAGTGATTCTGGCAGCAGCACTTAGGATAGATTGTAGGGGAGACAGGTGAGAGGCAGGAAGGCCAGACAGCAGGAGGTTACAGTAATCAAGACGGGAGAGAATGAGGGCCTGAGTCAGAGTTTTAGCAGTCGAACAACAGAGGAAAGGGCGTATCTTAGTTATATTGCGGAGGAAAAAGCGACAAGTTTTAGAAATGTTTTGAATGTGAGGGGCGAATGTGAGAGAGGAGTCGAGTGTGACCCCTAGGCAGCGTGCTTGGGCTGAATGATTGTAGTTCCAACAGTAATGTGGAAGGAGGTAGTAGGGCCAGGTTTGGGAGGAAGTATGAGGAGCTCTGTTTTAGCCATGTTGAGTTTAAGGCGTCGGAGGGCCATCCAGGATGATATAGCAGAGAGACATTCAGAAACTTTGGTTTGTACAGCAGTTGTAAGGTCAGGTGTTGAAAAGTATATTTGTGTGTCGTCGGCATAGAGGTGATAATTAAACCCAAAAGATGTTATTAGGTCACCTAGAGAGAGTGTGTACAGAGAAAAGAGAAGAGGTCCCAGGACAGAGCCCTGGGGTACCCCCACAGAGAGATCAATAGAGAAGGAGGAGGAGGTGTTAGCAGAAGAGACACTAAAAGTACGATGGGAGAGGTAGGATGAGATCCAGGATAGAGCTTTGTTCCGAATACCTAGAGTATGGAGAATGTGGAGGAGAAGAGGGTGGTCCACGGTGTCAAATGCTGCAGAGAGGTCGAGTAATATGAGCAGAGTGTAATGACCTCTGTCTTTGGCAGCATGGAGGTAGTCAGTTATTTTGGTGAGGGCTGTTTCGGTGGAGTGAGCAGTGCGGAAGCCAGATTGTAGAGGGTCTAGGAGAGAATAGGTGTTGAGAAAATGGAGCAAGCGAGAGAATATAAGACGTTCAAGGAGTTTTGAGGCAAAAGGCAGGAGGGAGACAGGTCGATAGTTAGAAAGACAGGTAGGGTCAAGCTTGCTGTTTTTGAGTAATGGTATGACTGTTGCATGTTTGAAGGAGGATGGAAAGGTTCCAGAGCAGAGGGAGGAGTTAAAAATGTGTGTAAGCGTAGGGATTATAGTAGGAGCTAGAGGTTTTAGGAGATGGGAGGGAATGGGGTCAAGAGGGCAAGTGGTAGAGGGAGAAGAGGAGATCAACAGCGACACATCCTCCTCTGAGACAGTGGAAAAAGACTCAAGGAAGGCAGGAGGAGAGTTAGGAAGAGGTGTAGGATGGGGGGAAGAAACAGAGGGGATGTTCTGCCGTATGGATTCCACCTTTTCCTTAAAATAGTCAGCAAAGTCCTGAGCGGAGATGGAGGAAGGAGAGGCAGCTGAGGGTGGTTTGAGTAGAGTATCAAAGACAGAGAACAGTCGGCGTGGGTTAGACTTGTGCATGTTGATTAGTGCAGAAAAGTAGGCTTGTTTAGCTTGCGAGAGGGCAGAGTTGAAACAGGATAGCATAAATTTGTAGTGAAGGAAGTCTGCGAGAGTGTGAGACATCCTCCAGAGGCGTTCAGAGGAACGAGTGGAGGAACGCAGCATGCGCGTGTGGGAATTTAGCCAGGGTCTAGGGTTAGAAGGGCGAGGGCGGCAGAGAGAAAGCGGGGCATGTAGATCAAGAGACGAGGACAAGACAGAGTTGTACTTTCTGACCAGGTTGTCGGGGTCTGTAGCAGAGCTGAGAGAGGAGAGGGAGGAGTGTAAAGTGGACTCAAAGTCAGGTAAGTGAATAGAGCGCAGGTTTCTGCAGAACCGGGGTGTAGATGGAGGTGGAGAAGGGGAGAAGCGAGATAAAGAGAATGAGATGAGATGATGGTCAGAGAGAGGAAAAGGGGAAATGGAGAAATCAGAGAGAGAGAAGTTTTTAGTGAAAACCAGGTCTAAGTAGTGGCCATCCTTGTGGGTGCTGGCTGCAGTCCACTGTTGAAGGCCAAAAGAAGAGGTAAGAGAAAGAAAGCGGGAAGCCCAAGAGAGAGAGGGGTTATCAATGTGGCAATTGAAGTCCCCAAGGAGAAGAACAGGGGAGTCTGAGGAGAGAAAGAAAGAGAGCCAGGATTCAAAGTGAGAGAGAAAGGCAGAAGGGGGATGAGTAGAGGTAGGTGGGCGATAGATGACCGCCACATGAACAGGGAGAGGAGAGAAGATCTGGACAGTGTGAGCCTCAAAGGAGGGAAAAGCAAGAGAGGGGGGAATAGGAAGGGTTCGGTAATGGCAGACAAAGGAGAGCAGAAGCCCCACGCCTCCACCCCTGCCATCAGGGCGCGGAGTGTGGGAGAAGGAAAGGCCACCATAGGAGAGGGCAGCTTCCAGAGCAGAGTCAGACTGAGTGAGCCAGGTCTCAGTTATAGCAAAGAGAAGCAGGGAGTGAGAGAGAAAGAAGTCATGTACATAGAGGAACTTGTTAGAAAGAGAGCGTGCGTTCCAAAGAGCACAGGAGAATGGGAGAGAGGAGGGAGGGTGGCAGAGGATGGGTATGAGGTTGGAGGGGTTGACACCAGAAGGAGTAGAAGTTGCATGTGGGAGGCGAGGACGAGCGCAAGTAGAAATAAGACAGGGACCAGGATTGGGAGAGATATCCCCAGAAGCAAGGAGGAGAAGCATGGATAGAAAGAGGATGTGTGAGGAGGATTTGTAGGGGTGTTTTTTAGTGCAGGGGATATAGCTGTGTGGTGTCAGAGGACGCAGGTAAGAAAGGAGTTCATGTGAACTGAGAAGTGGTGAAGAAAGGAGAGATGGAGATATATGAATAGAGTTTGAGACATACTGAGGCTGGTAAAAAGAAGTGCATAATTTGAGAAGAAGTGAAGTCACAGCAAATATAAATGGTAAAGGCAGCATCACAGCAGTAATGATGCAGTCTGGTATTGATGATATCCTCCTTTCCAGCGTAGTTCAAATGCAGGAATCAGGGCCAGATGGGGTGTCCACTTCCTCACTTCTTTTGAACTTCCTTTTAAACTTCAGTTGTTCAATAGTCATGCCACTTATAATGGGCTACTTGGATATGGGCTGCAAGCAGACTAGCTGTTCTGACTGGTTTATATAGGCCTAAAAAGTCACCTGACAATGTTGTTCTGTCTGCTTAATTAGCACATCTGAGGCACATTCAAACAAATGGTTTTCTACACAGGGTGTTCCCTGCCTAGGTGGCAACACTTAATTTGATTAGGGGTAGACAGAAAGGCATTGGTCACACTGGAGCTCTGCTCCTTCGCCAACTATCATAGGCCAGAGTTCTCTTTGTAGCTCTCCTGCTCCCAGTAGAGAGAGCTCGACCTACTCCTCTCCTCCAACTCCCAGGACAGACTTCCTAGAAGTAGACTCGGATGAGAACTCAGACTAACTCAGACTCACAGGAGCTGGCTGCTAAATAGAGTCAGCCCCACCCCTCATGATGTCAGCAGGACCTCCCCTCTGTCTCATGCCTGCAGCAGAGTCAGGGGCCTTCATCTATCACTCAGGGCAGGGCGTGAAGGGGGAAAACCCATGATTACTACTGGCGCCTGCCCTTAACAGGACTTACCACAGTAGGAGAAACATATGTATAGCCTGGCTGTTTACAGGGGGCTACATATGGATACTGTATATATCATTGCACACCCATACTTTATACCGTAATTATTGCATTATATACCATATAATTACGTGAAAAAGTTAATAAGTGTAAATTTGATACGTCTAATATTATAACAAGATTTACATTCGTTTTTGGTAACACATTAAAATTTCTGTACCGTAACGTCTGACCGATGCGCTTGGGCAGGTTATTGGAAAATGCAGGTAACATAAAGATGGTGGTTTTGCTAACGGTCTTGCTAACGGGCACATGCATATGACTAACTTTGAGGATCCCTTTTAAATTAAGGAAAAATAACTTCTATCGCCTAATTAGGTAACATAACGTGCAGCACTTCTGAGGATCTACCCCTTGGTTGGCTGCAGTAGAATACATGCGCTAGCTAACTCACCTAACTTACTATTTAGAATAGAGAATGAATAATGCACAGATGTCAAGTTGCACAGTAAGTATTCCCAAATGCTTTTTTTTAACTCAGAAACATTCTACTGTAATTACGAGTGGGCACTTACACTGGTGTCTTGGTTTTGGCTTTTGTGCAAAAGTATGCGGGTTTTTCATTCGTGAGCCCAAAAGTTCACCCAGTTTATTTTTTATTTTTTAAAGTATTGCACTTGAATTAAAAAGTGTGTTACAAAGTTCGACTTGGACATCCAAAGCTCAGAGTTTGAACCAGCCCACCATTAATCATAATAGAAATTGGTTTGAGTTTCATGTTTCATGATGTTGGAAATAGTGTTATAATATAATTTAGTGTGCTCCACATCTTTAGGCCAGTGGAGAATAAACAGTGTGACCCTCATGTTACATTGTCAGGACCATTTATTTTATGTAGTTTACCTGCTGTTTCATCTGAGCTCCCAATTAACTCAAATGTACATCTCCCACTTTCCAACATACTGTACAACTCACATCTTCTACCTGCCTCGAGGATTTATATATTTTCAATTAAGAAGAAACTCTGAGATTTAAATGACATCCTTATCGAGCTGTTTATGTTATTCTGGACCATGAGTTTGTACCCAGAATCCAAACCCAGGACAGAAAGAAATCAAACCACATTTCTACCTCAAATTTGAATCTGGGTCTCTCTAACTCCTGAGCATCTGATGTCCCTCCATGGCTATAGGGGAAAATCAGATGCCAGTTGGAGTGTAGGGCCTTCCACTCAAATATTGCCCACCACCCTCCAAAATCCCCAACCTGTGTCCCAACCTTCTGGTCTGTGGGGGTCACTGCAGCTCTGTCTGAAGCTATATATACATACACACAGGCATACTGCATATCTATATATTAAAGATAGGCGCAAAGGTTCAGATTTTGAAGGGAAAAAAACGAAAATTCCATTAAAAATTAAATCCAAAACAATTCCTTTTTTTCCCGTCAAAACCAAAATCTCAAAACAAAAATGTTTTAGAACCAAAGCTGCGTCCAAAACACAATTTTGTTTTTGAAACACAAGCCAATACGAAATACCAAAGCACCAGTGAAAGTGCTCGTGTATCCCTATCCTCGATAAGTGAATGGGGGATATCTTAATTCTAATGAGAGTGCTTTGTGATGACACTACTGAGAACATTAGTATTATCAATATTCCCGTATAGTGCCAACAGATCCTGCAATGATGTACAAAGTGAGATAAAGAAGGATCCAGACTCAGTGTAGACAGAACATACATCTATAATACAAGACACAACTTATACTGTATATATATACTAGCTGAGAGACCCGGCGTTGCCCGGGATGTAATGTTCCCGCTCCTCTCTCCTCCCCCCTCTCTCTCTTCCCCTGTCTCCCCCCTCTCTGTTTGTCCCCCGTTCACATCAATCCAATCCCCCCTCCCTCCTTTACAGCTCCGTTCCCCCCCCTTACAGCTTCATGCAGAGTGTGTGTGTGCGTGTGTGCGCGTCAGTCAGTGTGTGCGCGTCAGTCAGTGTGTGTGCGTCAGTCAGTGTGTGCGTGCGCGCGTCAGTCAGTGTGTGCGTGCGCGCGTCAGTCAGTGTGTGCGTGCGCGCGTCAGTCAGTGTGTGCGTGCGCGCGTCAGTCAGTGTGTGCGTGCACAGGTCAGTCAATGTGCGTGCGCACATCAGTCAGTGTGCATGTCAGTCAGTGTGCGTGCGTCAGTCAGCGTATGTGTGCATGCGCCAGTCAGTCACTGTGTGTGTGTGTGCACGCGTCAGTGTGTGTGTCTGTGTGCGTCAGTCAGTGTGTGTGTGTGCGTGTCAGTCAGTGTTTGTGTGCGTCAGTCGTTGTGTATGTGTGCGCGTCAGGCAGTGTGTGTGCGCAACAGTCGATGTGTGTTTGTGTGTGCGCGCATCCGGCTGTGTGTGTGCGTCAGGCAGTGTGTGTCAGCCAGTCAGTGTGTGCGCGTCAGTCTGTGTGTGTGTGCACGTCAGTCAGAGTGTGTGGGTGCGTCAGTCAGAGTGTGTGTGCGTCAGTCAGTGTGTGTGTGTGTGTGTGTGTGTGTGTGTGTGTGTGTGTGTGTGTGTGTGTGTGTGTGTGTCAGTCAGTCAGTCAGTCAGTCAGTGTGTGTGTGTGTGTGTGTGTGTGTGTGTGTGTGTGTGTGTGTGTGTGTGTGTGTGTGTGTGTGTGTGTGTGTGTGTGTGTGTGTGTGTACGTCAGTCAGTCAGTGTGTGTGTGCGTCAGTGTGTGTGTGCGCGTGCGTCAGTCAGTGTGTGTGTGTGTGTGTGCGTGCGTCAGTCAGTGTGCGTGCGTCAGTCAGGGGGAGTGTGCGTGCGTCAGTCAGGGGGTGTTTGCGTGCGTCAGTCAGGGGGGGTGTGCATGCGTCAGTCAGGGGGTGTGTGCGTGCGTCAGTCAGGGGGTGTGTGCGTGCGTCAGTCAGGGGGTATGTGCGTGCGTCAGTCAGGGTGTGTGTGCATGCATCAGTCAGGGGTGTGTGCGTGCGTCAGTCAGGGGATGTGTGCGTGCGTCAGTCAGGGGGTGTGTGCATGCATCAGTCAGGGGGTGTGTGCGTGCGTCAGTCAGGGGGTGTGTGCGTATGTCAGTCAGGGGGTGTGTGTGTGTGCATGGCAGGCAGTCGGTGTGTGTGTGTGTGCACGTCAGGCACTCTGTGTGTGTGCGTCAGTAAGGGGTTGTGTGTGTGCGCATGGCAGTCAGTCAGTGCTTGTGTGTGCGGCAGTCAGTGTGTGTGTGTGTGTGCGTCAGTCAGTATGTGTGTCTCAGGCACTCTGTGTGTGTGCGCGTTAGTCAGGGTGTGTGTGCGCACATCAGTCAGTGTGTGTATGTGTGTGTCATTCAGTGTGTGTGTGTGTGTCAGTCAGTGTGTGTGTCAGTGTGTGTGTGTGTGTGTCATTCAGTGTGTGTGCGTGTCAGTCAGTGTGTGTGTCAGTCAGTGTGTGTGTGTGTCAGTCAGTGTGTGTGTGTCCGTCAGTGTGTGTGTGTGTCAGTCAGTGTGTGTGTCATTCAGTGTGTGTGTGTGTCAGTCAGTGTGTGTGTGTGTCAGTCAGTGTGTGCGTGTCAGTCAGTGTGTGTGTATGTGTGTGTGTCAGTCAGTCAGTGTGTGTGTGTTTCAGACTGGCAGTTCGTGTGTCAGTCAGTTTGTTGTTGTTGTTGTGTGCCCCTCCCCCCTCTGCTTTTTCCTCTGCCCTGCTGCGAAGGGGGGTGGTGGTGATGATACCTGCTCGCGCTCCCGGCTTCCTGGGAATAGTGGTGGTACCTGCTGGCGCCCACCGGCGCTCCCGGCCGCGGGGGGAATAGTGGTGGTACCTGCTGGCGCCCCCCGGCGCTCCCGGCCGTGGTGGGAATAGTGATACCTGCTGGCGCCCCCCGGTGCTCCCGGCCGCGGGGGGTGGGGGGTTTGTGGGGTGGTACCTGCTTGCGCCACCCAGTGCTCCCGGCTCGGCCGCGGGGGGGAGGAAGTGGGTACCTGCTTGCTGGCGCTCCCGGCGGTAATACGGGGCCCGAGGAGAAGAGCCATGTGAGAGGCAGCGGTTATTTGGCGGGAGGCGGCGTGTCGAGAGGTGAGGGGGAGGAGGCTTGCCGGCGTCGTTGCCTGCGGGTAGTGGCGCCAGGGAGGCTGGGTTTGCGGTGAGGGGGGCTTGGGGGGTTGCGGTGAGGGGGGGGCATTTGCGGTGAGGGGGGCGGTTGCGGTGAAGGGGGCACAGGGGTATGTGTGAGACACTGTTAGACCACACCGGCCAATGAGAGGTGTGCGGGGGCGGGCCAAGGGAGCCATCTCATTGGCCTGAGGCGGAGTGACAGGCCAAAGGTCCAATGTGATTGCCCCTAGACACGGACATACAATGGTTTCAAAAATATAGATATAGATATATATATGTAACACAGAGATCCTTGCCTGGAAAAGGTTGCAATTTAAACGAAGTTTACCATTTAACTTTTTTACTTTCAAAATACTGAAATAGGAAAAGAGGGGACATGTGTTGTTCATTTATATTGACCTGGGTTTAAATGCCCTCTTTTCACCCTAGTGCAGTCTATGGTGCCATTGTTACCTCAATCACATTAAACAAGGTACGGAGAAATAATAAACATTGTGATTTGTTTGCATTTTGGTATAACACTGGGAGTATACAGTATTTTGCAGTATATGATTGCTCCAAGGTGGGACACAAGGGGAGGTGCAGTCACACAATATGCAGAATGGAATATCTTAGTGCTGTAATCAGTGTTATGCACAACTGGATTGACAGCTGCTTACAGTGCTTTTCAGTGCAACAGTATTTAATAGTTAGAGATGAGCAAAACATTTCCCTCAAAGACAAAAATGTCCTCAGGAAGGCAAAATCTACATGACTTTTATTGCGGTAAAACCTTCTTTAAAGGGACATAACAGAAATGAAGGCATTCCTTTCATGCACGCTTTCATGTAAGTAAATACAACTTTGCTCTCACGACAACTCTCCCTCTTCTGCTTATCTTCTACATCCTAATTACCATTACAGGTTTTCTATGCTCTGCATTACCTTGCCCATTTAGTTCTGCAATCTCTTGCAGACATCAGCAGGCAAGGAATATGTTTTAGCAAATAAGCACTTAGGAAATAGGTTACCACCAGGTAATATTATGGGGTTTAATTGCTGATATTGCATCTTCTATATGCATTGTTGCTTTATTACATGTTAAAGTGAAGGGGGCTGCAAGTATAAATGATACACTCTCCCAAACCTAGTTGTGTCTCTTTATGGAAGACATTAATAATTAGTTATAGTTATTACATATTAGTCATACATATGTCCAAATTCCCTTTTTTTTTTTTTAAAGAAGGTTCTTACATCTGTTGAGCCCATGTCACAAACAATGGTTGCTTTGAAAACAAATTGTGTGGTTCCAGATACCAGGATGGAAACATTGCTTTTCAGTGACTAATTATTACAGGCGCTTTCCTGCAAACAGCTAATATTGGCTAATGTCTGGTTGTACTGTACGTTTGTCTCTCATTCTCTCACCAACCCTATTTTTTTTACCTTCCTCGGCTCCAGTTGCAAACTGAGATTTCAGCTGTAAATTATTAATCTTTTATGTTGCTGCTATCTTATCTACAGCCTGATATTTACTTATCTACTCCCTTTCTAGAAGAGATAGGTCAAAGAGAGGAGGAGGGTGTTATTTTATATTGCAGACACCTTACAATTTACACTGTTAAATTGCCCCCCAAGCCCACCCTCTTTGAAATCCTAGTTGGCAAAATCTGCCTCCCCTTTTCTAAGCCCATCTTGGTTGCTGGCCCATCTACTGCCCCCCTAAAGCCCCTCTACAGTCCCTGACTGACATCACCCAGTTTCTTGGCTCCATTTCCTCTCTGAATGAGAAGAGTGAGCTGCTAGTTCTCAGGGATTTCAACTTCAATTGGCTCCACCCTAAAAACCACAAAATCCAGTTACAACTCAAGTCACTTAACTTAACACAACTCATTTCCCAACCCACATGGACAAACCTGAAATCGCACAACCATTGCTTGCTAGACTGGATTCTCTCCTCAAATCCCAGCAGAATCCAATCATCTGGCATCATTCCTGACATTTTCAGTGACCATGCAATAGTGTACTGTGTAAGGAAAATTAAACCACCCCAATTAAGCCCTAAAGTTCTCCTCACTAGAGCATTTAGAAACTTTAACCCACAACAGTTTCTGGCAGACCTTTCCAACTGACCTTGGTACAGAATCGACTTAATTCCAGACCCTGATTCTGTGCTCGACTATTTCCAATCCGAGTTCTTAATACTCTGTGATACCCATGCTCCACTACGCAGAATAAGAGTACAGGGGGCCAACCTTCCATGGGTTACAACTGACCTTATAGCACTCTACCAGTTATGGGATGCCTTGTGGAAAAGCTACAAAGTAACTGGCACTACCAAGGATCTTATTCACTACAGATGCATGCGGAACATGTGCACAAGGCAAACAAGACATGCAAAAGCACAATATTACTCTGAAAATCTTCTCCAGAATACATCAAACCCAGCTAACTTCTGGAAGGTTATCAACAACATATTCCAACCTACTAACTATCAACAACCAAGTAATATCACTAAGGAGGATATTACTCTGACAAAAATGCATTCAATGACTACTTTGTGGGGTGTGCTACTAACTTATTAGCGAAACGCAACAAAAACCACAATCATGACTCTCATCCTGGGAGTACCCTTATAGCCCCACCCCCTCCAAACCCTGCCGACAATTTTCAATTTGTCCCAGTATTCGAAGACGAAATTACACAAATGCTCCTCAAATTAAAACTAAGCAGCCAATGTGGACCTGATTTACTACAATCTAAGTTCCTAAGACTTGGTGCCCCAGCCATTGCCAAACCAATTGCTTCCATAGTCAACACTATCCTGTCTGCAGGCCATATCCCTAAGACCTGGAAAACTGCCAGAGTTGTCCCAATCTTCAAAAGTGGGGACAAAAACATTGTCAAACTACAGGCCAATCTCCTCCCAATACTAACCAAAGTCATGGAAAAATGTGTTCACTCCCAATTAAGCGATTACTATAACAAGACAAATTTCCCTAGCCAATTCCAATCTGGCTTTCGCCCCAAACATTCCACCATAACTACCCTCCTAAAAGTTTGCAATGAAGTCCAGTGTGGAATGGAACTGGGACAACTCCCTGGTGTAATATTCCTAGATTTTGCAAAGGCTTTTGATACTGTTGATCATGTTATCCTGCTTAACAAACTCCAGAGCTCTGGAATAGGGAAGCATGCTTTAAACTGGTTTCATTCCTACCTAAGGCTCTGTTGTGGGGCCCCTACACTTTTCAGTGTTCATCAATGATCTTCCAGCTTGTAAGGGAGCTTGAAGACACATGTATGCAGATGGCACAATCTTATATGCTCACAGCCGTAGCCTCTCCGACCTTGAACACATACTTCAATCTGACTTTTTGAGACCCGAAAATTGGATTTGCCCCCAAAAATTGTTTTTAATCACTGACAAGACTGTAACAATGGTTTTTGGGACCAAGACTAAATTTTTAAAGCTTCCAGTGACTGAGCTCCAGATCAGAACCAACGCTAACACCACCTTAACTCCTGATACTAGTTTTAAATACTTGACTCCCACTTAACATTCGGGATGCACAATGATACCCTGACATCCAAAACCTATGCCAAACAAGGTGTACTTTACAGGAACAAATCCTCCCTAAGTCTACTGGTCATAAAGCGTATCGCACAGCAGATGCTAATGCCAATTATCGACTATGGGGACATAGTATACGGCTCGGCACCCCAAACCCACCTTAGCAAACTTGACACCCTCTACAATTGAATATGCCGTTTTGTTCTCCAATGCAACTACAACACACATCACTGCGAAATGCTCAAAGAACTAGATTGGTCATCACTTGAGTATAGACGCAAAGTTCATCTTTCCTGTCTTGCCTTTAAATACTTTCTGGGCAAGCTACCCATCTATCTGAACAAGCTCCTCACTCCTACCACATGCAGCACTTATCATCTGAGATCTGACTCCAAAAGACTGTTCATTGTCCCAAGGCTTATCAACGAAGCTGGACGGTCCTCCTCCTCTTACCGTGCTCCCCACAACAGGAACAATCTACCGGAGACTCTCACAGCCACCACCAGTTTAAGTTCTTTCAAAACTAAAGCTGTCACACATTTTAATCTGGTCTTTAACTGTTACATACACCTATAATATATATTATCTCTAATTGTGCATGCAATGTCTTGTATATAATGTATAACCCTGCTCACTTACGTAACTGTATTTGTACCATGTATTATTTGTCATCTTAACACTATGCCCAGGACATACTTGAAAACGAGAGGTAACTCTCAATGTATTACTTCCTGGTAAAACATTTTAGAAATAAATAAAATAAATACAAATATGAAGAAATCTGCCTGTGAATATATCACCTGTGGAATGAAAACTTCTGACTTGAGTGTATGCCTTGGTGACAGAAAAATCAGCATGTATTATTATGGTCTGTGTAACGTAAACTATGCTTCACATGTATCTGTTATTCTGGTATGGTTAAGTGACAAGATAACACTATATTTATATTGCAAGCACATATGTCACACCTAATCTGGGCTAAATATAACCTTCTATTATCAAATATTAAAGGAAATAATCTACCCTATGTTACTTCATTTGTGCACATCTGTAACAATAACATCACACATTGTCATTTACATAACTGTGTACCCCATTGTACCGTGCTTTGAAATATGTTGGTGTTTTAAAAATAAACAATAATTATTATTATATAATGCACAGTTCTAATGATCAAAATACGGTATAAAAAAGTTGCAAAAAGTTAAAGCATTAAAAAATGTAACATCTTTTTTTTTTTCAATCTGTGTCATAATTCATTATATAAAACCAGAGACAGAACATGAAACACAGAAAGGGCCCAGTGCTACATCCAATGACACAAATACACAGTACAGTGCCTAAATATATACATATACAGCAGGGCCCCGGGTATACGGCGGGTTCCGTTCCAGGGGCCCGCCGTATAGTGAAAATCGCCGGAAAGCGGATCCGGCAATTTTCAGTTCTGTGCATGCACAGAACGGCGTTTTAACATTTCTGCGCATGCGCGGCCTACGGTCTGCATGCGCAAACTACGGTATGCGCACGCAGACACCGGTCTGCGCATGCACGCCGGGCGCAACCGCCCATTCTACGCATGCGCGACTGGGATTCAAAGATGGCGGCCCCCTTCTCGGTGTCGTCGTATCGGCGGATCGCCGAAAAGCGAAGCGCCGAGAAGCGGGCCCCTGCTGTAGATATCTTTTGAATAAAATAGTCTTTTAGTTTAACTCTTTGGCCAAAGTGTTGTAAGCCCTTGAGCCCCTCCAAGGCAGACCACATCTCAAGGGTCCTAACACTAATATAAATTCTTAATAACCTGTACATTATATGATTATATGTGTCCACTCGCATGTACCTGCACATACATATGTAAAGTATTTTATTATTGTGTGTTGCAATTATTTTTATTTTCATCTGTGAATTAGTCTGTTTATATGCAGTATGATTTTAATTATTATATTTTATCTGTGGTTTATATGCCTACTATTATATTGTATTTTGTAATGCATTGTTTTGTATACATAGGGATGGTTACGGGCGTTCCTATTGGCTAATCACCAGTGTCTTAGCCTTGTTGTATAGTCACTGGCGATTGGCCTCTGGTTGCTCCTTTGACCGCTCTCTGTGGGTGTGCCTATAGAGACCGAGTCCTCCACCATGTTAGTATTCCCTTTGAAAAAGTCACTGTAGTGATGAAACGCGTCAGGGTACGTCATAGCGACATTACGTCATCACGCAAATGCGCACTTTACGGCCGGAGAGCGCATGGACCTGATCTGAGGCTGACAACTTGGAAATCGCATTACAAGCAGAGACACGGCGTTCTTATCCATCTAGAGCTGCTGGAAGTGAACCGGATAGGATATCGATCCATTGGTGTGATCCAGGACGATGTTGCCCTGTTGGTGGTGATTATATCACAAACTGCTTAATATTCTTTTACTTGTGTGAGTGTCCTTAATCCCCTTGTCCTCTTTTTAATATTAAATGTACTTTTTTACACTATGGGACGTGCGCTCTCTGTTCTTCTGTTTCTATAGATTTCTGCTGGAATTGGTTATTCCTTCTGAGAGCAGCCTTGGATCCCTGGAAATCATCTTGTTCCTAATTTGACTTTTTCTGGACTTGCACTAAGGGTTGGACTTTCTGCATTTTTGTTTTTCTTTTTTCATGTTTGTTATGTATGTTATCACTATTGTTGGCACGGAATATATTTTTTAGATTAATATATTTTTTTATATATATTTTTTAATTTTTAGTTTAATATTGTTTCACATTTTATATTACTCTGTTTCACAAGTGGCGCTACTGCATTTTCTCTTTACATATATATATATATATATATATATATATATATATATATATATATGTTGTGGTTATTTTGGGGGTTCAATATGAGCTTATAGGGGTCCTGTATGTTTCATAATTCCTTATTTATTAAGTATCTTTCCAGGTGCCACAGTAACTCCAAACATCTCCACATAAAAAATACAAAATAAAATTCTGTGTTAATCTGATACTAATAGAACAAGTTTTCAGTAGAGATGTGCAAAGTTGTGTCAGTTTGGTTTGTAAATGTCTTTGCAAATGTTTTTTTAAAACGTGAATGACCGTGTTTTTTTGGAAGTTCGCATACAACAAAAAAACATAGCTTTGGGGGTGAGGGGGAGCTTTGTTAAATATTTGTACCAAGATTTGCAAAAAAATGTTTTGCAAAATTTTGCAAAATTCACCAAATCATTCACAAAATTAGAGATTGGGTCTTAGTGAATTGTGCTTAATATTTGCATTTTTTTGCCCAAACTCCCCATGTGAATACATGCAAAGGTTTTCCCTTCAGTACTGTATGTCACCTATCTGCTAAATGCTTATATTCTGTAAAAACAAAATACCATCACTTCTACTATATTAGTAAGACATAATGGCATCTATTCTGTTTGCTTTTAAATGAGGTTTCACCTAGGACTGTATTTTACAATCCTGTAGCTTCTAGTGCTTGCTGCTGTTGGAAACAGGTTACTAGGTAAATTAACCCCAATGCCTGGCCTGGTACTGCCAATCCTTATATTTTGTTTTTATTTATATCTTTACATTCTTATGTGTTTAATAGAGGGATGGAAGATGTTCTTTGCTACGGCTTCAAGATTCAACTACAATGCACACCCAAACTTTACAACCAGTTGGGCCGAACATGGTTTGAAACATTATAGCAATGGTTCTCAAACCTCTCCTCAGGGTCCTGAGCCAGACCAGGAACCAAACAACATTCTATTCATATGCAAATTAGGTGGATTCACCTGTGAGAAAGTGAATAGGTTTTTCCTAAAACCTGGAGTGGCACGTGGTCCCTGAGGAGCGACGGGAGAACAAAACTGCTCTACAGAATAAAGATGTGAACCTATTTTTAAATGTTTCAACTCGTCATGTTATTATGACGTGAGTATGCAGATAGTCTCTTCTAAATGAGACTTCAAGGCATAGGAGTTATTTCAGCTGATGAAGGGAAATTACCAGTGGAAGAGAGAATACCAGCAGAGTTATACTGCCTTGCAACAGCCTCCATGTGGGACACTCGAATTTTATTTCTGTGATTGAGCAAAACTGGGAGTGTGAAATCAGAACCTGCCAGAATCTTCAATTATGAAACCAAATACACAACTAAAACCCTTACGATTTGTATAACCAAAAAATATATATTAATTATAACTAAAATAAAAACTCCAAGTCACATACCCAGCTCTGCAATGGAGTTGAAAACTTGATGTGTTTCCCACCATATCTTTTTATTATTTTAAGTTTTATTATTTTTATTATTTATTGTTTTGATGATTTTATACTTATCGCAAGCCTTTTTGGTCATGCTTAATTATGCTATTTTAGCATTTTCCTGCTTATTGTGAGGGTTTCTTTCCATCATTTTCCATAATTTGGTAAATGATCAAAACCAGAACCACAAACACACAAATCGAGTTTTGGTGTAAATCCTGCCAAAAAAACAAAACGCAATTTATTTTTTTAGAATCAAAACCAAAACACGAGTGAAATTATTTATAGTTGTTTAGTTATATATTTGACATACATCTGGTTTCAAAGCAGCTCAAACAAACAGTAATGAATCAAATCACGAGTGCATATCATCAATTACAAAACTAACAAAGTTATCATAGACAGAATAGATACAATGGTTTCATAACTCATTGCGGTCATCAAAGCAGTTCCCCCAAATTGATTTATTTCTTCTTTTTTTTATGTTACCTGACCCCAGGAGTTCTCCCCACATCTGGGCACCCCCCCCCCCCCCCCGTTCCCCCCCTCCCCATTGCACTGGTTTTAAGACAAAAAACTACATAGATGGCAGCCAGACTCCGACCGCGGTCACAGGGTCACCAATATAAGGTCGCAAATAATAGCCCAACGATGTCACAGTTTTCTATTGGCTGCTGGGCCGAGCTGTGACCCCATAGTCATTTTATGTCCAGTGGGTACATGTTTTGTCCGATGCTGGAGCAGGGAAACGTCCCCTGACATTGCAGGACCAGTAAGGATCTCTGGATGGACCGCAAAGGATCTCTGCGGGACCACGCGGTTCAAGTACAATAAAAAATAAATTGTCTAAAAAGCAGCATACAGTAATCAGAGTTGCGGACCTGAGGAAGAGAGGAGAACTCTTGAAAGCTTGTGTTATAATATCAATTGTTAGTCCAAATGCAAACGCTTTCTCCTAATGCTGAAGTACTCATTCAAAAAAACACACACACAAAATGAGCAGCATGAAATGCTACATACTTACTTTAAGAATTAGTATTTTACAGGTAATATGTTATAGCATCTTTACAATAGCCACATTATTCTCCAAGTAAGAGGTTAATAAAATGAAAGAAAAAAAAGGTGGTCTCAAAGGTGGTCGCTCTGTCTAAGATTTCCACATGTAATGGTTTGAAAAGCTACAAGCCGAACATATCACTTCACACAGCACAAATAGACTGGACAGGAAAGAGGACCTCTGGAGAAAGCTAACTCCTGCGAGGACTCATTTGATACCTTCCCCACGTCCAGAACTCATTTTCATGCAACTTACTCCTTTTGGTGTAAATTATTTAATTTTTTTTTTATGTTCGTTTTAATGCTTCTTTTTTTATTTATTTTTTTGCTACCTAACACAAAGCCCTTTCTGATTTGCCACCTCTGCAGAAAGACGTCATTGAGTTAAACGTTTCCAAAACTTTGTAATCTTTTTGACTGTCTGAAATCTAAAATTGTGCAGCTGATCAAACATAAACAGTGAAGAGAGTACATAGTGATGTTGGGTGAGCCTCTGTCGTCATTCATGCATCGCACCCTCCCCCCGACCTCCTCTAAGTGAAACAAAGGAAAAAACAAAAAAAATAGCTGAAATCTAAGTCTTCTTTATTGTATTCTGTATTCATCCTTTCAGACAGGGGCTTGAGAAGCATTGCAAAGTGATGTAGGCAGTGCTGGGCGAAAAGGGGTTCAACGATCTAAGTCTGGGGTGGCCAGCTTCAGGCATCAAGGGCAACCAACAGGTCAGGTTTTCAGAATATCCCTGCTTCAGCACAGGTGGCTCTATCGAAGTCTGACTGTTTTTGACAGGGCACACAAACAGGTAGAGATGAATTGGTATAAATGTATCTCTGCCCTTTTTTTTAATCACAAGGGGTATAAAGGCCCAAATGAATACATACTGGTAGATTATTTATGTATAAAATGTTTTACCAGGAAGTAATTCATTGAAAGTTACCTCTCGTTTTCAAATATGTCATGGGCATAGAGTTTTGATGACAAATAATACATGGTTACAAATACATAGTTACATTAAGTGAGCAGGGTTATACATTATATACAAGACATTGCATGCACAGTTAAAGATAATATGTTATAGGCGTATACAACAGTTACAGACCAGATCAACATGTGAGACAGCTTTAGTTTTGAAAGAACTTAAACTGGTGGCGGCTGTGAGAGTCTCCGGTAGGTTGTTCCAATTTTTGGGTGCACGGTAAGAGAAGGAGGAGCGGCCGGATACTTTGTTGAGCCTTGGGACCATGAATAGTCTTTTGCAGTCAGATCTCAGATAAGTGCTACGTGTGGTAGGGGTGAGGAGCTTGTTCAGATAGGCGGGTAGCTTGCCCAGAAAGTATTTGAAGGCAAGACAGGAAAGAGGAACTTTGTGCCTAGGCTCAAGTGATGACCAATCTAGTTATTTGAGCATTTTGCAGTGATGTGTGTTGTAGTTGCATTGGAGGACAAAGCGACAAAGTGAGTTATTTTATTACATTTATATTGTTCTTATATAACACTGTCAGCCCACATGCCCCCCTGCTGGCCCTGTGCCAAAGAGATTACAATTTAATGTTGGTGCCTGAAGCACAGGGACAGAAAGAGACTTGCTAAATATCAGGAGGAGTTGACACAAGGCTTTGAATCCATGTTCACTGGTTTCCTTCTGCTCAATCCCCCCTCCAAATGACTTACAATGGGTTAACAACTCCATTGGTCTTGACTGGTTACACACACTAGTATAGATAAACTGAACTGATACGCTCTGCCTCTCCTGTTGCCTGTGAATCACATGGTATTAATGTCCCAACAGGAACTGGCTGGATACACCAACTACCCCTGTCTACTAATCACTATTTGTTTTTGACCTAGAGAACAAGGTCCAAAAATATTTGAACCCAGCAAATCCCTTGGGTAGTTGGCACTCTAAAAAGCACTGATTGATTGATTGATTTATTGATTGATTGACAACAGAAATTAAAGTTGTTAAGTTTGCTGCTCAGTACTATTCCTGTGGATTGGAAGTAATTAGGGGCAGGCGCAACACAGAATTCACATTGCAGCTCTGCAGATTTTTGTTACTTTAAAGCAGCGGATCTCTGTCTTTCCCCAAGAGCCCCTAATTTTTCAAGCAGTTTATTTTCCAGCTGCGCTTGACATCGAAACTGGTTACTTACTTAAAAGTGAGCCAGTCAATCCTAGTGAAGTCTCTCTTACACTCCAGTAAAAGGAAGACTCAGATTTAGGTTAGATATGTGCAAAATGTTTGCCTGACTTTCTGAATATAGAGAGAGGGAGATAGATACTATTTATTTTATTTATAAAATGTTTAACCAGGAAGTAATACATTGAAAGTTACCTCTTGTTTTCAAGTACAGTATGTCCTGGGCACAGAATTATGTTGACAGATACAGGGTTACAATACATAATTACATTAAGTGAGCAGAGTAATACATTATATACAAGACATTGCATGCACAGTAAGAGATAATATATGTTATAGGCGTATGTAACAGTTACAGACCAGGTTAACATGTGAGACCGCTTTAGTTTTGAATTAACTTAGACTGGTGGCAGCTGTGATAATCTCCGGTAGACTGTTCCAGACTATACTTTGGGACAAGAGTCACAAACACACATGGAGAGAAACCACTGCACAAAACTGAACACACCTGAGAAACCTGGGCTAAATGTTCATTTGGATATGCAAAGTATATTCAAATGTTCCAAATTGGAATATTTCCCTTATTTTAATCAAACTTTGGTGAAACACAGTCTGGTTAAAAAAAATTCTCATTTCGCTTGGAGTTTTAACGATGAAAGGGAGATAGCAATAGAACAGGTAGTATCCACTAACTCAGGGGTGCGCAAACTGGGGGGCGTGAGATTTTGCTGGGGGAGGCGCAGGCGGTTCCAGAGGCCCCACACTCTTCCCCACAGCATTTAAATTAAATGTCGGGGGATCGCGTGAGGCCCCTGCAACACTTCTCTTACCGGGATTCAGCCGGCTGTGACACATCGCCATGGCAACGTGGTGTCAAATGACGTCGTCACACGCGTCAAATGATGCCGCGGGTCACGTGATGTGATGTCACATGACCCCACTGTGTCATTTGACGCAGATACCAGGTGGGAGGGGGGGTCGCGAGAGCAGGACAAGGAAGACAGGGGGGGGCAGCAGGAAAAGTTTGCGCTCCCCTGCACTCATTTTATGTGACAGCTCTCCGCAGAAGCAGCAAATCTCCCAATAACATTTATGTGTGAATGTTTTGAAAAAGAAGTCTTCCTTTACTCATGGTATTACAATTCAGAATAAAGTCCCTCGTTCACGCTGACTTTCCAAGAATAATCTCTGCCAACTCGCCTTGCAAAAATAAATAAAAATCAAGATTTTCGTCCACATTTTTTTTTTAATCTCCCCCCAAAAATAATAGAACCAGATGATTCCAAAGTCCTAGCACAAGAAAGGGCAGGATTCTAACAGTGCTCCTACATTATGGTTGCTAAGAGCTTATGGTTTATAGCTTTAGTTTTTAATGTGTGTATACAGTAAGTTTGTAAGTAGCCAACTAGGTACTACGATATGGAGCTGCAATGATGAAGCATTCAATGCTTTTTTTTTTTCTCTCTCATCAGGAGTACCTGTTTTTGCCACTTTAATTGCACAAGTTTAAACATAACACTGTTCACTACTATGAAGAGGATATACGGTTTCTGGGATCAAGAATGAACAACTCATTAAATATATCTTCTTTTTTCTACGTTTCTTCTGCCACCATGTGTAGATCGTCAGTTTCAATGTACATTGGTGATACATTACCCCCAAGGAACATTTAGAACTCCATGTATCATGGAAGAAGGGGTGCAATTATGGGGCTACAGAGTTGCACTAGATATATTAGAACTAAAAAAAACTCTATTGCTTTCAATGGCAAAAAGGGAGCAAAAAAAGGGCACTCTATTTATTAAAGTAAAAAATACCATTGTATCCAGTATAAATCTCATACATAACTCTCCTCCAATAATCTAGGCTACCCAAACCTTGGATTCTTTGTTTGCTTTTCTATGATCATATCTAATAGGCACTATCTGTCTAATAGGCACTATGTCTTGATGCATCACAAGTGTGATGATAGATAGATAGATAGATAGATAGATAGATAGATAGATAGATAGATAGATAGATAGATAGATAGATAGATAGATAGACACATTCCCAGCTAGCTCAAACTCCCACACCCACCACATCATGAATAGATATTTATGTCAAAAAGAGTGCTACTGGGCGTGGCAAATGTATACAAAAAAAGACAGGGGTGCCCAATGCTACATCCAATTGACAAAACAAAGTAATACAGTAAGTATAAAGTTTAAATACTTCAATAATAATAATAATATTTACTTGCTTATTTAGTTAAACCCTTTGGCCAAAGTGTCATAAGCCTGCATACCACGTCAAGGTATAACCAAAATTAATGAATGTCCTACACTACACTGTATATATATATGCCCAATCCTATTGCATTACTGTGCAAAAATATATTTAATTTTCCAAAATAGCCCTAGCCCTACGCGTTTCATCAGACAAGCTGATTTCATCAGGGGATCCTCCAAGCGTGCGACGTTACCAGCCATGCCATTGCATCCGCCCCTCCCCCACCCCCCGGTGCAGAGGAGCTGAATCTCGATGATCATTTGGAACATGAGTATTATCTCATAAAATGCTTTTTTACCTTCGTTGTTTGTGAGTTCGATTTATGAGCTTTTTGGAAAATTAAATATATTTTTACACAGTAATGCACTAGGATCGGGCGCTTTTTTTTCTTTTTTTTTCTTCTATGCAGGTGGAGAGGGGAGGTCATTGTACCCTTGTAAGAAGACTGCCTGTATCCTGATTAGTGCTTTTTTTTTCCCTTTGCATTGGACTGATATTTTCATGGACTGAGAAGGACACATTTTTATTGTCTGTATTCACACTTTTTTTATATAGGTTATCCACAGCACCATTTTTATATATTATTTATATGTATTTTTTTTCATTGATTAATTACCAGTAGAATTTATATTACCCATTGATTTATTTTACTAGGTTGTTTATTTGTTCCATTTCATATATATTTTTTTGTCATCGTCACACACCCAAGCGCAGTCCCTTATTGTGTGTGTGTGTGTGTATATATATAAATATATATATATATATGTGTATATATATATATAAATATATATATATATATATATATATATATATATATATATAGTGAATAGATGAGAACAAGGCACTCCGTCAGGTAGATAAAGGTGGGTGCAAATCCTATATAAATCAAATAAGCAATACGATACCGTTTGAGCGAATATCAGAGGCAGCACTCCACAAAGTTGTCAAAAAAGTTTTGTATTTAGTGAGACATAGTAACCAACGTTTCGGTCCTCCACACGGGACCTTTCTCAAGGTGATCCTCCATGTGGAGGACCGAAACGTTGGTTACTATGTCTCACTAAATACAAAACTTTTTTGACAACTTTGTGGAGTGCTGCCTCTGATATTCGCTCAAACGGCGAACGCTCAAACGGGTGCCCACACACACACACACACACACACACACACACACACACATATATCTAAAAAAAATACATATAAAACCCACCCAAATACATCTAAAAAAAAAAGACCCCAATGCATTTTAAAAAGTCCCCAATAACCCAATACATCTACAAAAGAAACCAATACATATAAAAAAAATACCCAACCCATATAAAAATACCCTCAAGCCTCCCTTACACAAATATACCCCCACCCCCCAATACATATAAAAATATACCCCCACCCCCCAATACATATAAAAATATACCCCCACCCCCAATACATATAAAAATATACCCTCACCCCCCCCAATACATATAAAAATATGGCTGCGGTTGGCTGGGGGGGGGCAGCGGCAGGTCACAGCAGTTGCTTCCGGCCCCAGTTCTCCCTCAGATTGTCCCACGAGGTGTCTGACACGCGCCGGAAGCTTAGCCCAGCTGACTTCCAGCACAGACGTCAGAGAGACCTGCCAATGGGTGCACCGCAGCCACACTGGCAACCCTATCTGAGGCAGCTGAGAGCTGGGGCCTTGCCGTGACCAGCAGCAGTCCCTGGCCAGAGGTTGGGGCCGGCCGTGCCCCCCCAGCCAGCGGGCCCGGCACACCAGCCCCATCAGACACCCCTGTTGCGGCCGTGATGACAGCCGCTAAACTTTTACAAATTGAGAACACGATGCACCTATATAAGGTACACTGAGTCATGGTTGAATAGACTGTTGACAAAGAGCAGAGGTCCAAAACCTTGATTCCCTCTAAGCAGGTGCGTCAGCATGTTAGGTTTTTATATTTATGTTGGGTATATATTTATCATTGGCTAATGTTACTTTTGTAATTTGCATTTCATCTATTGGAATAATAAATACACTTTTGCCATTTTTCGAAATACTGGTGTCCTCGTCATTCCTTATATGCTATGTATTTGAGGATTGGGGATTTTCTCTATATTCATTTGCAATTATAGGTACAATGTTTACAATATATTTTTTTCCATGTTGGCAACACGCAATCTAAAACTCTGTTTTGAGCTTTAAAAGAAAAATCAGAGACAAAATCGACTTAATTTTGTTTCATTTTTTTTTAATCGAATTTAAATATATGTTTGATCCATAGCAAAATGACTATTTTGGCAAAATAATGTCCCTTGATCTTCCTTCTATTCCAGATTCTCTTTGTCATTCTCCACTAAAGCCATACTGTAGAAGCTCTGCTATGTTGGGTAATGGCTTCTTTCAATCAACACTGCAGCATATAACCTCCTCCCCCACACCCTATGAAGGAAGACATGCATTGCTCATAAATCTTACTACAATAAGCAATGTCACTGAATGAATGGGTACCGTGCTAGTATGTGCTTAAGAGTTTTGTGGGAGGGTAGCAAAGACAGTCATCTCTTTATAAAATTCTAACATATATGGCCGTATTCTATATGTGCCGTAGCAGACGTTCAGGCTGTTATCAGATGAAAATCCCCATTGAAGTCTAAGAAGCTTTTCTGCCCCAAACAGTCAGCATGGCAGCTGCGTCAGATTTAGAATGGCAGCTGCGTCAGATTTCGAATGGCGGCTGCATCAGCTTTAGATGTAGACCGGCGGCTGCTTCAGATTTATATATTAAGATTTACTTTGCCGTTCTGTACAAAGTAAACACAAGGTAATGCCCTTTTAGCCCTATATAGCACAAGGAAAATGTCTACATCTTCACGCATATTTCATTGTAATTCATTTCTACAGAGTAGTGTTACTCTTGGTTGGTGCATCAACACGGTTATAAGAGAAACAATGTTGCCTAAAGCCTCACTATCTGATCCCATTTAATGTCTTGGCTGCTCTGTACAAAAATGTGGGGCCCCATTGACTTACATCTGTTCATGTTGACTGAGGCACCAGGAAGCACAGATACCCCACTGAGACAAAACAAAAGTACAGAAGAAAGCAAAGACAATGCAACTAATGGCCAACCAATTTCTCATTACAGCATGTAATAACCGGAACAAGTGCCTGAGAATATTTGCTAGGTTGTATAAACTGTTTCACATTTATGGACAATTTATATTGACCCCTTACTTATATATAAGTTGGCTGACTAGAACGCTATGTGTGAAGCTATGTAGAAGAGCACTGACAATGTATCTGGGCTGCAAATCCTGAATGAACTTAATTGACCGCAAACAAAAGGACTTAAGTCATTAGGGGAGTAATTTTTCCCAGTGAGTGCATTCCCATTCTTTTTAGACAACTGTCACACAATCTTATTTTGTGTAGCTAATTACTAAGTCAGCAAATCCTCCCTCATACAGAACGTGAACAAAACTGTGCATAAGGCAGATCTGTTAACAATTGTTCAAGAACAGAGAACTAAGCGAGTCACTAATTGTCTATTTGGTAGCTCCAAAGCCTTTCAAGACATGACCAGGAAAAGAAGAATGAAAAGCCTCGTCGTTACCCACTAGTGTGTGATAATTGGTATATGTTACTTTCCACAGAAAAAATAACCACCCGTCTCAGTGCTATAGGAGCAGCAATTATTCATATTGTAGCCACATCGTAATTCAAGAGCAGCGACTCCAGTCTTGAATATGTTCTGTTACATTTGATATTTTATGCCTTACTGTTTTTAGATCATGCACAATGTATTATGAGTGTAATCCAATCACCATAGAAAATGTGTCCATAAATACTAGAATAAACGTGTATAAGGATATTTTTCTGTCACTTTTATGCTATACATTCGAATGAGACCATTCGAGATACATGGAGAGGAGTGGCTCAGTGAGTAAAGACACTGACTGTCACTGAGTTTGAAGCAGGGGAACCTGGTGTTGGCTCCTTGTGACCTTGGGTAAGCCACTTTATCTCTCTGTATCTCAGGCACCAAAAAACATAGATTGTAAGCTTCATGGGGCAGGGACCTGTGCCTGCAAAATGTCTCTGTAAAGCGCTACGTAAAAAGTAGCAGCGCTATACAAGAACATGCTATTATTATTACATGTAAATGTAAACCTGCAACTGGCAACTTTTAATGATGAGCTTTACTTCCAGGAGCATGTCGGCACCAGGCAGCTAATTATAATGTTGCAATGAACTCCCAATTCATATCTCCCCTAAAGTTCTTCCTATGCTCAACTCCTTCATGCAGTTATATTGGCCTGAGTTGTTCACTAAATGACCACAATACAGCTTCTGGAATAAATTACTGAGCATTGTAGTCTTTTTGTACAACATTAAATGCATGGACGTTATATTAAAACAGTGGATCTCAAACCACTCCTCTGGGACCTCCGGCCATGCCAGGGTTTAGGAATAGCCTATGCACTTGCACACAGAGGAATGCATGTAATTTGCACATGAATAGAATATTGGGTGGCTGCATTCGAAACCTGGTCTGGCTCAGAGCCCCAGGGAGAGGTTAAACAACTGCTGTACTAAATGATAATGCTATGGAGGCATAGTACATTCAAAAGTATAAATAATATATGTCAATGAGTATTACCAAGTTCAAGTGCCCTTATAATGACTTTCAAGACCTCTTAGAGTGACTAACAGTGATGTATGAGATTCAATGTTTTAATACTATGTAGCAGAGTACTCTCCCTTGTCTCCCCCCTGGCAGTGGTCCTGTCGCTTGGGAGGGTTTCTGGAGTTGCGTCGGTCATGATGTGGTTGGTGCAGCTACATACATATGGACTGTGTATAAGGCAGTGGCCATCTTGCGGTTGGCGCTGCAGGAAGAGGAGGCTGTTCAGGATTTCCTCCGCAGACTGGAGGCGGCGTGCTCAGTCCTGATGGAGCCTGCCAAGGGAGAGGAAGTGTCCAGGGAGCTAATCAAGCCCCATGGACTAGGCCAGACCCGTTCCCCCTAGGCCCCCTACACCATAGTGGAGTATTGTAGGGCTGGCCACTAGTAAGGGACCTGCCCTTAGTGTGTGGAGGCGAGAGCCAACGAAGCAGATGGAACCACAGCGGAGGATTCCCCATGCCTGTTGAAACAGCTGCGTGGTGCTACAGAAGTAAGGAGAGAAGGGATTGTGTCGGAGGCCCTGCATCGATGCGGCCTAAGAAATATCCTGGTGTATACGAGTACCCAGGAAGGTACCTACGTGCACCAACACTACATGCGGGAGGGTAGCGCTGCCCTCACACTTACGTTGGGTGCTGTTTTGGCGGACACATTGCACCTCTAGGTGCCCAAAGGATATTGTGCTCCAATATACAGTGGGGGGACTGTTACTGTTATTATTGTGTCTGTACTGTTGTTATTGTGTTAGTACTGTGGGACACAGTAAAGAGTGTTGCATATACCTTGTTCTGGTAGTGATTATTCAGGGTATACCAGTTCCTGTGAGGGGCTATCCCGCTAATGCTGGGATCCTCACGGGTGTAGGCACTGCACCAGCCACCCCAGGCTCCCCAGGAGCGGAGTCTTAGGCCTTCTGTAAGCCTAACAGCACCGTATCACTATTATCTGCTGTTTCCCTCGGGGGAAGGGAAAGGGAGTTACAACTATTTAAAACAAAATATATTTTTACACACTACAGAATCATGTATATATTTTCTTTATTCATTGGCCAGATACCTTTATTTCTTAATCAATTTCATTTTTGCTTGTTATATATACGGTATATTGTTATACTCAACCTATAGAAAAAAACTGAGGATGTCCTGTGAAAATAGCATTCTCAATATTATTGACGATTATGAACATTTAACTATGTACTTTTCTGTATTGCTATATTTTCTTAATTACTTCACTGTGATATGTTTGCCTAATTAAGATGCCTATTTCTGGAAGCTAGGTGTATTCAGTTCAAAAACATTTGTTTTAATTCCGTTCAAGCACTTCCTGGAAAAAATCCCCCAAGCAGCTTACTCATACCAACTCAACCAAAGATCATCCTCCAGAAATCTGTTCCTAGGTTTAACAATCTGTAAATTCTTTGTTTTCATTCCAGGCCTCACATCTGATGTGGTTTTCCTGGTTCCCTGAAAGACTGACAGTTTTACAATATTCAAGTTCTTGTGTTGTCTTGCTAAAAACTGGCCTGTGATTAGGATTGTTGATTTTGCTTTTAGGATATTGTGATGGAGGGGCCTGTAGGCGAGTCAGACAGACGCATAGACACTGTGTAAACCTTAACTGTAGTGGTCTTATTATCCACCAGGCAAATGAACATCATGAGTACTGTCCCAGTTAAAGTCAAAATAAAACATAAAATGAAGACATATTCCCGTTTAGGGAAACTAACTCAACTTATACTGCAGTCCCTTTCTAGCAGGACAGCCAGCTAATCTAGTTCTCTGTCCAAAACATGTGCTCCACATAAAAAGTATAATTAAAAAGTCTTATCTGTATTGCAGCTCCAACAGTAAACAGGAACACCGGTTCCGGAGGCAGACTGTGTCCAGCTTTTAGCAGTCTTTTATCCTGGGGTTGGGGTCCCAGCTGGTCCCAGCAGCAAAGCTCCTCACAGGGCTGGAGGACAAGAGCAACAGCCAGGGTCCTTCCTAGCTGGGAGAAGTCTCTCTACCCTCCTGGGGAAAACTAACTCCCCTTCTCTGACAGCTTCCTGTCTTTTATCCCTGCTCCATCAAGAGTTGATTGTACACACCTCCCTGTTCAGGTGTACTGTAAAAAGTAATACAAACCATATTCACTTGGGGTTTTCATGCCGCAAATACTTCCCTGAGATTGTTTTTTTTTTCAATTTATATATAATTATATATAAATACAAGCACTTACCCCCCCCCCCCCAACTGCCACCACCGATGGGTCTATTTAACTCCCCTTAAACTAGGCCCATACCCACAGACTCACAATGACCCTCTCCACACCCTCCTGCTACTCATTATCGAAACAGATTTCTGATAAGTGTACCCCGTCTGATCTAAACAAGCCGCTTATCTTGTAACTGAAATCCGCATTGTGTAATAAAGTTTCCCATCATCTTGTGTATCTTAATTTGTGGTTGGTCGACTGCCCCAGGGGACCCGCGCACCCCTCCACACTACCCTGCCAATTATTTCTAACCAAATAATTTGAATTCCTGGCCAAAGAAAGAGCATGCAAGCCAGGTCTTGCTTTATATGCTGGACCAGCTCGATCGAGCGCACTGCTGCCAGGTCGTTACCCCCGGCATTAATGATTAGGATATGCATTGCTCTCCTATCTCTGGCCAAGGATATCAGCCATGGGAGCAATTGCCCCCACTGTATCTCCTCCTTCCCCACCAGAATACTTTTGCCTGCTCTGCACGCAACCCCAGATTCCCTCCTATGGGCGTACGAGCGCTCGCTTCTCTGCCCAGTGTACAAGTGAATCCCCGATGATCCATGCGTCTGCGTAATCTGCAAAGGCACAAAAGAGGGGAAAGGGGGTTATTCCAGCAAGAGGTTGTTCCCTATTAACGCTAGTCTGATGTAAGACCGGTATCTATTAGATTTCCAGCGTCCTATTCTTTGTATCGTTAGTACGGACAGCCCAGCGAGTGATGCTTCTATTGCCACCCCAATAGGGAGAGTGTGTCCTGTATTGAGCGTCATCTAATCCCTGATGTTTAAGGCACATGAGGAAAACCCGCAGGTACTGAAATCTCGACAACGGCCCACCATCCGCATGTAGTAGTAGTGGGCCCTCCCCACTTGGCCTGCACCCCAGGTACTCCCTTAGTGCTTTGACAGGGCAGATTAGACTCCCTGGTAACCTAACAGTGAAATCCATGCTCCTCTCTCATGCTGATCCGTCAATGACCTCTGAATGAGCAGGCTCAATGACCCCTCCCCCAAACTTATGTCCCCGAGCTCCAAACCCCCCCTCCCCCTCTTTTCCATAATGTGCACACTAGCTCCCCTGCCCGCAAAGCCGCAAAGAAGGCCAAAGTAAATGTGAGTTTAAAGAGCTTTGCCTCAAAGGTGAAAGAACAAACTAGCTCTGTTGTGCGTATTAACCCTTCTAGGTTTGATGCCGTCACCGGCCTTCTGCTGTCTTTATGCATGACCCCCCTCATCAGTCCTGTTAATACCCCTTTGACTATGAATTCCTTTGTCGGATCTTCCTCGCTGTTCAAATTTAAGAAAAAGGATACCCCCGTCAATTTTTTCCCTATGGACCCGTCCGATAAACCCCTTGCTCTCAAGCTTAGTACGTAAGACAGTAAGGCCCCTATTTCTGATGTCTCTCATCCCAGTTCCCTCGTTAAACTTTGGTAGTCGTGCCATGATGCCGCGTAAGCACCCCACGTACCCGGAGCCATGGACGATCTCTCTAGGTCCATCACCGAACCATCCCCAGATCTACTGGACACCGGTTGCCATAAATCTCCGCCTCTAGTGCCATCTTCTGAAACGGCGCCATCTGTAACTGGGATAAAGCATCAGCGATGTTATTTGCAACCCCTGGGATGAGCCGTGCTCTGAACGCAATGTTAAAGTGAAGGCATAACAGTACGAACTTACGCAAAAGGGCCAGTACTGGCGGTGACCATGAACCAAAATTGTTCCCCGCCTCTACTACCCCCATGTTGTCTGACCAGAAAGTGACTTCCCGGTTTGCAAACAGGTGACCCCATAGACGCATGGAGACAAGCAAAGGGAATAGCTCTAAGAATGTTTGGTTCCTAATGAGCTGTGTCCCTCTACAGTTGAGTGGCCACTGTTCTGCGTACCACGCCCCGTTAAAATATGCCCCAAAACCCACCGATCCGGAAGCGTCTCTGAAAAGTTGCTGGTCAACATTCTGGGCTGGACACCCTCGCCACAAGGTCCTGCCATTGTATTTTTGCAAACATTCAAGCCACACCGCTAAATCCTTGAGGATTTCCATGGTATAGGGGGGCGCAGAACTGAAAATGGGAAAGCCAAAATAGACAATAAAGTGGCATATACTAAATGTATCCCATGTAAGCTGAAGGTAGTGATTGCAAAGTAGATAAACCAAGGAATGAATAAATAGAGTACCCAATGAACCATCCACAGGGGTTAAAAGGCACAAAAACGACAAAAGTGACAAAAATTACAAAAAATGACAAAAACAGGGAGATGCTAACAAGAATAATGGGGAAATCCTGAGATTAATAAAAGGGAGGGCAGCAAATGGGCCCGCCATCCTCCCCAACACGACTTAATTTTCCACTTTCTCCCTTGGTACATTACCGTTTAACCTGACCGATTTCAAATTACGCTCACAATTTGATCCCGTTTTGTATTCAAACGGAATCCTGAACCCTTCCTTAAACATTGCCATAAGTAGCCAGGCTGCCTCCTTATTGGGGTACCTTGCCAGCCATTGTGCCATTGTTTCAAAGGTTATAGGAGACGCCACCCTCTTGGTCAACCTTTCACCCTGTACCTTTAAATCCACGTGTCTTTCCTAAGGCATTTTGTCCTCGTATGGTGGCGCAGGCATGCCGGAAACATCAGTTATCGTATTTACATTTCGACTAGTTAAATGCCCAACATACGCCACGCTGTTTACTGAGCGTATGACCCCCCACCCGATGTGTGTGTTTGGGTGCTTCATCGCCATGCACCTCTACACGCCCCATGAAAGGGCGTCGTCCCTCCTCCAGAAATATGCTCTAGATATAGGTCTACATCTTTAATGTTCCAGGATATCCCCCCTGTTAGACTCCATACCCTGTCTGAATTCCTCATCATATTTCCACCAACCCATGCCCCCGTGTTTTCAGTATGCATCGCCAATTATGGCTTGGTACTTAAAGAGTGATTAACACACTGTGGTTCCTTTTTCCCCATTACGCCTGCCAAGATTCGAAAGCTTTTGCCCAGTATTGGTGTGTGCATGGAAAAAGGCATCTCTCAATGTCCTCCGTCTTGGCCTCCCCTTTTTTGGTTACCTTGCCAACGCCTCCCTACAGCCTGGAAGCAATGTTAAAATCTTCACGTATTCCCCCGCCCAAATCTTATCCTTTACGTCCTTCAGCAAATGTGTACCTAATGACCTGGCAATGGTTGTGTATGTATCTTTATATACAACATCCGACAACCTCCTAACCTGATGTTGTTGCTGGCGTGGCTGTGCCTGTGTTCTGAACTACGATTTGAGTGGGCAAAGCTGAAGGTAATATTGCTGCTGATGTGGATGTACTGTATGCGCATTCTTAGCTAAGACTGGGCAAAGAAGGAGGCAGTGTTGTGGTTGAAGTGGATGCTCCCCTTGTTCCCCATTAAGCTTTGGATAGGCAATGCTATAGGCGTCGATTCGTGCTGCATGGGCTCCTATGCAATACCAAAGTAGAATTAGAGAGAAAAGCAAGGAGCACTGCAGCAAAGAGAACTGGAGGCAGATCAAGGGTTAAAAAACAAAAAAGTTTTATTCAATAGAGCATGCCCATGAGAGAGCTAAAAAAACACTCTGACGCGTTTCCCGCCGTCTCTTTGCCGAAGCGCCAGCACGGCGGGAAACGCGTCAGAGTGTTTTTTAGCTAAGGGGGAAAGGCACCAGGTGCCCCCGAGTAGCCAATAGGGCTGAAGGATTGCCCTGCAGGAGAAATAGATACATTTCGCGTGCTGAGCCCACGCTAGTCAGTCAGTGCCAGGAGCAGCCAGGGGAAGGAGGTAGGGTGCAGGAGTCAGTGACTCCCTGCACTAGGCCAGCAGCCCCCGAGGCCCGAGATAGCCCTGAGCCACCCAGTAGTGTAAGTTGTGTCAGGGACAGGCCCCAGGTTAGGGACCCTTACTATTCAGAGTCAGTTAGGGACTCAGCAGACTCTACGCGTCCGTACAGAGGTTTGGGCGCAGACCTTCATTGTTGCTGCAGCAGCCCTCCGGGTGGGATCGCCCCGGACGGCAGTTCCTGTGTTCAGCAGACATCAGGATCCTTTGTGAAGTTCCGTGGCAGGCCCGGGCACCGGAGTGCCCGGCAGGTAACAATCAACAAGTGCACCAACGAGTCATATCACATTCACACGGGACATAGTGGCTGCGCAGTCACACATAACTATCTCACTTGAGGGTGGGGTGATACTGTGTGGGGTACTGGACACTTGGTGGGATCATCCGGTGGAGGTGCAGGTGGAGATAGCGTCCTGCGAGACGCATTAGTTAGTGTCTCCTCTAGGGAGGGACACCTGTTGAATTGTTGAATTTTGATGCATGAGTACGGTCATCTAGTAAAGGCATTAGTTGTTATCCATACTGTGTGTTGAGTGATATATATTGTCCTGCGAGGAACCACTCCCCCTCTGGTGGGAGCCATCGCAGGTGGAGGCGCTGCACCGAGTAACGGGTTACTCATATTATACTTGCCCCAAAGCTCAGCCCTCCTGTGAGCCTAACAGGTAAAGCACCACACCAGATAACATTAGGTTCCCCTTACATACGCCATATATGCGATTGGGTGGGGGAATACCAGTTACATATATATCCTGTGCAATCCCTATCGCCGCGTCTCCCAGTCCTTGCTGGGACCCTCTGACTATCTCTGATGCGGTCACCCCTTAATCCGCGCTTGCGACTCCCGTGTTTCCTAAGTGGCGTGTAGCCAAAAGTGTCGCCAATGGTGTCAGTGCCTGCCTTACACCCCTTATTATTGTTTCCAACATTTTTGCCGTGGCATCCCTGGCTGCCTCAGTATCCCTCACCTGAGGTGGCAGTTGTGACGGTGAAGAGGTAGCCAGGCTCACTAATACATATCAAGCCCGTTTGGTTACCTCTGATCCATATTTTGGGGTTCAGGAGTGTCAGCTCTTGGACCCAACTGTTGTAAAAGCATTACCTGTAATTATGCAACTCACCGCTAGGGGTCCCTGCTTCAGCACAGCCCAGAAAGTTAACTGGGGCATAGGGCAGTGGCACAGTGTCACGGGCACAGAGCAAATGGATGGTGGGTTTTTTTCCTCAGCACTATGCTGGAGCTCCCTTTAGCACGGGAGGATATTATAAAGCAGCAATCCGGCGTACTGACAAGTCATGTGTATGCATGATTCCATCCGAGGCTGCGCTGCGCTGGGCTGGACCCCTCCCCCGGCCCCCATCCCCCGTCTTCACTGCCGAGTCTCAATTTCAGCAGCCAATCAATGTAAACGTCTGGACATTGATTGGCTGCTGAAATTGATGTCACGCTGCTGCAGCCGGAGATCACAGATTGAAAATACTCCCACGACTGCAGCAGCGTCAACGCCGTTCTTTGCAGCCAATGGTAGTTTCAATACTGAACATTACCATTGGCCGCCAGGCATCTGTGACAACCGTGCGCGCGCACATAAGCGCACGCACGTCATGTAGTGTGTTGTGTAAGCGGGGCCTAAAGCATTTATATAGGAGACATGATATCTACCTAGCCCTCTGGCCTCAAAGGGAATCCAGGATATGGAGGTATAGGGCCATTTGGTAGCAAGGAGGAGCAGAAGAAAAGGCCCTAACAGCCATTTGGGTTCTGTCAGACTCTGCAGAGCCTTCCCGGCAGATAGCCATGCCCCTTTCTCTGACATCAGCCAGATGAGCCCTGCCCTGATTGGCTGCTGAGAATATTCTCACGCTTCTGTGAGGGGGTAGTAGTTTGTGAATGAAACTCAAGAGGTATTATAAACCCCTACGCAAGCCATTATTGGAGAAACGCGTAGGGTGAAGCACCTGTGACTGACAAAAGCGAGGCATGAAGGGACATTGTCGGAGACCCCGGTGCGTGGGCTCTTCTTCTGGAAAGCATCTCCTGGTTATCTGCATGTAACCAGGAAGGTAGAAAGTGCACCATCACCACACAAGGGAGTGTAGTGCTACCCTCACAAATACATTGGGGATAGGTTTCTGTGGAGGACATCTGGTTCTGGGTGCCTCAGGCATCCTAAGTATTATTGGGGACAGTTGCTCTGGGGTTCTCCTCACTGTTTATGTGTTATGGTTATCATTATTTCTGTGCATGTTGTGGGACCACGGAAAAGAGTTTGTTGCATAGCGATGTGCAAACAGAGGAGTGTGCCGAGGGTGGCGTGAGGCCTCTGTAACATCCCTTACCTGCTGCCAGCCAGGTCTTCGGGAACGCATCACCATGGCAACACGGGTCAAATGGCACTGCGGGTCATGTGACGTGACATCACATGACCACCAACGTCATTTGACGCTGGGTTCTAAGCCACGGGGGCACGAACACTGGCGCTTCCTGGCAGGGGGGCACACTCCAAAAACTTTGCGCACCTCTGATATACAATATATGTATATGTTCCCAAGAGGAGCCAACCTGCCTACGCTGGGCTCCTCATGGATGGAGGCGCTGCACCCGACACACCCCAAGCTCCCAATCAGCAGAGGCCCAGGCCTCCTTTGAGCATACATGAAGCACGAGAACACTAATTGCCTGCTATTTCCCTTAGAGGTAGGGAAGGGGTGTTACACAGGCTATATTTACATTTATTAACTAATATTCAATAAAACACCTTCAGGCACCAGAAGACACATTACAGCCAATTTGACTTTACGAAGCAGTCTTCTGCCATGAGGTTCTTTCTGATGCTTGATGCCTACTGAAGTCAATTGGTGTCTTCCAGTGCCTAAAGGTGTCTTATGGCAGAAGATAGCTTTGTAAAATATGGCAAAGATATATATCTTCTGGTGCTGGAATATGTCTTATGGAATAGCACCACTTAGTAAATATGGCTCTATATCTTTGGTCAGTCAGTAGAAACCAGGAATACCGATTGAACTGTATTAATGGACGTATGTCTTTTTTCAACCTCATCAACTATGTAACTAACTATGTAACTGAACCTTTAATACAAATATGGACAGTAAATCTCAATAAAGGCTTGAGATTTCTTTAAATACTGTTCATTAGTGCTTCAAGATGCTATGGACTGTACTGGCGAAGTATTTTATGTTCTTCTGGAATCACACTGGATTGAGTACAGAAGATTACCTTTCATGGGAGTAAAATTGATGTTTGCCTTAAAGCAGCATTCCCACACAAAATTGAAATAGATTTTTTTAAAACAGGAAATGATCCAGGAGGTCTTCTGGGATTGAACTGAGCTATTTTCAGTTTCAGTAACCCCTGGTTTTTAATATACCAACAATTTTAGATGTCGGTGCAGTTTCTGTTTTACTACATTGTCTACTGCAACCAATCAGATTGGGGATATAGGGCCTCATGCAGTAAGCCCCGATAAGGCTTTTTCGGCATTTTATAGCCATTTTTTTCCTTCCTGATTCAGTAAGTGCCGATAAGTGGGAATTATCGGCAACATTTCCTCCCGATAAGAACTTATCGGGAGACGGCTGCCGATAAGCCACTTATCGGCACTTTTAAACCCGGCTGAATTCAGGAAGCCCCGATCAGCTTTTCGGTGGTGATCGGCACCCCAGATTGGAGATTTTCTGGCCAATCCAGCCCGCCAACTAAAGTTGGCAACTTGCTGGAGGAGAAGCATCGGCCGGGGCGACACTTAGAAAAAATCAGCCCTTTTTCCTGCCTGTGATTGATGCCGGGGGTCTCCGGAGCTGTTACCCGCACCGGAGACCCCCGGCATGCATCCGAGGCAGGAAAAAGGCATTTAAAGGCCACTTCATTACCTTAGCGGCTAACCGCTAAGGCAATGAAGGGGTTAACCCAACGTGCCATCTTTATTGTGGGTAGCGGGGGTGGGTGAAGGGGGTATTTGGCCCTGGGTGTGAGTTTAGGACTTGCGGGGGGGTTGCGGGGGCACTTTACCCCTTCACGACCGTAGCGGTTAATACCGCTACGGTCATGAAGGGGTTAAGGCCTCCCGCTACCCACCCGCAAGCCCTAAACAACCACCGTTGGGGCTAATACCCTCTTCACCCACCCCCACTACCCACAATAATAAAAAATACACACACCAGCCCCACACTAACTAAATAAATATATATATATATATATAACCCCAACAACACCTATACCCCCCTAACATACAGTATAGTAATGGGCACAATGACTATTATCCACAAATGGATAATAGTGCAGTTGTCCATTTAAAATACATACACAACAATACATTAAATACATATAGTACTCACCACCCATGTCCGGCTGCCACGATGAAGGCCGTCCTCATCTTCATCCTGCCCATGCCCCATCCGCTTCTGCAAAACAGACACAATAATTAAAACATCCAATGTAATGTCCCCTAACCCCTTAATCACCATAGCGGTTATTAACCGCTACAGTCATTAAGGGGTTAACCCACCATCACCCACATACCCTCCCCCACTAACCCCTCCAACCACCCTCACCCACTACCCACAGGGGAGTCCTACCAAATACCCTTGGGGCCAATACCCCCTCCCCCAGCACATACAGTACAATAATGTGCCAAATAACTATTATCCACATAGGGACATTACATTATTTGGCCATTATTAAACACATTAAATACCTTAATAAAATAAAGAAAATTCTACTAACCTCATCAATAAGAAGGCTCCGTCGCCAGCATCATCCTTGGGGTCCGTTGCCAAAATAATAAATAGGCAATACATCTATGTATGCTTTCAATGACGTCACATCCTTTCTCCCCCAAGCCTCTGTCACATGGTACTTGAACCAATCAGAGTAGGGATAGACTTCCCACGCTCTGATTGGCTGCCGTACCATGTGAGTCCGGCCATGTGTCTTTTCATGACGTCATCTTAAAGGCAATTGCAGCAAAGCCATTCTGATTGGCTGTGCTGTCATTGCCTTTAAGTGACGTCATCATTTTTTTTTACATCGGCCAAAACACATGGTTTTCACGGCCCAATCAGGGCCGTGGGAACCATATGACGAAAATGTGACGTCATAGGCCTTTAAAAGCCTATGTCGTCTCATTTTGAAGCCAGACGCCGAGGAGGAAGGACCTCCTCTGAAGAAAGTAGACCAGGGCGTGGCACCGGATGGCAAGAAGACCCCGGAAGAAGGTAGAAAAATACAGATGAAGATGGATTACAACTAGAAGACTCCTGGATTGTCGTGTTTTATTATTTTAATGTTTATTATTTTATGGTTTTTTATTTTATGGGTTCCTGTTCGTGGATTGGTTCGTGAGTAAGCTGATCAACGGGAGTCGGTGGGGGCAAGTAATGGTAAGTTAAATAAAGAAATGTATTTAATGTAACTGTGGTTTTTTTTGCTTTTTCATGTCTTGATTTTTTTTTATGCATATCATTTCTTGCCACTGTATGTATGTATGTATGTATGTATGTCTAGAGAGATATATACATACAGGGTAAGAAATGATAGTGTTTTTAAAGCTTGATTTTCTGTATTGTAAATGATTGTGGCTATGCTGCTATGCATAGATGTGTGTTAAATGTATTTTATTATTAGAGAGATGTAAGTTTTGGGCTGTATGCTGTACTGTAGGTTATGGAGAGGCTTGCTTTAGTATATTGTAAATGTTGGTGTCCTTTTTATTATGTTTTGAACTTGTTCTCTGTTACGATAGCTATAGTTAATTGTGTAATTGGTATGATGGTATTTTAATTGTTTAGGGATGTAATTCATGTATGTTTATTCATTGATGTTGACTTTATTTGCTTACATAATATAGTTCTTGTGATGTCAGGCTATTTGAGTTGGATTACTGTATTGTTAACATTGATTTGCAGCGTCTACATGTAGTTTACATGTTATGCTACATGTATACACTGTAAAAGCAATGTTTTAAGTGGCATTTGAGCCTTCAGATTGAATGATTAAATGAGATTTGGTTAGGAAATTGATTTTTAATTCATTGAGGATGTTATGCATAAGTGGTGTTGCCATTGCAGGATGGCTTCACCCCTTAATTACCTTTGAGGTTAGTACCCGATAAGGTGATTAAGGGGTTCATTGGTATGTTAATGTAATTGAGATGTATTGCCTATTTATTATTTTGGCAACGGACCCCAAGGATGATGCTGGCGACGGAGCCTTCTTATTGATGAGGTTAGTAGAATTTTCTTTATTTTATTAAGGTATTTAATGTGTTTAATAATGGCCAAATAATGTATTATCCCTATGTGGATAATAGTTATTTGGCACATTATTGTACTGTATGTGCTGGGGGAGGGGGTATTGGCCCCAAGGGTATTTGGTAGGACTCCCCTGTCGGTAGTGGGTGAGGGTGGTTGGGGGGGTTAGTGGGGGAGGGTATGTGGGTGATGGTGGGTTAACCCCTTAATGACTGTAGCGGTTAATAACCGCTATGGTGATTAAGGGGTTAGGGGACATTACATTGGATGTTTTAATTATTGTGTCTGTTTTGCAGAAGCGGATGGGGCATGGGCAGGATGAAGATGAGGACGGCCTTCATCGTGGCAGCCGGACATGGGTGGTGAGTACTATATGTATTTAATGTATTTATTGTTGTTTATGTATTTTACATACACAGGGGGTGCATGTTGTGTATTGCAATGTTTATTGGGGCAAATTTCCCCAATAAACATGCTATTCTGCCTTAACCCCTTCATTGCCTTAGCGGCTATCCGCTATGGTAATGAATCAGCATTTATGTATTTTTAATAATATTGTGCGGAATCAGGGGGCCCCCTGAGCTGAACCGCATTAATTTGTGTCTCAGAGACCCCCTGCTTCCCGAATTACATGCCCCGATTTGGGGCATCAGTTACAGTGTCGCCGCCATATTTATAGCGGGCACGTCGCGAATGGGACGCTATAAAGATGGCGGCGACACTGCCACCCGATGACACATTCCGGGGCCTGTAACTCGGGAAGCAGGGGGTCCCTGGTCCACAAAGTGATGCGGTTCAGCTCGGGGGAGCCCCTGCTCACTGTACAGTATTATTAAATAAATATTAATGCTGCTTCGCTACCGTAGCAGATACCCTGTAAGGTAAGGAACGAGTCTTTATTGATGTGTGTGTTTTACTCATAGTGTAGATGTGCAGAGGGTCTCCGGAGCTGAAGCGTTTTTGTTTTAGGTCCGGGGACCCCCTGCTTCCCGAGATACAGGCCCCTTTAGGGGGTGCCGGTATCACTCTGCTTTGTGTACATGCCGCGGTCACGTGATCGGGACCTTTAAATGCAGAGGGATACCGGCACCTCATAAAGGGGCCTGTATCTCGGGGAGCAGGGGTCCCCCGACCTGAAACCAATGCGGTTCAACTCCGGATACCCCCTGCACATGTACACTATGAATAAAAGTTGTTTAAAAATACTTTATTTGTTGCCGATGTTTGCGCTGAGAGAGCAGCTTGTCTCTCTCTGCTGCAAACATCTATCGGCAGACAAGGCCTATCGGAAGGCTTATCGGGAGCCAGCCTGTATCGGCACAGGCTCATCGGCAGCTTTGCTTTCACAGTGCTTCGGCAGGGATCGGTAGGATTCGGCCCTTACTGAATACTGCCGATCCCCCTCCTATCCGCCACACTTGGTGAAAAGATTTTATCGGGCCTTACTGCATGAGGCCCATAGTGCTCACAATCTGATTGGCTAAACTATCATGTTACAGCAGCCAGGTTGGATATGGTGACGTCATGCTAAAGGAAAATGAAGCACAGCCATTCTGATTGACTGGCTTCAGTCCCTTTCATGACATCACATAAAAAAAATTGTAAAAAAGGGCACATGGTTTTCACAGCCAATCAGATGGCATGTTGACCATTTGCGCCCAAATGTGACATCACAGGCCATATTTAAGGCTGTGACGTCTCATTTGAGCTCAAGAAGCCGTCGAGTCAACATTGTGGATTTAACATGGGGTTATTGGATTAACAGATGAAAAAGACAGAAGATAAAGAAATGCAAGAAATACTCACAGATGAAGAAAGAAGAAGATGATGGAAGATTAAAGAAAGAAGAATTGTGTTACTTGTCCTTGATCTTCACGGTGGATGGCGTTGGATTGTGTTTCGTGACGTCATGGTACGAGAGCTTGCTGATTCCCCAGGATTCGGAGGGCCAACTCTTCTAAAGGTAAGATAAATATTGAATGTATGTACTTTTATTTTTACAGGGTTTTTTTTGGGTGGGGGGGGTATTTATTGAAATATAGGCCGTGTTTTTGTTTTTTTTAAATACATGAATGGTACCCCAGGCCAGCGGGGACCACCCAAGGACCCACGGACACCCACAGGGACCACCTGAGGAACCCCGCAAGGACCACCCAAAGGCCCCCAGAAACCCGTGAGAACCACTTGAGCGCCCCCAGACACCCGTGGGGACGACCTGGAGACCCCCAGACACCCACAAGGATCACCTGTGGACCCTGTTGGGGCCCACGGACATCTGTGAGGACCACCTGGAGGCCCACGGAGCCTAGCGGGGACCACCCGAGGGCCCCAGACAGCCATGGGAACCGCCCGGGGTGCCCTGTGGGGCCTGGGGACACCCGCCGGCCTTTGTTATTAATCCTGTGTGTAAAAGAATAAATAATGGTTTTATGTGGGGGCACAGGGGGTGGGTTGTGTATTGGTTTTTACTACATATTTTAATATAAATTTTCTTACTAGTGTCACGCGACCAGGACATTTCAATGCATAGGAGATATGCCCATATGGGGCCTGTATCTCGGGAAGCAGGGGGTCCCCGGACCTGAAATCAATGCTATTCTGCTCCAGAGACCCCCTGCTCATCTACACTATTAATACAATTTAAATTTAAATATTTTTTTTTCGGGCGAGATTTGCGCAGAGAGAGGCGGCTCTTTCTCTCTGCAGAAGTATCAACTCGCCGGGTGAGCCCTTTTCGGAGGGCAGATCATCTCGGCGCTGGGTACTCGCCATTTGTTGAAATGTTGCTATCACTTGTATTCAGTGATAGTATTCATACGTGTTGCTATCACTTGTATTCAGTGATAGTATTCATACGTGATAGAGACGCTGTAAAAAATGGCGATTTAAAAAACCCTGGCAATATTTTCTATCGGACTTTACTGCATAAGGCCCATAATGTGTATAGTAATGTATCATTGACACAGGGTATGCAAGGTGGTAAACTAAGGTTTAAATACTCTCACAAGTCATCTCTATATGACTGCATCTCTGGAAATGTTGCAGTTTGCTTCTGAGTGTGTGTCGCCTCCCACATTGACTCCATATCGCGAAGTCACATCAAAACCCTGGTGCTGGGTGTGAATCCCAGGAGGGTCACAGGCAATCCTCTGTGATCCTCCTCTCTTGCTGAGCAGGAACAGTAACTCTAACAGGGACTTTGATAAGCAGTTACGTTCTGCCTTTAAACCCTTTTCAATCAGGAGTTAATTCAAAAGCAGCCCAGGTAGGAAACCTGATGATCCTTGCAGAGGGAGTGAGAGTTAACTCCTTCACTCCCTTACATGGTAAACGAGTCAGAAGAAATGTTCTGGAAGGCTAGGTTCCAGAAGTTGAAAAGATTAGGAGCATCGAGGAGTAGAGACTGGGAGAAAGTCTCCCTAGTAAAGGAGATATTATGCCCCCGTTTATTGTGTTTTAGTTAAGGACAGTGCCTTAACAGTTAGGACCCCTACAACAATGCACAGAAGATATACGTATAAGAGGATCTCCCTATACACAGTTAATAGACCCTGAGAAAGTGGCAGTTTCTTGCAGGAGAAAGGAGGGTGATAATCACCTCACCAGAGCAGGCCAGGATCTCAGAAGGGGCCTGAAATAGAATGATCACATGGGCAGAGCTAAGCAAGCGCAACAAGGGGGTCTAGTCCACTACAGGTAGTCCTGTCAGTAACACGTATATGTACATATGTGCAACACATATATGCTCAGGAATGTTAACATAAGGCATCCAGGGAATAACTATGTATAGCATTATAACAGTATGGATCTAACAAGATAAAACCATGTCAATATTATTGAAAATGTGGATGCAGTGTTTCCAGCCTGGGAACATGAATAAAGATTGAAGTTGAACTATAAAAAATCCTGGCGCTCATCTTTTCCATTGCCCAGCCAACCACATCCAGTACCCTGAGAAAAGAAAAATCTATGCTGATGTTAAATACACAACTACACCAATGTAACCTCCCTAGGAAGCGGGCATGGAGGGTTACATAAAGACTAAATCATATGACTGTGGAATTTTGTGGCACAAGTGCTAGAACTATTTATATACAGTAGAACTTTATTCATAATTATGAAGGACAATGTGTACCACCCTACTGCAGCTACAGATTACTTATGAGAAGACATTATGCAGTGTGAGGAAGTATACATTAATTGCCAATCGTCTCAAACTTAGAAATATTTGCGCCCGTCAGACTTTAATTCCAGTAATTGATACAGCAAAAAAAATTAAATATCTTTTCAAACATGCCCTTCTCCAGCCTCAGTTTGAATTGTTTTCAAAGTGAGTAGAAGTTATGCATAATTATTGTACGGGGTGGGATTCATTCTCTCCTTAATGCCCATATATCTTGATTTATAGATTGGAAACATTCCTCTAGTTTTTGAATAGCTCACATCAATAATTAAAAAAAAGTTAATGGTACAAATAATTGTTGATTGTGTAGCACCCCTATCCCCCCCCCCACCCCCCATAAGGTAGATCTATCTGCAATGGGTACTACTGGTTCTGTGGTTGTAACCTGTTTGGGGACACTGAAGGCCTAAGCGTGAGCTGCGCGAACAAACACCGCCCGTCAACGGGCTGGGCCCAGTATGCACCTTCGCGCGGAATCTGCAGCCGTGCTGTACTACAATTTTTCACAAAGACATTGAAATTGAATTTACAAGTTGTGCCGGAGGGGTGGCTACGCCCCCGCCCTCGGTTCAGCCGATGAGAGTGAACCGGCCACGTGAGGTCATGGCAACACCCCTGAAAACCTCCAGTCATGCAAACCTCTCCCCCCCACCACCCCCATCGCAATCTCCAGCATCTTCTTCCAGATCGCAGTGAAGTGCGTGCTACAGTGCACACTTGCACACTGCGACCGTGGCCTAATCCTAGGCAGCCTTACTGGCTCCCAGGAGAGTCCTAGCACCTTGCGTGCTCTTGCAGCACTGACTGCATATGTAACAAAGTTCAAGGACATAGAGTTTCAGAGTAAGCCTGAGGAGCTGTGTAGACGCCCCTAGTGGTATGGAGGAATACCCTGCTACACTTGTATTACTAATTTCTCTGACTGAAAGAAGAAATGCAATCTTTTACTGATCAAGGAAGGAAAAGATATGAAGTTCATAACCGCAAATGCTAGGTATATTTGTGCAGCGAAGTGGTTGAATATTGCATTAGTATTATACAAGGGGTGGACATGCGTATTCGGAGGGGCTTGAAGCCTTTTATACATTCCAAATCCAAAGATGGCTATGCTACTGCAGAAGAGGCATATAACAAAAATAACATATTGTCATAACAAAATCTCTTAAGAAATTCACCATAACATGCCAGTAAAGCAAATGTGTTGGAGTTATTAAAATCAGCTGTGGAAACTCACAATATTTTAGTTTTTAGAAACCATTGAAGACCCAAACTGTTAATCTTTATTATCCTTATGTATTAATCCTTTAATACAAGTGTTGACTTGCAACAAACTATGAAGGAATATTTGTCCCCCTAACAAAAAGCTCAATTTGCAAAAACATAAGTAAGTTATCACATTGAAATGAATGTTTTGTGAATATCTTTGTGGCATGTGACAAAATAGAAAGTGTGGACATATTACATAAAATTCAATTAACTTCTTTGCACAACTTTCCCAGTAATACCATTAACACCAGAAGCAATTTCTAAAGCTATATTCATTAGAATGGTTGGTTCTCCCAGTTAAGGATAGAAAGTGCTTTGCACGAAACGCGTTGAAGGGATGCGTCCCTCAATTTTATGCCTTGCTAAATAAAGATAGTTTTTGCCAGACCTGCTCTCGTTTGGATGCTGTGCGCTGCACACCTACACTACTGGTTCTCCCAGTTACCTGCCATTAAACAGATAACCTTGTCAACTTAATGACAGCCACAAGACAGCTACCCGTTGTAAAATTAACCTAAAGTGCATCTTCCACAGAGACAACAATACACTGATTTATTTGGCTGTAACAAAATGCCTAAAGTAGCCTTTCCTATATGAATTGGGAAATAGTGGTAGACAATTGTTAGACATTAACCTTTATCAAACAACTCTACATTATCTGGTATTTCCACGAACAACAAACAACTGCACTTGAAATAAGAAAAAGGGCAAATGTTACAAGTTTCTCTATTATGAAAGTGGCTCAAAAACTAAACAATGTAAAATCGAGTTTCCGTTCGTTGAAATTGTGAGTACAAAAAAAAGTTCTGTTTTTTTTTTTATATTTTTTAACTTTTTTCAGCATAAATATAAACTTTAGTAATTAAACTTTTCACCTTTTCAAGTAGCTGACTGTGTATTCCTGCACAGTGGGTGGTTTGCTCTGCAGACATACTGACTTGGAACAATATACAAAGCAGAAATCCCAAAATGGAATCTGAAGCTAATGTAGCCCTGTATATCTCACACGCCACTCAGGCACGTCCTTTACTCAGATTTGCATACATTTGACTTTCAAAATGAAACAAGCAATTGCAATTAGCTTTACTAAGACAGTAAAAGGCACTGTCAGGAAAAAAAAATATTATAGGAGATTTGAAGTAGTCATTTCCATAATTATTGATATGTTACGTGAAAGGAATACCTTCATTTTAGTAGACGACAGAATATTTGGAAGAAAATGAGAAAATTAACCTTGTAGAAAAGAGCCACCCGAAGTAACGCAGTTCCATATATTCCTAGAGGATCGTCAGAGGACAGCTATTAGCATGAAGCTGACGTATTAGATGGCCACTCGTTTCCAAGATAGTTTCCAGTAGAAAACTCCCATGAGATAAAGCACACCTGGATACCGTTCAGAGGTCACTAGTAAGTCAGTAATTTGTGTTAATTATCAGAACCAGCAAGGATCTTAATATTTGGAATACAACAGTGGAAATAAAACAATGATGTCCGACAAACATTTCCATTCATTCTTTTATATATATATATATATAAAATATATTATAGACTATATATATATAGTCAGGTATGGAGATTAGCACTCACGTTTTGATGTAGGAGGCAGATGCTTGTCCTATAGGTAGTATGTAGACATATAGTGACCAGGGGATCCTGATAGCCAAAAGAAGACAGCACACTGCAGTGTTCATATCAAAAAAAGTGTATTACGTGACACAGGGCCGCCAACGTTTCGGTCCTCCCAACGGGACCTTCCTCAGGGCAGTGCACCTCAGACTGACACAAGCACCCATATATACCCCTTAACACATACTAAAAACACCTGACAACAATCATGAAAACCAAATTGCAATCCCAGATACAGCCCACATTGCTTAACAGCCAATCCAACATACTGACACTGGCTAGCACCAATGAAATAGCCTGATCTTAACACAAGTGCAATTAGTCACATGTTAAGTAGTGACATCACAGTACCTCCTATCTAAGTAACCATGACTACATAAAGCATACCATTACATTTAAATGCACATGAATGGTTAAATTGCACATGAATGGTAGAAATACATATGAAGTGATGCCCAAAGCGGCTGCTTGCCCTCAGTACTGTAGATGCATGCTAAAAATACTACTATAATTTCCCATAAAAGCATACCTTAGTGCAGATGGTCCTAGGGAACGGACAACCTGTCTGATAAGCAACAATCAAGGGGGAACGGCCAGTTAGCAGTATATCACATGCTGGCAGCGCGTTCGTTCGAACTGATCTCTTGCCTGACCTGTTGTGTAGGGAGGGAGGGTAATACTCACGCGTTGCGTTCCCTAGAGTACTTCCGTGCATGCGCAGTGTGTCCCTGACAACCCTCATCGCTTGCCTGACCTGTTGTGAAGGGAGGGTAATACTCACGCGATGCGTTCCCTAGTATTCTTCCGCGCATGCGCAGTGCATCCCTGACAACCCGATCGCTTCCTAGACTACTGTAAGTGAAAGTGCGCGTGTATCTGTGCTAATGCGCATGCGCAACGCTGCGCTTGTAGCGCAAGCAGTGAAATCCAGATAATGGATGGGCATGTGCCCTGGTAATATGACAGCGTCTAAGACAGACCTAAAGAAGACATGAACATGATAGAGATAACTGTTGCTTTCTTACCATGAGCACAGAAAATGGCAATACAATACACCCAGTGGCCAAAGGTTGGATACATACAGTACAGGGATGAACCTAAGAGCAAACCTATAATAAAATCAAACATTTAAAAGCAGGAGTCTGATGTCTGTATATTTAAGACTGTAATCTAGATGGAACCTACATATTTCCTGCATACATGAAGCCCTACCAGGTAGTATGTTGGTGCAGTAACCATGATTTATATAATAGGCTAATAGAATATGTAATATGCAAATGTACCACATGCATACTGGAAAGTGGCGAATCAGTGCCTGTAGTACCAAAAGTCTATCCACATATATTGTTGGTTACAGTGGAGATCTATCCACATACAACCGGCTGTTAATTGTGCGTTGTTCTAAAACTTTGGACACCAAGTGTAGCAGAACACCCAAAAGTGAATGAAGTGAGTGAAACATACAGGGAAAGGGGGGGATGGAGGAAATCGGCATTGCGTATAGTGTACAGAAACATATTAAGATAGTGTACCAGGAGAACTGATGAATAATCACTATACACAAAAACTTTACAGAAAACAGCCTAACTTTAGATCTTCATTTAGTCCATGAGGGGAGATGGTCTTAAGTTCATATATTAGTCTTGCCTCTTGTTGCAGAAGCAACTTGTTTCTATCGCCCCCTCTAGGTGGTGGTTGCACCTGTAGTATGGGCATACACCGCAATGTTGCTAATGAGTGCCGCAGTTCTTTGAAATGTCTGGTAACCGGCAGGTATTTGAGCTCACTCTGCTCGTCCGTGCTGTTCAATGCTTTCCTGATCGTGGATCGATGGATAGCTATTCTCTCCTTGAGCATGCGTGATGTTTTACCCACGTAGCGTAGCCCGCAAGGGCACGTGATCATGTACACGACAAAACGAGACTCACAGTTTAGGAAATTCTTGATCTTGATCGGAACCTCACTGTGCGGGTGGGTATAACTTGCACCCGTTTGCATGAAACTGCAGTTGGTGCAGCCATGACACTTGTATGAGCCTGGTTTTCTTTCGAGCCAGGATTTAGGGTGTCCATACTTGTCCACTGGGTCCGCTTGCGTCAACATATCTCCTAAGTTGCGTCCTCGCTTGTAGCAGAACAGCGGTGGATCTTTACAGATTTTGCCAATTTTGTTGTCATTTGCTAAGATATGCCAGTTCTTATGTATACTGCGCTTAATGCGGTTGGACACCGTACAGAAAGTGCTGATAAAGTGGCAACGTTGCTCAGTAGATTTGTTGGTAATCGGTCGCAGCAGAGATTGTCTATCGAGGCTCCTTACTTTGATCAGGGCCTCACTGATGTCTTTATGGTCATAACCCCTGTCTTTGAAGCGTGCCGCCATGGCTGAGAGTGCTGGTTCCAATTCATCCGGATTGGAAATTATTCTTTTTACTCGAAGTAACTGAGAAAAGGGGAGACCCCTCTTGAGTGGTGTTGGGTGGTGGCTAGTGGCATACAATAGCGTGTTTCTGTCTGTATCCTTGTGATACAGCCTAGTGGCCAAGCCCCCACCTGACTTATACACGATGGTGTCCAAAAATGAAATCTCGGATTGGCTGAACTGTGCTGTGAATCTGATGGTAGATGGAATATGATTCAAGTGTTCAATGAATTCTAACAGCGCAGTCTCTGGTCCATCCCATATAAGAAAGATGTCGTCTATGTATCTAAGAACTGGCATATCTTAGCAAATGACAACAAAATTGGCAAAATCTGTAAAGATCCACCACTGTTCTGCTACAAGCGAGGATGCAACTTAGGAGATATGTTGACGCAAGCGGACCCAGTGGACAAGTATGGACACCCTAAAACCTGGCTCGAAAGAAAACCAGGCTCATACAAGTGTCATGGCTGCACCAACTGCAGTTTCATGCAAACGGGTGCAAGTTATACCCACTTGCACAGTGGGGTTCCGATCAAGATCAAGAATTTCCTAAACTGTGAGTCTCGTTTTGTCGTGTACATGATCACGTGCCCTTGCGGGCTACGCTACGTGGGTAAAACATCACGCATGCTCAAGGAGAGAATAGCTATCCATCGATCCACGATCAGGAAAGCATTGAACAGCACGGACGAGCAGAGTGAGCTCAAATACCTGCCGGTTGCCAGACATTTCAAAGAACTGCGACACTCATTAGCAACATTGCGGTGTATGCCCATACTACAGGTGCAACCACCACCTAGAGGAGGCGATAGAAACAAGCTGCTTCTGCAACAAGAGGCAAGACTAATATATGAACTTAAGACCATCTCCCCTCATGGACTAAATGAAGATCTAAAGTTAGGCTGTTTTCTGTAAAGTTTTTGTGTATAGTGATTATTCATCAGTTCTCCTGGTACACTATCTTAATATGTTTCTGTACACTATACGCAATGCCGATTTCCTCCATCCCCCCCTTTCCCTGTATGTTTCACTCACTTCATTCACTTTTGGGTGTTCTGCTACACTTGGTGTCCAAAGTTTTAGAACAACACACAATTAACAGCCGGTTGTATGTGGATAGATCTCCACTGTAACCAACAATATATGTGGATAGACTTTTGGTACTACAGGCACTGATTCGCCACTTTCCAGTATGCATGTGGTACATTTGCATATTACATATTCTATTAGCCTATTATATAAATCATGGTTACTGCACCAACATACTACCTGGTAGGGCTTCATGTATGCAGGAAATATGTAGGTTCCATCTAGATTACAGTCTTAAATATACAGACATCAGACTCCTGCTTTTAAATGTTTGATTTTATTATAGGTTTGCTCTTAGGTTCATCCCTGTACTGTATGTATCCAACCTTTGGCCACTGGGTGTATTGTATTGCCATTTTCTGTGCTCATGGTAAGAAAGCAACAGTTATCTCTATCATGTTCATGTCTTCTTTAGGTCTGTCTTAGACGCTGTCATATTACCAGGGCACATGCGCATCCATTATCTGGATTTCACTGCTTGCGCTACAAGCGCAGCGTTGCGCATGCGCATTAGCACAGATACACGCGCACTTTCACTTACAGTAGTCTAGGAAGCGATCGGGTTGTCAGGGACGCACTGCGCATGCGCGGAAGAATACTAGGGAACGCATCGCGTGAGTATTACCCTCCCTCCCTTCACAACAGGTCAGGCAAGCGATCAGGGTTGTCAGGGACGCACTGCGCATGCACGGAAGTACTCTAGGGAACGCAACGCGTGAGTATTACCCTCCCTCCCTACACAACAGGTCAGGCAAGCGATCAGTTCGAACGAACGAGCTGCCAGCATGTGATGTACTGCTAACTGGCCGTTCCCCCTTGATTGTTGCTTATCAGACAGGTTGTCCGTTCCCTAGGACCATCTGCACTAAGGTATGCTTTTATGGGAAATTATAGTAGTATTTTTAGCATGCATCTACAGTACTGAGGGCAAGCAGCCGCTTTGGGCATCACTTCATATGTATTTCTACCATTCATGTGCAATTTAACCATTCATGTGCATTTAAATGTAATGGTATGCTTTATGTAGTCATGGTTACTTAGATAGGAGGTACTGTGATGTCACTACTTCACATGTGACTAACTGCACTTGTGTTTAAGATCAGGCTATTTCATTGGTGCTAGCCAGTGTCAGTATGTTGGATTGGCTGTTAAGCAATGTGGGCTGTATCTGGGATTGCAATTTGGATTTTCATGATTGTTGTCAGGTGTTTTTAGTATGTGTTAAGGGGTATATATGGGTGCTTGTGTCAGTCTGAGGTGCACTGCCCTGAGGAAGGTCCCGTTGGGAGGACCGAAACGTTGGCGGCCCTGTGTCACGTAAAACACTTTTTTTGATATCAACACTGCAGTGTGCTGTCTTCTTTTGGCTATCAGGATCCCCTGGTCACCATATGTCTATCTATCTATATATATATATATATATATATATATATATATATATATATATATAAAAATATATATATATGTGTGTGTGTGTAACGGGTGTTCCACCCCACCCGATCGCATATACATATATATGACTGTAAGGGGGAACCTATATGTTACCAGGTGTGGTGAGTTATACCTGTCAGGCTCACAGGAGGTCTGAGCCTCCACCAGTGAGAGCCTGGGGTGAATCCTCTGGTCGTTCTTGGTTTCAGCGCCTCCACCTGTGTAGGGTTCTAGGGATATATAGAAGGAAGTCTACACAGGACCCACATATACAATAACCACGTACTCAGGAATATATATATCTATATATATATAACCAGTTTACTGTAACACAGAATATATATGCAGGCAATACCATACTCTTATACCGTACCCTACTGACACTTCCCTTCTAGGAGTTGTCTCCACCAGGTAACTCAGTCCTCTCAGTGTTTCTTACTCCACTAGGAGTATACTCGCCCACCACCGTGTATCCCCACACCGTGTCCACAGCCTACCCCCTTTTGTCCCGTGGTCATCACTGCCACTATGTGAATAGATAATGTTAGAATGGTATAGGTTGGTGCACTTATGAGGTACCTGCCGAGCGCTCCTGCACTCGGGTCAGCAATCAACTTCGCAAAGGATCAGTCGCTTGGTGATGCTTCCTGATCCCGGGTCTCCTCGCACGGGGTCCGCCAGGGGCGATCCCACCCTGGATATAGTCTCTGTCTCTGTGGCGTAGGCCTGAGCCCAAGCCTCCATTCTGGGAGCGCAGCGTCCGCTGTGTCCATATCTACCAGTAACACTAAAGGGATAGATACTAACTTAGGACCAGTCCCTAAGCACCACAAGCTGGGGGAGTTCAGGACCTATCTGGGGCCTAGGGGTATTCTGGCCTATTGCAGTGGGTCACTGACCCCTGCACTCACCTCCTTCCCCTAGCTCTCCTGGTCCAGATCTAACGTGCTCCTCAAGCACGAAATGTATCTAATTCCCTGCAAGCAGAGAGCTCCTGCCGCCCTATTGGCTCCCTGGCGTCACATGGGGTCCCCTAAGGCTCATGGGATCTGTAGTCCCTGGTTATCACCTTCCCTAGTAGGCTAGGGCTTCGCGCGCTTATCCTGCGGTAAAAACCCCAACGTCCTCGCTTGGGACACAACTGAATATAACTATGTACAGAAGTTATATAATGAAAATGGCATCACATCATTATATAATAAAAATGCAACAATCAAACGTGACTTTAGACTTAATGAAAAACAAAAACAAAAATATAATGCTCACTAAATCAAATGGTGTGGTAGTAATGTGGTTGTGCCTAAGCCGTCAAGATTGACGGTGGGTGCAATTGATGAGCTGAATATACTAGAATTAAGTGGTGGCAATAAATATGTCTTCACTTCTCAGCTGTAGTTAATTTTGACTTTAGACTTATCAGCTCTAAATCAGATTGCACATTTCACTGAACATCACAATGACGGACTGCACTCTGCTGCTAGCCCACTGCTGAGCCTCATAATGGGGTGCCCCAATTTGATCATAGGTTACCCGATTTGGAGGGTACCTGACTCTTTGGCTCCTGCGGAGCTGTTCTTCAGCAACTCCCTCTGGGGAGTAACAAGCACCGTCCTGAGGTTCAGCCTCTTCCCTTGAGGGGAGAAATGTCTCTGAACAGTCTCTGTTAGGCACAAAACACGGGCTCTGTGGATCCAAAGGCTGGCCTGGGGGTGCCACCTTTGTAGGCGTTGTCCTACGAGGCCCTTTACCCGTGGCTCCTCCAGGAGGTGCCCCTTCAGTGGAGTACTCCCTTTGAGAGGGTCCTTCCATAGGGTCATCAAGAGTTTCAGAGTGGGTCTCGTTATCTAGTCTCTTGACCCCTCTCTGATGAGTCTGACTCACCGTTGAGCGGTGTGGCCAGCATTTCGGCATCCTCATCTTCCACTTGGGGAATGGGGAGAAGATGGTTATGGTGCCATACCTTTACCCGGCCATCTGTGTCTTTGATGCGATATACCGGGAGGCCAGGCATCTGGGATTCAATCTCATATACACCGTCTCTCCATCGGTCGGCCAATTTGTGTTTTCCTGGGACTCCCAAGTTCCGAAGCAACACAGCATCTCCAGGACGAAGTTCCCGATACTTGACCTTATGGTCGTATCGTCTTTTATTTCCAGCGTTCAACTTAGCTGTAGCCTTCTCAGCTTGCTGATAGGCCTGCTGTAAACTGTCTTTAAGTCTCTGCACGTATTTGAAATGGGTAGCATTGTGTATCCCATCCGTCGAGACTCTAAGAGGTACGTCCACTTGCAGTCTCGCCTCTCGCCCAAACATGAGGAAGTATGGGGAGAATCCCGTTGACTCGTGCCTGGTGCAATTGTACGCATGCACCAGGTCCTCCACGTGTCGACTCCATTCAGTTTTCTGGGCACTCTGTAGTGTTCCGAGCATGTCCAGTAAGGTTCGATTAAAGCGCTCGGGCAGTGCATCTCCTTCGGGGTGATACGGGGTCGTTCGTGACTTGGTGATGTTCAGCATTTTGAGTAGTTCTCTGATCAAAGTGCTCTCAAAGTCCCGCCCTTGGTCAGAGTGAAGGCGGTTGGGGAGACCATAGTGCACGAAGTACTTCTCCCATAATATTTTTGCAACTGTGATGGCTTTCTGATCTTTCGTGGGGAAGGCCTGGGCATACCGAGTGTAATGATCCGTGATGACCAACACGTTGCATATTCCCCGGCTATCAGGCTCAATGCACAGAAAGTCCATACATACAAGGTCCATGGGGCCAGAACTCTTTAGATGGCCCATGGGGGCTGCTCGGGTAGGCAGGGTCTTGCGCTGTATACACCTGGTACAGTGGCAACAGTGACGTTCAACGGCCTCTCGCATCTTGGGCCAGAAAAAGCGATCTCTGACCAACCCAAAGGTCTTTTCTATCCCAAGATGTCCATGATCATCATGTAGGGACCTCAACACCAGGTATTGTAAGTTCTTAGGGAGAACTAGTTGCCGCCTATCCGGGTGGTTGTGGTACTGCACCACCCGATAGAGTGAGCAATTGTCTATTTTGAATTTGTCCCATTCCCGCATGAGCAAAGCCACTAATTCATACGGAGCACACTTCAGAAGGGCTGGATTCTTCCTTGCAACGGCTTGTCGGATGATACTGACAACAGTATCTCGTATTTGATAGTCTACCAGATCTTTCCACCGTAACACCTTGTCATGCGTGATGTGTATCTCTTTTGGGTCGCAGTAGATGGCTGGGACAGCCTGCGACCGGCATCCCAATGAATTGGCCACTCTTAATTCTGAAAAGGCCACTTGGTCGTTGACGATGGCGGCCATGCTACACATAGCTCGCACCCCGGGTCCTGGGAGTTCCTCCCATTCCTCATCATCTGGAATAGCACTTAGCCCGGGTCGTCTGGATAGAGCGTCAGCCCCTATATTCAAAGGTCCCGGCTTATACTTCATGGAGAACCTGTAGTTGCTTAGGGCAGCCAGCCAGCGGTGTCCGGCAGCGTCCAATTTGGCCGAGGTATTGACGTATGTGAGGGGATTGTTATCCGTCCTTACCTCGAAGGTAACACCGTACAGGTAATCGTGGAGCTTCTCGGTGATAGCCCACTTGAGAGCCAGAAACTCCAACTTGTAGACGGGGTACCTCTGTTCACTGGGGGTCAGACTGCGACTGATGTAGGCGACAGGCCTAATGCCCTCGCGGTGCTTCTGGTGCAGGACGGTGCCCAGTCCATTGAGACTGGCATCCACATGCAGAACATATGGCTGTTTGGGATCAGCATACGCAAGCACCGGTGCTTCGGTCAGACATTTCTTCAATTTCAAGAAGGTCTGTTCACACTCAGACGTCCATTTATCACCAAACGGTTGGCGAGCAGATACAACCTTCCTCCCGGTTTCCTCGGGGTATATCTTCAACAGATTGTTCAGAGGTTTCGCCCTACTAGAGTACCCTTCCACGAAACGACGGTAGTACCCACAGAATCCCAGGAAGGATCGCAGCTCTGTGACATTCTCAGGACGAGGCCAATTCACGACTGCTTCTACCTTGGCGGGGTCGGTGGCGATCCCTTGGGCGGACACGATGTGTCCCACGTAGGTCACTGAGGTATGGCAAAATCGGCACTTGTCAAGGGACAATTTCAACCCTTCGTTCCCCAGACGGTCTATCACTTTAAGCAACCGTTCTTCGTGCTCCTCTAGAGTTCTTCTGAAGACAATGATGTCATCCAGGTATACCAGACACTCCCGCGGGCTCATGTCTCCGATAGTCTTCTCCATCAGCCGTTGGAAGGTAGCAGGTGCCCCACATATACCTTGGGGCATACGTGTAAATTGGTAGAATCCCAAGGGGCAGACGAAAGCTGTTTTCTCCTGGTCTTCCGCATTCATAGGCACCTGATAGTACCCGGATCAGAGATCGAGCACGCTAAACCAGTGACTTCCAATCAGCGCATTCAGGATCTCTTCAATGAGCGGGAGGTTGTACTGATCCGGTATCGTACGATTGTTCAGAGTTCGATAGTCGACACACAGTCGTACGGACCCGTTCTTTTTCCGCACCACCACTATGGGAGACACGTAAGGTCCCCGAGACTCCGTCACAATCCCAGCGGTTTCCATGTCTTGTATGGCGTTCCTCACATCGTCCACATCCCGCGGGGCGATGCGACGAGAACGTTCCCGGAACGGAGTGGCATCACTCAGTCGAATGGTATGTTGGGCACTGCGACTGCACCCCACATCCATCTCACTCGTGGAGAACACATGTCGTCGTTGAAGCAGCTGGGTGGTCAGCCGTTCTTTCCACTCGGTGGACAGCGTCGACTCGCCGAAGTTGAAGTCCAGATCGACTAACCGTTCATCCCCGGCCGCCGCCTTCACCTGAGGGGTGTTTTCCACCGGGCTGACCAGATATATGCATCCCAACTTCTGATCGGCATCAAATTCCATCGGAAAGGGGGAGAGATTCTGCACATACACGTGGGTTCGTAGAGGGATCTTAGCCGTCCATTCCCTCACTTCGGGTAGAACTCTATACCCTCTCTGAACATCTTCTTCTTCAGGTGTACTCTCCAGCGAGAACAGCTGGTCGCTCTCATCTCGGTCGGGATAACAACACCAGACGGCCATCTTTTGCACTCCCCCTGGTAATATGGTCGTCAGTCCGCGTTGACGATTGTAGAGGTCCCCATGACGCTCCAAGACATATACCCGGTGGCACTCTTCTCGTAAGATGGGGTCTAGGAGCGAATTGGCCAGCGGCAATTCATTGGTCTCTTTCAAGTAGGCTCGGATTACAGCTTGTACTATATCAGCATTGGTTCCCAAGATGATTGGGTACTTGCACTGGTCTTGTGGCTCCGGGCATACCATTGCCGCTACATGCATGGGGTGTTTCTTGCCTGTGTTCAGTTGGAGGATTTCCAGTTGAACCCTTATAATCCCATCGATAGGGTAATCTTCATTACTTAATCCCCTAACCTTCATGTGTTCGGCCGGTCTCAGGGGGCAGTGTTGGAGGTGCTGATCATAGAACTTGCGGTATATTATAGTCACTTGTGACCCCGTGTCTAGTAGGGCCGATGCGTAGATCCCTTCCAGTACAACGGGCACGATGGCCGCGGGGCCCACTTGACTGTAAGCTCCACTGGATGAGACTTCATCACTGGGGCCAGAGTCAGAAGGGGCATCCTGGTTTCCAGAATGAGGGAGTTCTGGGCCAGATTCTGCCACTGGTACACTGCAGACCATTGATTTCCCCATATTGGGAGGGTGTTCTTCTGGAGGGTCTTCTCTCTCTGGACAGTTACGAAGGACGTGGCCCTTCTTACCGCAGTTATAGCACACAACCTCGCGTCGTTCCGGACGAACCTTGGACGGGGAAGGTGGTCTATCGGTGGGTCTTGGCTTGTACCCCTTGGACGAGGCAGCAGACTCTTCCTTCTTTTCCATAGAGCCCTTTCCCTTTGAGGCGGAGGGACTCTTAGGTTTAGCGGTAGAGTGTAGCATAACATGTGCCTCCTGCATATTCACTTGGCGTAGCAACTCGGTGAACAGAGATGGACCCCCGTCCATTATTTTGCTGCGGAGCATGTTGGCTATGGGGTGAGTGGGGCTTGATCCCCGCAAGTACGGCTTATGGAGCGCTTCATCCATCCCAGAGGCGAGAATCAGTTTACGATTGAGTAGGATTCCCAAGACTAGCTGCAGGCGGTGAATAAAGGCCGACAAGTCCTGTCCCTCCTTCTGATAAAGATTGAAGTACTTCGTCCAGATCGCTCCTTCGTCTTCGGCTAGTCCGTATGCTTCCGACAGGAACGCCACCTTTTCCAACGCCGTCAGCTCTGGGTGTTGGTCCCTGTGGATGGTCACAATGGTAGAGTCGGGAGGCCTGAGACATTCCATGATACGCTGCCGCTTTACTGTGTCAGTGCATGACCATTCCTCTACGACTTTTACTGCGTTCTCCCTCCAAAGGTCTATTCCTTCCTCCCCCTGGGGTATGGGAAGTACTCCCGAGACGGCCTTAAGTTTCCGGTAGCCTTGAGACTGGGAGGCCATGGTGAAGGCTTCTACGAATTGGGGTAGCGTCACCCCCATTATGGAACCTTCGTTCGTTACCCTCTCTCCAATAGGCCGGGGTTTTGCCTTGCGGGGGGGTGTCGGGTGGGGAGGGCGGACTGTCAGCCCAACTAGTGGCTCCCATAAGTGAGCTTGGGGTAAAGGAGACTCTGGGTTGGGGATGGTCAACCCGGGCTGGGGTACTTGACACTGGTGCAAGTGGGGTCCAAGTACTGGTAGACGGTTCATCTGAAGCCTGCGGAGGGGCCTTTGGTGAAAACATTTCCCGTATTACTGGCAAGTCCGAGTATATAAGTGTGTAGCCTTCTGGCGGGCCCTCGGGGGCTACTAAAGTGTTCGGAGCCGTCTCTTGACATATGTCCCGCCCCACAGTAAATAGTATGGCGCTCAAATAAAATTTAGTGTCGAACAACCTGCCCCGGTACCATACTTTATTTGACCCTATGAGCTCCTTCAGTGAGTCCCGGATGTCAGTCTCTGCTACTAAGGCTGGAACGTTCCCTACAGCCACGACGTAACTAGGGGGCTCCAGGACGGAGATGGCCCACGCATGGACCTCTGGACGTGAGGGGAGCACCATGTTGCTGCTCTTTAATGATAGTGATTTCATTAGGGCACCCCAGTTACTATCTCAGCAGCGCCTCCAAATGTAACGGGTGTTCCACCCCACCCGATCGCATATACATATATATGACTGTAAGGGGGAACCTATATGTTACCAGGTGTGGTGCGTTATACCTGTCAGGCTCACAGGAGGTCTGAGCCTCCGCCAGTGAGTGCCTGGGGTGAATCCTCTGGTCGTTCTTGGTTTCAGCGCCTCCACCTGTGTAGGGTTCTAGGGATATATAGAAGGAAGTCTACACAGGACCCACATATACAATAACCACGTACTCAGGAATATATATATATATATATAACCAGTTTACTGTAACACAGAATATATATGCAGGCAATACCATACTCTTATACCGTACCCTACTGACACTTCCCTTCTAGGAGTTGTCTCCACCAGGTAACTCAGTCCTCTCAGTGTCTCTTACTCCACTAGGAGTATACTCGCCCACCACCGTGTATCCCCACACCGTGTCCACAGCCTACCCCCTTTTGTCCCGTGGTCAGCGCTGCCACTATGTGAATAGATAATGTTAGAATGCATTATGATGGTTGGTGCACTTATGAGGTACCTGCCGAGCGCTCCTGCACTCGGGTCAGCAAACAACTTCGCAAAGGATCAGTTGCTTGGGGTTGGTCCTGAGCCCGGGTCTCCTCGCACGGGGTCCGCCAGGGGCGATCCCACCCTGGATATAGTCTCTGTCTCTGTGGCGTAGGCCTGAGCCCAAGCCTCCGTTCCGGGAGCGCAGCGCCCGCTGTGTCCCTATCTACCAGTAACACTAAAGGGATAGATACTAACTTAGGGCCAGTCCCTAAGCACCACAAGCTGGGGGAGTTCAGGACCTATGTGGGGCCTAGGGGTGTTCTGGCCTATTGCAGTGGGTCACTGACCCCTGCACTCACCTCCTTCCCCTAGCTCTCCTGGTCCAGAACTAACGTGCGCCTCGCGCGCGAAATGTATCTAATTCCCTGCAAGCAGGGAGCTCCTGCCGCCCTATTGGCTCCCTGGCGTCACATGGGGTCCCCTAAGGCTCATGGGATCTGTAGTCCCTGGCTATCACCTTCCCTGGTAGGCTAGGGCTTTGCGCGCTTATCCTGCGCATGCGCGAACTCTGCCGGGCCGCCGGGACTTACTGCGCATGCGCGATATATAACACGATGGCAGCACCCTGCTCGGGAGCCGCCGGGAACCGCCGGAACGCTAACCCGCTCCCTGCACTGGCCCCCACCCTCCAGAAATGAAGGCGGGTCTATCGAGTGATCCCCGGCAGCGGAGAAAACGAGGGGGGGCGGTCGCGGGGCAGCAACACGCAGAGGGGACCTGGCTACATATATATATATATATATATATATATATATATATATATATATAGAGACAAAAAAAAAGAGAGAGAGCGCACGCCCCATAGCATAATACTGCATAAAATTTATTAAAACAAGGAAGGGGATGGGAAATGGGGGGGGATAGGAATCGCACTCACAGGATGCAAATGGTTAAAAGGCAATTTGTGATTATATCACCACCATCCGGTTCTGGATACTGCAACACGTCTCCGTGGACTCCTTCAGGGCTGCCAGACACGATCACCAGGGACCAGATGTTAAAGGCTCCGTCCGCTGTCTGTATAGAGTTCAAAACTCCAGCTCACACTTCCAATGGCCGCCGATCGTATTCCCGCGCTTGGTGTAGGCTGCTGCGCGTGCGCGGCGTCGTCGTGATGACGTAATCGCGCTCTCAGTACCCTAACGCGTTTCGTCACCTGACCGGTAACTTTCTCAAAGGGCTGATGTAGAAATATAAAATTTAATATAAATTTTATATATATTTGTTTATATAGAAAATTCTTTATAGTAGGAGTTCCTATGCACTATACATAAATTTAGTCCACAATTATTAATATTCAAACCTTGTCCTCCCTCTCTTCAGCTCTCTATTAACCTATTGTATTTTTACAGGGGTTTAATTGTGACTATTGAAGGTCATTCTTTCCCTGTCTCTGTGGAAATAAGTTAATCCAATTTCTATATCCTATAGTATTTGAGGCACTAAGTGTAATAAATTGAATACTAAGGAACAAATATAATATGTTTGTATTTTTAGTATACAGAGATATGTAAGGGATATACAGATATAATCTATTAACCCAAAAGGGAATATATCACTTTTTAATATACATCAATTTTTTTTTTTTTTTTTTTGTCTCTATATACATTCATGCCTTATATAGACTATGGGTCTTAAATCCTTCTCTATGTATATATGGATATGGAATTGGAATATATGGGTAATTTTGTTCTGTTTATGATGTAGATCATTTAGATCTGAATTTATTGTTTTAATTAATGTAATCTTGCTTTTATATGTTGATCATGTAGTGCAATGTATGGTATAGTTATTCACACCTATGGAGAGTGTGAAAAACAAATTTTGAATACATCTTGTGAAACATTTATCTTGTGGATTTTCCTAATGGGGAACCATCAAATATAGTTTGAGAATAATGTTTGGAAATATACATTGCAGTACAATGATTGATGAATATATATGGTGTCAAAATGTTTGAATTTTATTGTTAGTGTTTAGAAAATAATGTCATGATATCCTTTCTGTTCCCATATTATTGTTCATTATTGTATATTATTGTGTTGTAATTGCACATTTGTAATTATTTTATGCTCATTCCTGAAGTGCATTAGTCCCTATCAGCCCTTAGAAAACTAGTCCTCTATATAATTAGCATATATGTTATGTATTAGCTTCATTTAATACCACCACAGGTTGTATTAATCACCCGATCACGGGTTGCCTGGCAACGGACTGGTTATTTAAGGGCAGGACTTGATTACTTTCTACATCAGCCCTTTGAGAAAGTTACCGGTCAGGTGACGAAACGCGTTAGGGTACTGAGAGCGCGATTACGTCATCACGACGACGCCGCGCACGCGCAGCAGCCTACACCAAGCGCGGGAATACGATCGGCGGCCATTGGAAGTGTGAGCTGGAGTTTTGAACTCTATACAGACAGCGGACGGAGCCTTTAACATCTGGTCCCTGGTGATCGTGTCTGGCAGCCCTGAAGGAGTCCACGGAGACGTGTTGCAGTATCCAGAACCGGATGGTGGTGATATAATCACAAATTGCCTTTTAACCATTTGCATCCTGTGAGTGCGATTCCTATCCCCCCCCATTTCCCATCCCCTTCCTTGTTTTAATAAATTTTATGCAGTATTATGCTATGGGGCGTGCGCTCTCTCTCTTTTTTTTGTCTGTAGATATCTGTGGAGTTGGTTTACCCTGTGTGAGAGCAGCCTAAAGACCCCTTTCAACATCAGACATCCTATCATCATGGACTAATTATGGAAGGACTGGTTGGAGTTTTTTGATTTTTGTGTCTTTCTTTTTCTCTTTTTTGAGCACGTTCATGCACTGTTTTGTACACTTTTATTGGTTGTGTTGTATCAATATGCACTAAGGTCACATTAGTGAAATTGAGATATTTACCCTTTCATACATCATTCACTTTACACAACTTTTTATTCATTAACTATAGTCATAATTAATTTACTATATCACTATTATATTTTTATTTTTTGGCGCCACACTTTTTTGTTTTTTATATGTGGTCCCTTGACTCAAACCGTTTAGTGGCAGCCTAAAATAATTATATTATATTGCACAGTAATTTAAATAGTTTATTTTAATTTTATTTTTATTACTCTAGGCCAGGTCCTAGGACTTTAGTTAGAACCATGATGCAAACTGCAAAAGAGAGGAATATGAGACGTAGTGGTCTAGTCTCATGTCCAGAGGTAACAAATGAGATGATTGTAGACAATGATGTTAATATAAAGGAGAATTTTTATAAACTGGAAAAACTCATGAAAGATGAGATGCGCCACTGGTGGGACGCATATTCCCTTCAGGACTATATAGATAGGAAGATAATTCCTAGGGGACTTAGAATAACAAAAGCTCCCACTTTTGAGACTAATATAGAATTCACTAAGGAATGGAATGAGACTATGGACAATTGTTCCTTCTCCTTAATGAGACTCTTGATACAATTTAGGGATAATAAAGTGAAAGAACTCGAATTAGAAATTGTTAGTATCCAAGAGGTCTTGAAACCATTTGTAGATACGAGGGATTTCAAAGAGTTTAATGAAATCACTGAGAAAAGAGTTCTCACTTTTGAGAAGGAAGTGACGGAAAGAAAGGATCTTAAATTGAGTAGAGATAAAGAGGATTATGCGACAGACAAAGTCAGGGTTTGGAAACGTAATTACAGCCAAAATAGGCGAGGTGGGCGATTCCATTCAGGTTCCAGACGTGGTGGAGGGGGGGGTTACCACTCCCATACCCCTAGAGGCAGGGAGGGGCAGCATCATGCCCCTAGGGAGAATAGAACCAATTCCCCCTACACCACTGAAGGTTCCAGGATGGCCTCAGCTCCCGGCAGTCGCTTTTCGGCCCTTGAGGTAGAGCCACTGCCGGCAGAGGAGGCCAACAATGTACCATCAATTGGACAATCCCATCTCCCTCCAAACTCTGACATAGGAAAGGACACTAGACCTAAAGAAGTCAAAATAACTAATACATCTCCTCATCATTTTTTAGACAAAGCACCGAGACAGGAAAAGAAGTCCAGAGAGAAGGAGAGAGAAAGAGACAAGGAAAAACAGTATCCGTTATGGGACCGCGAGGCTCCCAACAAATCCCAGAGTCTGGGAAAAAGAGGAGCAGAGGAGTTAGAGCGGGGAGAGTCCAACAAAGGAAGAAGGAGAACAGAAGACGACTAGTGATCCCCAGTGAGGGTAATAGTTCAATATTCAATTTATCCACAAAATTATTATCTATCTATGATATATCTCTGTTGGAGAGGGGACTGTCATTCGCTCCGAATACAGGCCCTAATGCCTTCCAGTTGTTTATGGACCTTAATAGTTTTATTAGGAAACTAACTTTAAAAAGACACTTTAATATACAGGAAACTAACATCAAACATAACAAGGAGACTGATCAAATTAATGTACAGGATCTGGCCCATCTAAAGGATCTAACTTCACTGTTAGGAGAATCAGAAGGGATTTTGAACGCTTCACAGGAATGTATGGATCCTTTGGAGCTATCCATATATCTCACTCCAATTGATAGCATAATAGAGGAAGAGTTAAATATCATACACTCACCTTTTAAACCTAAATCCATATTCTTTCCCTACCAGTCTAAGGGAGGATTCATTGAGGCCTTCTATAGTTTGGTACTGCAGGACTTTGAAGCATTATGCTCTAAGAAATCTAAGATCAATAAAAATCTTAGCCAGGGCGAACTGGACGCACTTAAACAGCTTAAGGATGATCCCTCTATTGTCATTAGGCAGGCAGACAAGGGGGGAGGAGTGGTCATCCAGGATACTTCTGCCTACCTCCAGGAGGCTCGCAGACTCCTGGGTGACCAGGCCTCCTATATCACCCTTGAATCTGATCCAGTCATAGGGTACCAGGACAGTCTTAAAGAGCTTCTTTTTTCAGCACTCACTATGGACATTATTTCTAAAACAGAGTTTAAGTTTTTATTTAATTCACATCCACGCACACCTATTTTTTATCATTTACCTAAAGTGCACAAGTCCTTGACAAACCCCCCTGGCAGGCCCATTGTGTCCGGGGTGGAGTCGATGACGTCGAGCCTGTCCCAGTATGTGGATTACCATCTTCAACCTTTTGTTACCAAACTGAGGTCACATATTAGGGACACGCTCCATGTCATCGAGGCCACCTCTGGCATTAAATGGAAGCCCACCTACTTATGGGCCACATGTGATGTGGCCTCTTTGTATACCTGTATTGACCATGCCAGGGGTATTGAAGCACTAACCTATTGGCTTGACAAGGACTTGTGCATGCCTATAAAACACAAGTTATTTATTTTGGAGTGTGTTAAATTTATTTTAAATCACAATTATTTTCTGTTTGAAGAGATGTTTCATCTACAAATCTGTGGAACGGCTATGGGCACGAGGTTCGCTCCTAGCTACGCAAATCTCTTCATGGGTTTTTGGGAGGAGAGATTTGTGTGGCAAAATTTACAACTTGGAGCGGGCCTCGTGTACTATGGCCGTTTCATAGATGATATGATTTTTATATGGGACGGAGAGGAGGCAGAACTACAGGATATTCTTAAATCATTTGATGAAAACTCTTTAGGATTAAAATTCACATTTAATATAGATGCCACTTCTATAGTTTTTTTGGATTTATTACTCACATTTGATGATAATTTAGATATTATTACAGCTACACATTTTAAAGAAGTCTCAGTCAACAACTATGTACATGCGTCCAGCAACCATCACAAACAGTGGCTACACAATATTCCTCTTGGACAGTTTCACCGAATCAGGAGAAACTGTTCAAGAGATATTGATTTTGTTCAGCAGTCAGGAGAACTTAGTTTAAAATTTAAACAGAAGGGTTATGATAACCAACTAATTAATGAGTCCTTTAAGAAAGTCAGCTCCATGGATAGATCAACTATGTTAAAAACATCTATAAATAGACAGGTCACTTCACGTCTGAGTTATAACTCACCAGTGATTAGAGACGAAACTGCTACATCTAGTGTAAGGTTTATCACTACCTACAATCAGTCTCATAAAGCAATTCAAAAAATTATGAGGAATCACTGGGGAGTTCTCAGATGTGATCCACATTTAAAAGGCATTCTTTCGGATCATGCATCAATTGTCTACAGGAAGGCCAGAAGCATGAAGAGTATTTTAGCTCCATCTAAATTAAAAACAGCAAATAACTCTGATAAAACAACTTCAAAAGGCCCCTTAGGAAATCATAAATGTGAACGAGGCAGGTGTATCACCTGTAGGCACTTGAAAGCCCGGTCCGAATTCAGCTCCTCCAACAGAGATACTATTTATCAGGTTAGGAATCACATAAATTGTCTCAGTTCATTCGTAGTGTACTGCATCCAGTGTGGTTGCGGGCTACGTTATGTGGGGCGCAACCCCAGATCCCTCTGCACTCGCTTCCTAGAGCACAGGAGGAGTGTCATTAAGGGACTAAATACAAACAGCATTTCCCGACACTATAAAATTATACATAACGAGGACCCAAAATGTATGTCAATCATGGGCCTGGAGTTCATCTCTCCCTGTGCTCTGGGGGGCGATCGATATAAGATCTTGTGCAGACAGGAGACTTATTGGATCCACCAGTTGGGGACTCTCACCCCTGGTGGACTCAATGAGTGTCTGGATGCTAGTACACTGGTTTGATCTCCTGACCTCTTGGACTCTCCTCGCTCTCCTCAAAGGAACCTAGGTATGGTTCCCACCTGCGGTCCTCTCTTTTCCACACTCCTCAATAGTTCATTTTCCCTCCCTCCCTTCCCATTCCCATATTTCCCTCCCCTGAGCCCTCCTTCCCATCCCTTCATCATCCTTCATTTTTTCACAATACCCATCTATTCATTCTTATCTTTTTATTCACTCCCTATAATATTTGAAGAGGCGTTTAAAATTATTTTCCTCCATTCTTCATTTCATTTTCATATTTATATTTTCTATTTTTAATTTTTAATTTAGTTTTCCCAACTAAAATATAAATTTTATATATATTTGTTTATATAGAAAATTCTTTATAGTAGGAGTTCCTATGCACTATACATAAATTTAGTCCACAATTATTAATATTCAAACCTTGTCCTCCCTCTCTTCAGCTCTCTATTAACCTATTGTATTTTTACAGGGGTTTAATTGTGACTATTGAAGGTCATTCTTTCCCTGTCTCTGTGGAAATAAGTTAATCCAATTTCTATATCCTATAGTATTTGAGGCACTAAGTGTAATAAATTGAATACTAAGGAACAAATATAATATGTTTGTATTTTTAGTATACAGAGATATGTAAGGGATATACAGATATAATCTATTAACCCAAAAGGGAATATATCACTTTTTAATATACATCAATTTTTTTTTTTTTTTTTTGTCTCTATATACATTCATGCCTTATAAAGACTATGGGTCTTAAATCCTTCTCTATGTATATATGGATATGGAATTGGAATATATGGGTAATTTTGTTCTGTTTATGATGTAGATCATTTAGATCTGAATTTATTGTTTTAATTAATGTAATCTTGCTTTTATATGTTGATCATGTAGTGCAATGTATGGTATAGTTATTCACACCTATGGAGAGTGTGAAAAACAAATTTTGAATACATCTTGTGAAACATTTATCTTGTGGATTTTCCTAATGGGGAACCATCAAATATAGTTTGAGAATAATGTTTGGAAATATACATTGCAGTACAATGATTGATGAATATATATGGTGTCAAAATGTTTGAATTTTATTGTTAGTGTTTAGAAAATAATGTCATGATATCCTTTCTGTTCCCATATTATTGTTCATTATTGTATATTATTGTGTTGTAATTGCACATTTGTAATTATTTTATGCTCATTCCTGAAGTGCATTAGTCCCTATCAGCCCTTAGAAAACTAGTCCTCTATATAATTAGCATATATGTTATGTATTAGCTTCATTTAATACCACCACAGGTTGTATTAATCACCCGATCACGGGTTGCCTGGCAACGGACTGGTTATTTAAGGGCAGGACTTGATTACTTTCTACATCAGCCCTTTGAGAAAGTTACCGGTCAGGTGACGAAACGCGTTAGGGTACTGAGAGCGCGATTACGTCATCACGACGACGCCGCGCACGCGCAGCAGCCTACACCAAGCGCGGGAATACGATCGGCGGCCATTGGAAGTGTGAGCTGGAGTTTTGAACTCTATACAGACAGCGGACGGAGCCTTTAACATCTGGTCCCTGGTGATCGTGTCTGGCAGCCCTGAAGGAGTCCACGGAGACGTGTTGCAGTATCCAGAACCGGATGGTGGTGATATAATCACAAATTGCCTTTTAACCATTTGCATCCTGTGAGTGCGATTCCTATCCCCCCCCATTTCCCATCCCCTTCCTTGTTTTAATAAATTTTATGCAGTATTATGCTATGGGGCGTGCGCTCTCTCTCTTTTTTTTTGTCTGTAGATATCTGTGGAGTTGGTTTACCCTGTGTGAGAGCAGCCTAAAGACCCCTTTCAACATCAGACATCCTATCATCATGGACTAATTATGGAAGGACTGGTTGGAGTTTTTTGATTTTTGTGTCTTTCTTTTTCTCTTTTTTGAGCACGTTCATGCACTGTTTTGTACACTTTTATTGGTTGTGTTGTATCAATATGCACTAAGGTCACATTAGTGAAATTGAGATATTTACCCTTTCATACATCATTCACTTTACACAACTTTTTATTCATTAACTATAGTCATAATTAATTTACTATATCACTATTATATTTTTATTTTTTGGCGCCACACTTTTTTGTTATATATATATATATATATATATATATATATATATATATATATATATATATATAGCCAATAAAGAATATCACTTGTGAGTATATTCACATGTCTTAGACCGGTCTGCCTTTCAACCATTATCACCTAGCATACAGTGCTCCTACTGCAGCAAGGGATTCTGGGAAATTACATGCAAATGAGCACACATTTTGGCTGGAATATCCATTCACATGGAGCCCATTTAAGCAAATGCATCGCCGTTCACACTCCTCCCTCCCGAGTCTGCTCTCCACCTCCGCCTCCCTCACGAGTCTGCTCCCCCCTCCCCCACGAGCCCGTTCTCAGGACTGCAGGGTAGGAGTGCACTCTAGCAGTGAGCCTGCTGCTTGCGAGCGCGTGCGTGCAGTCCTGTCTGCTCTTCCGCCGCAAACCAAGGTAGGCATATGGGGGGGGGGGGGGGTGGCGAGATGATGTGAGATACAGGCGGGGTAATTTGAGGTGCAGGGGAGGGTGATTTGAGGTGCAGGGGAGGGTGAATTGAGGTGCAGGGGAGGGTGAATTGAGGTGCAGGGAAGGGTGATTTGAGGTGCAGGGGGGAGAGTGATGTGAGATGCAGGGGGGAGAGTGATGTGAGATGCAGGGGGGAGAGTGATGTGAGATGCAGGGGGGGAGAGTGATGTGAGGTAAAGGGGGGGAGAGTGATGTGAGGTGCAGGGGGGAGAGTGACGTGAGATGCATGGGGAGAGAGTGATGTGAGGTGCAGGGGAGGAGAGGGATGTGAGGTGCAGGGGGGATGGGATGTGTGTGGTGTGCAGGGGGGTTTTGTGTGTTTGATGTGGAGGGGGAGTATTATGTGTGTGGGTGAGGGGGAGAGATGGGGGTATGAGAGATAGATGGGGAGTCTCGCAAAGGCTGATAATGAGGGGTTCTGGGGGAGATATGAGGATGATTATGATATGGGTTGCTGGGGGAGATACATGTATATGATGAGGGGTGCTGGGAGAGATATGTGAGGATGATGATGATGATGATGATGATGATGATGATGATGATGATGATGATGATGATGATGATGATGATGATGATGGGTGCTGGGGAAGATATATGATGATGATGATGATGATGAGAGGTGCTGGAGGAGATATGATGATGTTGATTTTACCCGTGCGGCCTAAATCTTTTTTCCTTGGAGCAGTTCGGCCCCTCTCACTTTACAAGTTGTGCAGGCCTGCTCTATATATATACTGTTTTAAAGTGATACACCTTTAAAGTTAAATGCAGTAATATTATCTTTCTACTATTAATTAAAACTGCACATCATTCGTTATTTTGCTTGTATAGGCGTTCAACTGTGGGTGCTATTTCTCTGTTTAAGCAAATTGTTCTCCTGCTACTCTCATCCTGCCTGTGCATTGTAATTCAAGAGGAAGCCACATTGTTTTCAAGTGTCATGGCTGAAATGTACTCAAGAGAGCTTGAGGAAAAAATAGTAAGCAGGACAGTTCAATGTCTTACAAGTACAAACCTGTCTTTTTCCTATTGTTCTAATTTCCTTTCCTCATTTTTATATTGAAGTGAAACTTCTTTCCTGGCTCCTACAGGGTTTTCATGGGAAAAAATCCTTGCCTGCTAACGAAAAACCGTAACGTGAGTGACATCACGGTACTAATGGGCGCGCGCCTGTCGCACTTGCACATGCGCACAAAAACAGCATTCTTGGCTGCACGGACCACACTAACCCTGCATTCGCACAAGAAGGGGTTGTGAGCAGCGGCGCAAGCGCAGAAGCCAATTGTCACCCCCACACATGCGTAATACAGCCGATTCTGTTCCCCGGCTCCCCCAAAATCTCCTCTTTGGCCGGGAGATGCGATGGGGGCTGGCCTTGCCCCTGCACCTCTGCCAGGGGGAGGAGAGAGGGGGGGCTGCTCCGGCAGAATCATCGCACATGCGCACAAGCCTAATAGGTACTGCCCCCATTCTCGCGCATGCGCAGAAGGCACCAGCGCACAGCAGCAGGCCACATAGACCACTCACACACTGACACACACACAAACATACACACTGACTGACACACACACTGACTGACACACACACACACACACACACTGACTAACACAGACATACACACACATACTGACTGTCACACACACACACACACACATACTGACTGTCACACACACACACACTGACTAACACAGATACACACACACTGACTGACACACACACACACATACTGACTGACACACACACACTGACTGACACACACACACACATACTGACTGACACACACACACACACACACACACACTGATTGACACACAGACACACACTGACTGACACACACAGACAGACACACTGACTGACACACTGACACACACACATACTGACTGACACACACACACACTGACTGACACACACACACACTGACTAACACAGATACACACACACTGACTGACACACACACACACACACACACACACACACATACTGACTGACACACACACACACTGACTGACACACACACACACACACACACACACACACACACACACACACTGATTGACACACAGACACACACTGACTGACACACACAGACACACACATACAGACACACTGACTGACACACTGACACACACACACACACTGACTGACACACACTGACACACACACACAGTTACTATAAATATAGAAGTGCAAATAGCTAAAACACGCGTACTAAGTCAAACTTCTTTGCGTTTGGCACTAAAATTGTGTTTTGATTTTTAATTAAAAACATCACCATCACAAATACAATTTCTGTGACAAAAGACAAAGAAGTTTCACTTAAAATGCACGTGCTCAGCACACACACACTTTTTTTTCCAACCAAAGACACACCCACAAAAAAATTTTAACAACTAGTTGCTTATATCTTTTGTAAATTCCAGGAATTGTATTAATGCAACCCCACTTTATTAAAATAATTAATAAAAAATAAATCACTTTTAACACCCTTTCCCTTCTCTCACGGGAGATCTGCCTGTTACGTTGTCACGACTGTGCTCGCCACAAACCTGGGTCGGACCGCGTGGCTGAGGTGGGGTTGTAAAAGCACCGACCTTAGACCACGCAGGCTGATCCGGATTGCGCAGTTCGTAGTCGTACGTAGCAGGATCAGGATAGGAGAAGACAGCATCGTCGGTGGACACGCCAGGGTCAGGACTGGAGACATCAGGGTAAACGTTGTTCAAGCAGGAGTTCGGTAACAGGTAGTCAGGAGAGCCCTGCTTCAGCTTAGGAGCGCGGGAGTGGCCTCTGCGCGTGCGGCGACCATGGCCCATGGTACTGGTCTCAGGAGGTGGTAGACAGACCAGAGTAGCACACCGCCTAGCTGCACTGGTAAACTCTTCAGCGCAAGAGTCCTGAGCTGGCTGGGGAATCCTCCGTTTCAGCGCAGGAACCAGGACACGGCCTCTCTAGATTAGGGAAAGAGTAGGCCCCAGGAACCAGGAAGCTGAAGATACACGGGAAACCTCCGCTTCAGTGCAGGAAACCAGGAACAGACCGCTGCATGAATATAGCAGCCGGTCACAGGAAACAAGGAGCTGAAGTAACAAGGAGAGTACTCAGCTTCAGCACAGGAAACAGGAACTGACCGCTGCATGAGACTAGCAGCCGGTCACAGGAACCAGGGAGCTGAAGACAACAAGGAGAGTACTCCGCTTCAGCACAGGAACAGACCGCTGCGTGACACTAGCAGCCGGTCTCAGGAACCAAGGAGACAGACAAGACAAGGCTTATGGCAGAAAACAGAGACATCCAGGAAGGACTATGCTCGGCAGGGAGCATTGTGGGAAAGCAGTACTTAAAGGTCAGAGAACCAATGGCAGAAGGGGCGTGTGGCAGTATTGCTTTGGTGAGTGAATCCAGGCTGCAGTAAATATCCGGGAAAGTGTTCCAGGACTGCACAGGTCTGCAAGTTAAGGCAAACAGTAAACCGAGGAGCGGATTACTTACAGTACTCCCCCTTCACGTGAGACCTCCGGGCGAACAAGACCACTCATAGAGTTGGGGGACCAGGAGTTGTTCCTGAACCGTCTAGGATTGGTGTTAGAGTCATGGTCCAGAGACTCGTGGTCACTCCTTTGTGTACCCACACCCCCCGGAGAGAACTGCGGCCAGACAGGGCCATCCATGGGTCTCGGGGACATCGAGTTGTTCCTAAAGTTTTTTAGGCAGAAAGGGGATCCGTAAACGAGTAGTTCCTTGGTGAGTACTGTTCTAGGATATGAGAGTGTTGGTAGAGATATCATTGGTACATGGCTCGCCCCGTGAAATGGCTTGGGAATCCAAGGCTGTGAAGAACCAGAGGGTTCCGGAGCAGAAACGGCAGAAGAACCCCCACTGGGAACCCAGTTTATAGTAATGGGACCAGAATTTAGGATAAGCGGCCTTGATAGTTGATCGAATATACCAGGACGACCTTCGGGACAGACAAAGTCTTGGCTGACCTCTGCATGTAGGAATTTGAGAGGGACTTCTCCTCCAGAGGTCTCCCAGGTAGTGGTCAGCGAGGGTATAGGGTGGGTGGGAGCATTTCCCGGTATTGGTATGGAAGGTGACAAAGCAAGCAGTAAACCAGACATAGAGACCGAAATCTTGGGATACGTACAGAGTATTTCCAACTCAAAGGGAATAACAGGGGCAACAGAAGGTTCCGAGGGGGGAAAACATCGTTTCACAGAGGCAGAGAAGCACTCAGCAGTGGAGCTCTCAAATACTGGGGAACCCTCAGTGGGAGATAGTATTGTCTGGGGAGTAGGAATAGGCTTTGGGGCTTTAATATCAGAAACTTGAGAATCAGGCAGAGCAAGGGTAGCAGAGGGAGGGGAGCTAACCTCAGAAGCTGAAGTCTGTACTTCAGTGACAGGGACCTGAGAGACTACAAAAACAGCAGCGAGTAAAGGAATTGACTCCGGAGCTGGAGGCTCGGAATCCATAACAGAAACATCTCGCAAAGCAGGGGTACCGATAGGAGAACTAGCGTCAGGAGCTGGTGCCTGGGAATCAATGACTGGTAATGGGAGAGTAATGATGGGAGTTAAAGAGACAATAAGCGGTAAGTTGGAACCGTGGAAACTCTCAATAGCAGAAACCTTTGAAGTAAAAGGAGTCTTATCCAAAACTGCAAGGGCCCTAACAACAGGGGTGCTTGTCATGACAAAAACAGATTTAGGCGTGTTTACTAGTGCAAAAATTCTGATAACGGGACTCCTAGCCAGTGGTGAGGGTGTCAGGGTTTGACTAGTGAGAACATCAGATATAGTGATAAGTGACTTAGAATCAATCACTGAGGTTCTAGGTTTGCTGGACATGTGTGAGAAAGTACCCTTTAAGACAGGAATTTTAATTTTTACCCCGAGTAACACAACGGTTGCTGGAGCACGTTTAGCTGCAGTGCTGAGGGACTGAGGTTTAGCAAGAGCAGTAAAACTAAATAGCTCAGATTTAAACACCAGGACTTGTAATATAAGCAGGGTGGTCTCAGACTGTACTAAGGGGGTAACAACAGATATGCTGATCCCTGGAGGGTTTGCATGGGCAGAGAAATCAGGGGAACTAACAGCAAGGACGACCTCTATAGAAAGAGATTCTGAATCTGAAGGGAGGATTTTACCTCTCCGAGTATCAGGGCCGGCAAGGCAAATTTCAGAGAGAGGGGAAACTGTGTGTAGGCTTCTAGCTAGCACATATGAAAAAGCGTCGCTTTTAAGTGAAAACAGTGTGTCAGCAAACATTCCTGGGAACACAACATGAACCCCAGGAGGGGCATACTGACCACTGTACGGTTTTAACCCTAAGCTTTGAGAAGGGGAGAACACAGACAGTACACGGGGGGTAATCATAACTGTACTGGTCTCTGAAGTGGGTATTTGGTAAGGAGTGTCTGGGAAACCAGAAATGACTGCAGATTCCACGACGTGGGGACTATGTGCTGAAGCAGGGATCATCGCTCTCTGGGTAACAGACTGGTTCAGCGAAGTACCTGGAAATGGAAACTCTGCGACCAAGCTTAGGGAAAAACTTGGTAACTGAATACATTTAACTGGAATCAGAACTTTAGCCGAAGTTTCAGGGGGCACAGCAGCTGAAACTTGAGCTGAAGCAGGGGTTTTATAGCAAAAACTAACTAAGGATTCAGCAACCTTGGGGAAGTCATTTAATGCAACCTCTGCTATAGGACTTGGGGACACATTCTCTGAGGCTAGATCGAAGGCATTAGCTTGGAGGCAGCAAGAATTTACAGGAGTTAAAGCAGATAATACCTGAGAGTAGAACATAGAGAGTTTTTCCTCTGTAATAGGTGAGACAAGGGATTCTTCCTCTGGAGCTAGGGACGTGACCATGGCTGGCGGAGAACAGGGGGTTACCAAAGGGGACTCAGAGAGCTGCCCCACAGGGTTTAATACAGGAATGACCCTGGGAACAGAACTTAGAAATTGAAGCTGAGTACGTGGAGGTAGGAGGGATTTGTTCCCTGACAAGGAAGGCATGCAGAACTGCCTAGCAGGGGTTAAAGCAGGAAAAACTTCGAGGGCTGAAAAGGGAGATTCAGAGTTAGGAATAGAGGGAAAAAGGGACTTGTTCTCGGATACTAGAGCCTTAGTGTTGGCTAGAGAAATATACTTATACTCCAGGGGAACCTCACAGGACTGATCAGCAGGGGTTAACGTAGACGTATCATTGGTGTCAGAGTACCCGGGTGTACCATCAGGGATAGGGACCGTGGCAGCATCTATGTTAGGGGGCAGTGATAGTGGGTCAGTTTGGTCATTTCCTGGAGAGGGAGATACGTCCCCAGGTTTAGCGACAGGACTGGCAGCACGGGTGGACTGCCAAGCGGCAGCGTAGCTGGCGAGGAGAGGGTCCTGTTCCTTTATGCAAATGTCCAAAGTCAGGGAAAGTACACGGAGTGTGTCTTGAGCATGAACCACCATGAAGAGAGGGTCCTGTTGTACTAGGTGAATGTCCAATGATAAGGCCAAGGCAAGGAGTGCATTACGGGCGTTGGCAAGTTTGATAGGATGCACATTATCCCAGGTTAAAGGGGAACCAGAGGAGCAAACACAAGCATCCAGAGACTGTTTTAAGTCCTTGAGGCAATAAGCCTTACTAATGAGATCGTTACGGCATTGTCTTTGCAACGGGGTTAAACCTTCATACATAATCTGATCTTCAATCAGGGGTAGTATTTCGCACAGATACTGGTTTTCAAACTGGGACTGGTCTACAGGCCGGGACAGGATTTCAGACAGAAACATACCAACCCTCACCACAGGGCGGTCCGAGTTTGTGGGGCCGAGCATACTGTCACGACTGTGCTCGCCACAAACCTGGGTCGGACCGCGTGGCTGAGGTGGGGTTGTAAAAGCACCGACCTTAGACCGCGCAGGCTGATCCAGATTGCGCAGTTCGTAGTCGTACGTAGCAGGATCAGGATAGGAGAAGACAGCATCGTCGGTGGACACGCCAGGGTCAGGACTGGAGACATCAGGGTAAACGTTGTTCAAGCAGGAGTTCGGTAACAGGTAGTCAGGAGAGCCCCGCTTCAGCTTAGGAGCGCGGGAGTGGCCTCTGCGCGTGCGGCGACCATGGCCCATGGTACTGGTCTCAGGAGGTGGTAGACAGACCAGAGTAGCACACCGCCTAGCTGCACTGGTAAACCAGTGCTTCAGCACAAGAGTCCTGAGCGGGCTGGGGAATCCTCCATTTCAGCGCAGGAACCAGGACACGGCCTCTCTAGATTAGGGAAAGAGTAGGCCCCAGGAACCAGGAAGCTGAAGATATACAGGGAAACCTCTGCTTCAGTGCAGGAAACCAGGAACAGACCGCTGCATGAATATAGCAGCCGGTCACAGGAAACAAGGAGCTGAAGTAACAAGGAGAGTACTCAGCTTCAGCACAGGAAACAGGAACTGACCGCTGCATGAGACTAGCAGCCGGTCACAGGAACCAGGGAGCTGAAGACAACAAGGAGAGTACTCCGCTTCAGCACAGGAACAGACCGCTGCGTGACACTAGCAGCCGGTCTCAGGAACCAAGGAGACAGACAAGACAAGGCTTATGGCAGAAAACAGAGACATCCAGGAAGGACTATGCTCGGCAGGGAGCATTGTGGGAAAGCAGTACTTAAAGGTCAGAGAACCAATGGCAGAAGGGGCGTGTGGCAGTATTGCTTTGGTGAGTGAATCCAGGCTGCAGTAAATATCCGGGAAAGTGTTCCAGGACTGCACAGGTCTGCAAGTTAAGGCAAACAGTAAACCGAGGAGCGGATTCCTTACATACGTGTACTCTCGTGCTGCGTAGCTCACCTGTAGGCCAGGAAGCCTGAGTCTCCGCAGTGGTAGAGGGAATAGCAACGGGACATACAGGTGACTCCTCGGTGCAGCGCCTCCATCCTGTAGGGTAGTGTCCGGGGGCAGGTAGTATTCCCTGTAGGAACTCCCTTTTTCAATAATGAAACGGAGACATGGAAAAATTCACCATTTATTTGGCGGGCCAGGTACCCGATTCCATCTCGTGCAAGAGAGGTACTTCTCACACAACCATCATATTGCATCTTCCCTCCATCTTGCATCTCGGTCATTCCCTGATTAGGCCCCCCCCAATGGATTTGAGGAACGTCAGGCTAGTCGCCACCCACTTACCCCCAGATGGGGTAAGGCAGACACCCTCCTCACTCACTGGGGAGCAGGCTACATCAGGAATCATCTCCCTAAATTTGAACTAGGCAGGGGCTAAAGGAGGTCCCGGAGTCACACCATATCACGTGTGACCCCCTAACACCTTCAAAGGCAGGATGCTCCCAACTGCCATCCAGCCTGCACCTGGCTATGGCAACAATATTACGAGTGTGTCAGTGGACTCTCATCCTGGCCATGCGGAGAGATTTAACCCTAACACTGCCTGCACTTACCAGGATTTACATGCCAGGGCAGGGAAACACACAAGCAAGCAAAATATTGGTTGAAACAGCAAATTCCAGCGAAAAGCACTAATCAACTCACCAGGTAAGTACAAAAATAAAAAATGTTTATTAAACTACATGATAAAAAACAAAAAACACTAAAGACAAGACAGGAAAAATTCTCCCACGCGTTTCAGGCTATACAGCCTCCTTGAGAAAGGGCAGTATAGCCTGAAACGCGTGGGAGAATTTGATGGTGAGTTGATTGGTGCTTTTCGCTGGAATTTGCTGTTTCAACCAATCTTTTGCTTGCTTGTACCTTCTGACTGATTGAAGTGACGCACAGTTTCAGCACAGGTTCACTACTCTGGATCAATGCACAGCATCACGGGAGAACGCCAACAAACTACAAGGGCCTCCACATGTAGCAGAGAAACCGGAGCAACGAACAGAGTGTTCCCAGACAGACTAAAGCTTTTTTGGACATTTTAATCAGCTTCGGCACTAGGTATCTCTTCAGCTCCATAAGGCCTCGGCCAGGGTTCCTGCTGGCATGCGGAGGCGCGCTGAGGCTCAGGGAAAGCGGGTGCTTTCCCTGGCCTTAGACAGCGCGCCGTCAAGGGGCGTGTCGGTGGGCGGGCCAGTGACGTCACGGAGCTGATTCGCCCTCATTGGGCGAACCGCTCACGTGACCGGCCCTGCGCTCCGGCAAGCGCTTGATTTAAAAATTTACCTAAGACCTACGCTTCCGCAAGTGCGCGGAAGTGTAGGTCTTAGGTAAATTTTTAAATCAAGTGAGCCACTACTAAAGCCGCTCTCATTGCAGCTGTAGGGGCTCACAGGTAAGTACAAGCGCGCCTCAGCACGGGTCAGCGTGTAAGCGCTGACCATGTCCAAGGCCTAACAGAGGAGAAAGACATCTTTCTAAGTGCCTCTGGTAGCAACGGGACACGGAACCGACGGACCAAGAACAACACTGTGGACCAGGGATACAGAGGTAACTGTTTATTTTCTGCTTTACACTCCCCTACCAGTTCTCTTCATCGTGTCCATCCTCCCTTGACCAGCTACTTCATGTCAGATTATCTTTGTGGATCTGGTGTTTTATGAGTTTGTTTACCTGCCACAACACTGCAGCTGATTTATCCAGACATCTTTACATATGGACAATATATATGGGACTTTGTGAAATGTTTTCTGTTCCCATTCATGCTATTTTTGGAAGCTATTAGTAGTCTCATCCTTCTACATCAGGGAAACACATAGCCTGGGGTACTAGGCTACACATTATTTTACCGTCACCCTTCAAAATAACTTTTTACACTCCTTTCTAGTATATTAACTGGTCTCCTGTTGGGAAAACTGGGATAAAACCAGTGCAAAAAACAATACCAAAATGAATCCAATTCAAAGCAATTGGGGACTTTATGACTCTCCTGAAGAAGCATCAATAGCGCGATACATGTAGAGCAGGCCTGCACAACACGCGGCCCCCTGCACTCATTGTGCGGCCTGCGACGGCTTTCTGCTCTCCCCCTCCCTCCCGAGTCCGCTCTACCCCTCCGCCTCCCTCCTGAGTCCGCTCTCGCGCTGCCCCATGAGACTGCTCCCCCACGAGCCCGCTCTCCTGTTCCCCCACGAGCCCGCTCTCCCGTTCCCCCACGAGCCTGCTCTCTCGTTCCCCCACGAGCCCGCTCTCAGGACTGCAGGGCAGCAGCGTGCTCTAGCATTGAGGCACTTCCGTGGCTGCTGCTTGCTAGAGTGTGCGTGAAGTCCTGCCTCCTCCACAGCAAACCGAGGTGTGGGGGGGGGGGTGATTTGCGGTGCAGGGGGGGTGATTTGAGGTGCAGGGGAGGGTGATTTGAGGTGCAGGGGAGGGTGATTTGAGGTGCAGGGTGGGTGATTTTAGGTCGGGGTGATATGAGGTCGGGGGGTGATTTGAGGTGCAGGGGTGGGTGATTTGAGGTGCAGGGGAGGGTGATTTGAGGTGCAGGGGAGGGTGATTTGAGATGCAGGGGAGAGCAATGGGAGGTGCAGGGGAGGGTAATTTGAGGTGCAGGGGAGGGTGATTTGAGGTGCAGGGGATGGTGATTTGAGATGCAGGGGGGGTGATTTGAGGTGCAAGATGGGTGATTTGAGGTGCAGGGGAGAGCAATGTGAGGTGCAGGGGAGGGTGAATTGAGGTGCAGGGCAGAGAGATGTGGATGCAGGGGGGGAAGTGATGTGAGGTGCAGGGTAGAGAGATGTGTGATGCAGGGGGGGAAAGTGATGTGAGGTGCAGGGGAGGGAGTGATGTGAGGTGCAGGGGAGGGGATTTAAGGTGCAAGGGGGAGAGTGATGTGAGGTGCAAGGGGGAGAGTGATGTGAGGTGCAGGGGGGGAGTGATGTGAGGTGCGGGGAGGAGAGTGATGGAAGGTGCAAGGGGGGAGTGGTGTGAGATGCAGGGGGGAGAATGTGAGGTGCTGGGGGGAGAGGGATGTGAGGTGCAGGGGGGTATTGTGTGTTTGATGTGGAGGGGGAGTATTATGTGTGTGGGTGAGGGGGAGAGATGGGGGTATGAGAGATAGATGGGGAGTATCGTAAAGGTTTATAGTGAGGGGTTCTGGGGAGATATGAGGATAATGATGACGAAGGGTGCTGGGGGAGATATGAGGATGATGATGAGGGGTGCTGGGGGAGATATATGATGAGGGGTGCTGGGGGAGATATATGAGGATGATGATGATAGGTGCTGGAGGAGATGATGATGATGATTATGATTTTACCCGTGCAGCCCAACTCTTTTTTCCTTGGAGCAGTTCGGCCCTTCTCACTTTACAAGTTGTGCTGGCCTGATGTAGAGGGATCTTGAAGTGTCCATAACTTAGAACATTATGTGACAGTGAGCATAGGACAAGGCGGAGATTCCTCCCTCCCTCAAGAGAGCGCTGCTCTAGCTAGGCAGCTACTCTCGCGGGATTTGCGGGGTACCTTGGGAAGTCTGCCCTGGTCTGCTTCCGATTTGGTGACCGTGTGGTGGTCCGGGTTGAACTGACTGGAGGACACGCCGTGGGTCTCGTTCCATTATCGTCGGTGGTGTGAGGGAAGCACGCGGTCCACGTGATGTAACTTATTGTAAGTTTTTATCGATATTGCATGTAAAATAAATTAGGAATAATTCTCTAACAAAGCCGTTCTCCCTGCACTCCTCCTTTTGTACTTTATGTCTGTTTTTCCCCAGTGGATCACGGGAGAGTTTTGGAGCAGCGGGAACAGCCTGACCCAGGAAGAAACGGGGGATCCCTGATCGGCGCGTTCTCAACCTTTCTTGAAATTGTGGTACTATATGTACCACAGTCTCCTGGCTGCAAATCTACTGTAGGAACAAAAATACAGGTTTGTTAAAGAACAAAAATGTCCTTGATACATTTGGTGTAGGTTTTTAGCTCTGTGTTTTGCACCTGGGAGACTTTGATAAATGACCCTCCTGGAGTTTTTCCTTTGATAAATATTTTGCAATTGTTTAGCACTCCTTCACCCCAGGGTTTCAAGCTGGGAAACACTAGTTAATAACCCCCTTTGAGTGATTATTTACATTTAATGTTGCAATGTCCAAATTCTGAGATATCAATAATATTTAGATATTTAGTAATCTAAAGGAAATAAAACAAGATGGGTCCAAATTACTGCACTCTCCCCCCTCCCCCCCCCCCCATTTTGCTACCAGTAGACTAATAACTTTAACCCCCACCCCCCCCCCCCCCCTGTTTCATAAGGATATCACTTGTGAGAACATTAACATATTTCGGACAGGTCTGCAATCCTGCTTTTCACCATTGTCTCCTAGCATGCAGTGCTTCCACTGCAGCCAGGGATTCTGGGAAATGATATGCAAATGAGCAGTGTGTCACCTTTAACTTAATGTCCATTTTAATATGGATCTATAAAAGCTTATGCCTGTCGCATTACACAGCTTTTCAGCACAGCCTGGGTTAAAGAAATGCAGAGCCAGTAACCCTACTCACAGACAGCTATTTTGACCTTTTGGGTCTCTTCAACCAGACATTATATAAGTTTTGATTGATAAAAAAGGGGTTGTCATAAGAATGGAAGATAAGAATGACCTCTGCAAAGACCCTTGGAGTAGACATAAAGAATGTTAGAAAGAGAGAACCAGGAGAGCTAGGAGTGGAAATGTTTCTGTATCCTCTCTTTGCTTAAGATGACAAGCAGATTTTTGACAAGAAACATATTTGATAAAGCATACTATAACGAACCTATGTTATGTTCTTGTTATCAACATAATACAGCTCCTATTACAATCAAGGAACGGTGGCTTGCAAAATAAAGCCAAGTTACATACCGCAATGTCTTCTAACCCTCTTCTGCAATAACAATAAATAAAATAGTTTGGGATTTCCTCGCTCTATGAAATCAGTAGTCGAAAATTGGAAATCATTATTCATACTCAGCTTTGCTTTTTAGAGAATGGCCCCGTTTATTAACTGTTGTTTAAACAGAAACCTTAACAATCAGTACAACAATGTATCTTAAAATACAATACATAATTATTTGAGTTTGCATATTTATTTCCATAAAATTGAGTAGTATCGTCATACATTTCTCAGGGTTATGGAATCACAATACATCCATAGTAAAGTTGAATTATTCTATGCATAGTTGCTACAGTAGCTAATGGGATGACTGTTATACTGTAAAGATAAACTGGGGTTTGGCAGACAGAATGACTTCTACTCAGAAGTCACTGGCTTCTAAAACATTAGTTTCTTCATACAACTGTGAAGTCAGTAGGTGTTCTCTGAAGACACATGCTATATTTGCTGAAGGTAATGAGTTAAAGGTGGATGTATTCACAAGGTGTGTACAATACATTGTCACCTCATGGTGCCAAAGCCAGGAAGAGAACAACATCTTCTCTGAGGATCCAGTTCCACCTGAAGCCAATTAGCAGAAATGCTGGATGTAAATAAAACCGGAGGGGGTTAATGGGAGATCCTGGAAATGTATATACAATAGATAGATTAGAGAAAGCTGGATAAAGAATGAAATAGGAATGGCAGAGTGAAAAAAAATCGACACACTTTCCACATTGTTAATATTGCTCCATCTCATTGGACTATTTCCAGATCCCTTACTGCATTTGTTAATGTCCAATAATTAAACATTTACTCACTAGTGACCTTATCTGCAGAAGAAAATCAAATATTTATACAGCACAAGTATTGGAAACTAGAGTAGGCGGAGAAAAAGCTACTTGTACGAACATTTGTATGAACTGTGTAAGAAATGCAGAAATGACTCTATATACAAATGATTCAGGTATTGCCTGGGTCAAACAAACATTAAAGAAAGTGGCTTGTCCATTTAGGAACATTGGGAATGCAGGTTTACAGAACACTACTGTAAGCTGTGCCAGAAAACATCTGCATTGGTATTTTACAGAACAGCGGCATTATTTTGTGAAGTACATCTCTTGTTACTTTTTATTAGTGTATGTCTATTTTGCTCCTATTGAATTATTGGTTCAAGTCTCAATGTTTTAATCATATGTAAATAAAAGCTATTTTGCAATGGGCTTTTAAAATTAATTCATATTAATTAGAAACTTAACTAAATAAAATGTTAAATCATAATCACTCTCCCTTCGATCTCACATCCCAGTAACCTTTTTTTTAATTTTTTTATTTGTGGTTCATTTTTCAGTCTCTCCATGTTTATCTTTATCTGTCTCTATCCTTCCTTCTCTCTTCTAGGCACCAATTCAATATGATGGGAAGTGGGGCAATGAGCAGTAAGCAATGCATTGACTTCTGTTGAAGTTAGTTAACTTTACTGCATCGTTAACTTTCATTTCACTGCTTGTGAGCATGGTCTCTGCCATTGTTCCTTCTTCAATATGCTGTCAACAGACTTCCCTGTGCTGGAGAAGATCGGGCTCCCATTCACACTGTATGAATGGAGCTGATCTCGTTTTCAGCACTGGGAAGTAGCTTCACTCAATATTAAATATGGGCCACCATCATCTTCTTCTTTTGTCCTCTGAGCACCCTTTTCTCCCAGTCGTTAAAGTGAGATGTTACTATGGTGTCAGAACTTCTTTTTGCATACCATGGGTGGAAGGTCAAAAGGCTTTGGTCCCCTTGTTGAAATTGTTTAAAAAGTGAGTTTAATGCACAGTATCACTTTGCCCTCTTGAAATTAACATGTAAAACTCCAGATGCTCCCTGTTCAGTAGCCCTTCTAGCCGCCTATGCAACAGGCTACCATGAGCAGGGGGCAAGGCCTCCCTTTCACCTGATTGACAGCTGACGTGGCCGTGGGTGAGAAGAGGAGGAGCTACAGGAGGGTAAACATCATAGCCAGGAGCCACTCTGCTCCTGGCCACGATGGTGATGGTTTGCTCTACTCTCCCTTCTACTGATTTTGGGTAAGTTGTGGTGAGTGGCTTGGTTGTGGGCCTTGTCCACCCTGATTTACTTTCACCCCCCACACCCGGGTTGCCGGGCTGGCCCGCTCAGGGTGGGCGGTGGGCACGGGGGGAGGCAGCCTGTGCCCAGGGGCAGGAGAGCAGAGCCAGTGTCTGTGAGACAGAGGCCATCCACCGGAGGTGTATTTTGGAATCTTGGCAGGCGTAATGGGGGAAAAGGAACCAGATTTGTGTTCAGCAGTCTTTAAGTACCAAGACATAATTGGCAATGCATACCGGAAACACGGGGGCATGGGTTGGTGGAAATATGACGACGAATTCAGACAGGGCATGGAGGTTAACAGAGGAACGTTAAAGATGTGGACCTATATCAAGACCATGTTTCGGGAGGAGGGGCGACGCCCTTTCGCGGGATGAGCAACAGCGATTGCACACACATCGGGTGGGGGTCATACGCCAAGTAAACAACCAGGCGTTTAACAAGTCCAAATGTAAATACGACAATTTCGCCACATGTGAGGGCCAGCATACAAGAACAGAATGCCTTAGGGAAAAACCCAGGTATTTAAGGGTGCAGGGCAGAAGATTGACCGATAGGGCGGCGTTTCAGATAACCGTCAAAACAATGGAGCCATGGCTGGCAAAGTACCCAATAAGGAGGCAGACCATGCTACTTATGGCAAGGTTTAAGGAGGGGTTAGGATTGCATTTGAATATCAAGGGGGATAAAATTGCGAGCGTAATTTGAAATCGGTCAGGTTAAACGATGATGTAGCAAGGGAGAAAGTGGGAAAGGAAGTCGAATTGGGGAGGGTGTGGAGAGGGTCATCGCGAGTCTGGCGGTATGGGCCTAATTTAAGGAACGTTAAATAGACCCGTCGGTGACGGCAATTTGGGGACTAAGTGCTTGTCCTTGCCAGGAGGGGCTCGGGCTGATAAAGCCCGGGGTAGAGGCGAGGGGGCAGAGTCACCAGGACGTAACTTCCGGGAGTCCTCTCGTGATAACAGCCAGCTCAAGGGGGAACGGCGAAGGTTGACGGGGTCAGCGGGTCAAGGCCCGTCTGACCCTTCACTTAACCTATTAAGCGAGCATTCTGGCAGGGACTAGCAGTTAAGGTATTATTATATAATAAACAAAGCCGCAGACTTTTATACCTGCAGACCGAGTCTGTCGTTATTTGTATATGTTTTTGTGGGTAATGGTAAAAGAAGGAAGGGGGCTTCCTCACAGCCTCCCTGGTCATGCTTTTCCCACAGGTTTGCACTTACATTCCCTGCAAAGATTGTACAGTTATATGGATGCTGCCCGGGGCAGCCAGCCGGGCCATTCTCTGTTGGGGCTTTATGTATGGGACACCTACTATAATAAAACCTGGAAATGCTTCAGACTGATTTAAATAAGTCATCTGATTGACTGTCAGAAAGCTCCTGATTTATAATTGAAATCAATAAATTACACTTACATTTTTCTCTCTTTTTCTAGAAACAAGTCACCTCATTCATTACAAAATGCTAGGAAGGATATGCTTGGGCAAGATTGAATTAGCAGTAGTGGCTAACCACTCTTTGCCTGGGGCAGAAATTTAGATGCACTTAGAAAATATTTTCCCTAATTATTAACTTGTTCATCAAGGAAAAGGGGAAGCTATATAGCCCTCTGGCAAAGAAAACAGAAATGTTGGCAACTTTCCAGCTAGTGAATATTGCTGACAAATTTACCATAATAGAAAGGGACAATCCTTTACAACTACACAGAAGCATTATAAAGCTGGCAGAGCATAGATGCCCTAGGCCAAGGACTCCCACATTTGCTCTTTTCCAAATAACAAAGTCTGACACTGAATTAGTGGGAGTAAGATAGGTGACAGCTTTATTTATAGAAAATGCCAGGCAAAACCGCTTGCCAGTCATTTAAAATGGTACAGCATTTACAGTGTCTATGCCCAACCATCTAGTTCAGGAGTTCCAAACACCAGTCCTCAAGGGCAACCAAGAGGTCAGATTTTAAGGATATCCCTGCTTCAGCACAGGTGGCTCAATCAATTGATATCCTTAAAACCTCACTTGGACTGGAGTTGGCCACCCCTGGTCTAGTGCCCGTAAGTCTTTACTCTTGGCTTAGGCCCTGCTTTCTGTCTGACATGTCTGCCCGCCCCTTTTCCTTGTGGCTACGCAGGCCCTGCCATCTGGCTGGAGTCTCTTGGCCCACAAACATTTTCCTTGAACACATAGACTTAGCTCTATTGCTGGTGTCTCTTGTCCTCCCATCGTTCCATTCTTTGACAGATGAATAACTACATAGTGTCTGCTATGTGGGTGGATTGCGCCTGCCTACAACTCAAATTCTGTCCCCCCTGTCCTGACTCCATGGCTTTAATCCCTTGGTTGCCCACCAAGGCTTCATGCCTGCAGATACCTAGCTCAGTGGCCTGGGGCTCCAGTGGTGTACCGCTTCCTCTCTTCCTTGTGGACAAATGGTCACATCCACCCTGGCGCCTGTAGGCCGGTTGCTCAGGGTATCTATGTATCTTTTTAATTACATTATTTGCCAATGAACCGAGACTTCACGGAAGAGTCAGCAACATTGCAGGAACAAAGTTAGCATTGGTTAGTTTGACTGACGTGCTAACCACACATTACAAATTGGTCAAAGCATAGAAGGTTAGAAAGCATGACATGGTAATAATAGGTGTTACCTGTCTTTAACCATTCACATGACAATTTGCAAATATGCACCAATTTAGGAGAGCATTAGGTCATGTTTATTCAGGTCACATGATATTATACAACATAAAAGGAATATTTTGAATGTGCAGAAAATTGCTTGTGCATTTACAGCTTTTTTTCCTCATTACTTTCTGTCACTGAAAAAAAATAAAGCTGTGTGGCCAGGTTCCCCCTCTGGGCTCCCAAGTCCCCTTACATCCGCGTGTGTTGCGCAGGTGCTGGCGGCAGAGTGCGCGCATCTCCGTTGAATGCAGGGAGGAGGCTCCCGGTGGAGTCGACTGAGTCGCCGGAGGCTCCCGGTGGCTCCCTTTGCAGGGCGCCGCCATCTTGAATGTGGCTGTGCAAAGGATCAACAGCAGCAGCCATTACAGAAACAGGGCTCAGTGGAGACTACTAGCCCCACAATGCACAGGGGCTGGGGGATCAGGTGCCACAGCTAAGCCAATAAGGCTGCGAGGATCCCCTGCTCCAGGTATTGATACTTTTCGTGCACTGAGGAGACCATGCCAGTCTGCAGAAAGAGAGAAGCAGAGAGGTAGTGTCCAAGGAGCTGTGCTTCCCTGGACTAGGTCAAGCTTATCCCCTTAGGCCCAAGGTAGGCCCTGAGCCCCAATTGGCTTGTGGCTGCTATTAAGACAGGCCCTTTAGACAGGGACACTGCCCCACTTAGCATCATTAGTGTGGGAGGGACACAGCCGAACGCCACGCTGCAGTTGTGGCCTCTGGTCTGGGACCGGTTCACCACTGCAAGGCTAGAGACTCCCATCATGGTGGGACACTCCAGCCGGATAGCACCCCACGTGGAGGCAGACGCCATCGCTGACGGTGACTGCGAGGAACAGACTGTTCTCTTCTGTTGGTGATACCAGGTGCTGGAGCACCTGGCAGGTATCCCAATCTACAAGTGCACAAACAATAACACTTCTTGTGGGCAGCGCTGTCACACATAAATTGGGTGGGTTGGCCCCTGTGGACACCGGGTAGTTAGGTGCCCAGGGCACCTCAGTACTTTGGGGTAAACCCCACCGGGGTTTGGACACGGTGATTGGGGGCACTGTGTGGGGGTATGGCCCTGTGAGGCCTGAGTGGTTCTGTTACTATAATTCTTATCTGTTCAGTAAACTTGTTAACCCATACCAGTGTGTATTTCTTACATTGTGTCCTGTGACAGGGTTATCCCACACTGATGGGATCCCTCACGGGTGGAGGCGCTGTCACCATACAATCCATGTACACCCCAACCTCCCAGCAGCGGAGGTTCAGGCCTCCTGTGAGCCACAGGTAAATCACCACACACTGTAGCCGCCATATCTCTCATAGAGTGAGCGAAACTGCGCTACAGCTGCTTAGTTTTGTTTGGAGTATTCTGCTATATAACATATACTCTGTAATAGAAATGTGCACAATTTTTGCTAAAGTTCACGACGAACCAGCAAAACGGAATTGTTTTGAATGTAAACAATCTGCTTCCCTACCATCAGCATGGGACTTCGTATATTTTATTTGCTATCAGATTTTAATTTTATTTCGCTGTTACTCATCTCCCATCTGCACAATATAATAATAACCCTAATAAAATGCTGTATCTATATGCAGCTGCAGCAGTCAATATGGTTCTGCCAAGTTTTGTGTTCAAAATAGTCCACGCTGGTCCATCCTTGTGAGCCCGAGTCAAGTATATAAAACATATTGAGATGGTTTAGTGATCTTTATATGTTAGTTAATGTGGGGGGGAAATTATATTCCAACGATTGCAATGTCGTCAGCATATCAATCGATAGGAGATTCACTCATTTCCAACATAAATGCCCCAGTCACTTCAGTATCTTTCAATGAAGCCAGAACAGTTTAATAGAAATGTAATTTTGGTCCAAATCTCCCTCATTGAAATCCATGTCAATGCTTTGTGACTGGTCTCTCTGCTTTGCTGTTAGTGGCCCATCTATCAGCAACCAGTTGAAACTGGTCATCAATTTGTTTATTGCTTAACCTCTTCATACACCTAACAAAGGGAGGTTGTATCCCTCCGAAACGTAGTGCTTGCTCTTTCACTCTGCATATGATTGAATAAATCTTGAGGTTTGTGCATATTTGGACACCACTCCTGCTTTGCTGCTACAGTACTTTGAATCTTTGTTTTGTGACTACCTAAAACTAGCTGATTGCGGGACGCTGCTATGGTTGCCAGGTGTCCAGTATTGAATCGGACTGTCCTGTATTTTGACACTCTGTCCAGTAAATAATGAGAGGTAATACTGGACATGAATGTCTCTGGACATAGTGACCTGACCGGCTTTGGGGGGCCGCGGGATTTCTCCGAGCAAGGAGAGCAGAGGGCCGTTGCAGCTTCCTCCATCCTGATTGGCTGCTGCTTTTTAATGCAGCCAACCAGGAGGTGGTGTCAGGAGCCTGGGGGAGGGGCCAAGGAGAGGAGGAAACAGCATGGAGCAGAGAGAGATGTGTGTGTGTGTTTCAAGTGCGTCACACCTTTCACCATTGTAGCCAGTATTTTTGGAGAAGCCACCTAGCAACCCTAGCGCTGCACTAAATAGAGATTGCACGGGGAGAGAAAATAGAGTGTTTGATATACACTATTGGCGAGTAAGGAGAGTGCTGGTTAATATTGAGTAGCCTCTTCAGTGTGTGTGGGGGGTTCTGCCACCTCCCTGGCCATGGAACTGCAGCACAAGCGGTCATGTGACCGCTCACACTACTGCTTCCTGGTTCGTGTTCCTGTGGTGCGCTGATTGCAAATACCTCCTATAAAATGAGCGAATCCCCAGAGTGCCACACTTCCTGACATCTATTGGGCACTAAAGGGGTTAATGACTGCAGATGGGAGATTTTAAGAGCACAATATACTTGCTAACTACAGTACTTAACTGTTGAGGACATCTGCAATATATTACAGCAAAGGAGCTAGAAAGACAATTAACTCTTCTCTATTTTATTTACTAAATCATCAAGATTAAGCTAACAGAAAGCATGCAGATCTTTAATTATGTGCCATTGATTTGAATGCCAGGTCAGATATTACACTATCCCACATTAACCAAGTGAGTCTTGACCATTGAGAGGGGTTGCTGGCTCTGTATCTCCGAAACTCAAGCTTAGCCACATTATACAGGCTAATTTCCCAACAAGGGGATAAATGTTCGAGAAAGAGGTTAAATACGATGGTACAGAATAAATCTGTGTCAATGACCAAATGCCATAATATAGATGTGGTTCAAATATTTAAATAAACAAAACAATTGACATACAGTATCTGTGTGTGTATTTGTGTGTGTATATATATATATATATATATATATATATATATATATATATAATTTCACATATAAAATTCCCTTTTTTGTCTTACATACAGTATGATAAATGTTTTTGGTTTGTATAGTTGCTTAGAATCATTCGCAAGGTAACTCAGTCTGGCATACTGAGTGTGAAAGAGCTTTTGTTTGCTACAGTATATGTTAATGGTGTACTTCCTTCAGCTAAATGTATGTCAACCAGTTAACTTTTCATTTGCAACTTAGTGGAAGCCATCACACTTCATTTGCACTAAGTATCAACTTGTTAGGGTTTTTTCCTTAAATCCACAAAGAATAAGGAAACCTGTTTACTGAAAAGCTGCAAGGGTTTAGTATTTCCACACGGCACACACAGTGCAACAGGATAGATTTACCTCTGTCACTCCCAATATTTGCACAATGTTTAATCTGCTGAGTTTACAGAATGAGTTGCTGCACAAAGAATAAAAAAAAACGAGATGACCTCTTACTTTTTACAAGCTCTTGTAATTGCAATTACAGATCAAAGCAGTGGCCAAACTATTTTTAATAGACATTGTTTTATTTACACAGCGTTCCAATAATCTTTTCTTTGACTACTTCTGTCAACTTTTTTTTTTTAAAGAATAATTACTTTTCTATGTATTGTTTGGCCTTACAGTGTTATAGATTTGTCTCGTGTAAATCTGATTACTATTCCCTCTCCTGTAAGTATTTTAGCCTGCATGACTAAATGCTGATTAACAAGCAATAAAAAAACAAACCGAAAATAGCTTTCATTTTATTTATGTTTGTGTCCTACAAAAGGAACATTTTGGAAAATACTCTTTTTCCTGTTACTATTTGGCTACAGACTTAGGCAGCTATTCAGCATGCTGTGAATCCATCTTCCCTGTGCAGAAGAAGATATCACCTTCATTCAAATTATTAGGACAAAACGCTTCCCCAACACACACAGTATATTGAATATTGAGTTGTTTTTTGTTTTTCTATTAAGCTGGGTAGATTTATAAATCTAAGCTTCCAGAGGCATCCATCAGGACCACTTGAGCCAGTTCAATCGTTTCAATCCTTCATCCCAATGTAAAATGTACTGGCTCAAGCTGTTCTATTAATGTACTGCCAGGTGGCAACCTTAGACTCTGTGCTAGGATGCAGGTGAGCCCGACCCTGGAAAACAAGAGGATAAGGATCTTTTCAATCATGGTTTATTCTATTGAAAGAAAAGAAGACCATTAGTACAGAAGCCACTTATTATTTCCCCCCTTAAATGTTCGAGAAGCCACCCAATGCTTGTGAAGCAATGCATTGCTGGCCCATCTAGCAGTGAATGGGTTAAAAAAAAAAGAAGTCTGCCTAAAATTATGTAGTGATTCCCAGGTTCACTTGTGACCTAATTATAGTCCTGCCTGGGTACTTTTAAAGTTACGGTCATACAGTATAATTGACAACTTTTTTACTGTGTTTTTTCTTTACATACTGCAATGTGGAATCATATGACAGTTCTATACTTGGAGAGATACTGAGGTACATTATTGTTGAATTCCATTGATCAAATGTTTATTATCTTACTTCTAAGAAAATATTAAACCAAGAAAAAATGGGAGTGGATATTTACCCAGAGCCGCCTTTAAAAATGTCAGGGGTCCTGTATTAAATATAAATTGGAGGCCCTAACCACAAAGGTTACATTTAAATACAAATACAGTATGTCTTCATAGAACAACATTCAAAACTTGTATTGAAATTCTTCAAATATTACTATAAAACACAAACATTGTATTTATTTATATGTGTCCCTTTCTGGTGTTTTTTATTTGCAAAGTCACAAATAATATCTTCGAATTCGATTTTATCGAGTATATCTGGTTCAATTGCCATCAAAGAAAGTGCCTTCAATCTTTGCTGAAGCATCAACTCATTGATAGGAACATTTGTAAAACAATTTCAATATTAGGAAATGGTGGCTCCCGCTCGTCGCGCTGTAATAGCTTTTTTTGTTGCGCGTGATTTTTTCAAAACATTTCTGAAAAATCAAATAAACGACCTATTCCATAAAAAATTGTAGGAACATTATTTGAATACATTTTTTTTTTTGTTTTTAGAAAAAGTTGTGCTATACAGGCATACCCCGCATTAACGTACGCAATGGGACCGGAGCATGTATGTAAAGCGAAAATGTACTTAAAGTGAAGCACTACCTTTTCCCACTTATCGATGCATGTACTGTACTGCAATCGTTATATACGTGCATAACTGATGTAAATAACGCATTTGTAACAGGCTCTATAGTCTCCCCGCTTGCGCACAGCTTCGGTGCAGGTAGGGAGCCGGTATTGCTGTTCAGGACGTGCTGACAGGCGCATGCGTGAGTTGCCGTTTGCCTATTGGGCGATATGTACTTACTCGCGAGTGTACTTAAAGTGAGTGTACTTAAAGCGGGGTATGCCTGTATAAAGTTGCAAGGAATATACTGTTGTAATCACACCAAAAAAAAAAAAAACATTTTAAAATGATACGTAACGTTTGCTGCGTTCAGTTAGAACTATGAATTAAAAATTACATTTTGGACTGTCAGTCTCCCAAAAGTCCCAGAACAGACTCTACACATTTCGCAAAAAGACTCCTGAGGAAGTATTTCTTTGCGAAATGCGTAGAGTCTGTGCTCGTGTTTTTGGGAGACTGACAGTGAGACGGGGGAGACTTATACCCATTCGAAGGAACCGCGAGACCGGCAACTCTGTCAGAGAGACTGTGAGATTTTCACGCACAAGTGTCGCGAGACACAGGGTTTGCACCATTTGTAGACAGACGGCGCAGACCAAATGGGTAGAGCGGTGGTGAACAACAACAGCAGACGCCGGAGAGACCTCCACAGATGAACTTCACTTATCCTTTATGTTAATGCATTAAAGAACTTGGAAAATGTGAGTGTATCTTTTATTCTGTTTTCAGGTGACTTTTATAAACCAACTGATCTACATCATTTTGCTCTCTTTTTGTGTTCCCTATATCTTTCTCATCCCTGGGGTGCTGGTTGGAGGAGAGAAATCTGACGCCACCATCGTTTGGCTGTGCATTGGAAGCAAGCAAGAAGGATAAGATTGTCCTTCTCTTTTTATGTTCCATTGAAACATCAGTGTGGTTTTTTACCAGTCTTATTTGTTTATTACGCACATTTATTGACACTTTCAACATTCACTGATACAATATTTATGTTAACACTAGCGCTCCCCTTATTATCTCTTCACAATATTTGTGTTTAGAAATAATGTACAGTAATGCTACATTAAGTCAATGCATTTGTTCGACAATGCAATGTAATTCATGGTGGATCTAATCATGCCACCAAAATAAGCCTTCTCAGTGCTTTCCCAGATGCTGAAAATCAACGAGGGCCCTTTCATAGCCTTGGTAGAATTAATTAAATATTTTGTCTGTGTGGCCCTTGATGTGCCAGTAAGTATCGTTCATAGAATGTTAGGATGTTAGATCACATATACTGTATGTAGTATTCACAGTGTGTGGGAGAGGGGGGAGGGGGATCTTTCCCAGATGTTGTATCTCCATGTAAGTTTTTTATTGTACTTTTAAAGACAAATATATTTAATGAAGCCCATGAACACTACTTTACAGGCCATAACTGCCACATACGCTGAGCCTTTGGTTCATTCATAGCCATTGAGTATCTGACAGTTGGAGAAGGAATAGGTTCCTATCTCTCATGTAATTAATACTTTAAAAATAGAAGGCACACACAGCAACATATACTTTGCCTCATCTGTTGGCTTTATATTTGTTCACAATTCTGTGACTATAGACATCTGTTGTCAAATCCCTGATGAAGCTCTTCTAACTCATTCATTTCCATAAAGCATTTTTTTTTAAACTCTGGTCTGTATTTCATCAAATCCCTCTGAGACATTGTAATAGGGAAACGTAATACTTTTTCCTTCCACTTATTGTTTTTCAGTTACCCCAATTTCACCTCTATCTATAATAGGAGTATTTATCAGCACCAAAGCAAAGCAAGGGTCAGAGGTACATTACCCAAGGTTCCAGCCATGAATGGAGGTGCACCACACCAAGCAGTAAAAACATAGAAAAGATGACCGTGCAATGTAATAAGCAGGAATGCAAAGATAATGGGTCTGTCCAGGCTGCAATAATATTTTCTATATTTAGTTTTAATAATATGTGCTTAGATTAAAGCAACAATACTACATCCCCCCTTTCTTTCTTATTTTTATATGTAAAGCATGTGACAATGTAGAATTCTAGCTTCTTACCTACACTGGCAAACATTTGGTGCTCCTGTTATAAATCTGTAACGAAATGTCCGCCTTCTAAGCCCGCGCGTATAGTGCGGGCGACGCGACGTCGTCCAACAACAAATGCATTGCCGCACCGGGTGCACTTGTAGTAAGTGTGACAGCGACCATGCGACGGAGCGACGTCGCATCGCAAATTTTGGTAGCTGGCAATATTTGATTTTTCAAGGGCTGTCGCCTCATGTGACTGCCCCTGAATCAATCAAATGCCAGTACACCCGCGACGCCATCGCAAAGCAAAATATAACTATCCCTAGCGGCGACGGCGACGGGTGACGTCACCCGTCACGTCGCCCGTCGCAGTCACTATACGCGCAGCCTAACTTTGTGTTGCAGTCTCTGAAATGCTGCAGCTGATATGTAATATTATATTAAGTGTAGCACATTATTGTTACAGCTTTCTGAGCAATAGACAGTCCGCTGTTTGGAACACAGCAACAAAGCTGTTTATGATACTTGGTTGCCAAAGGCCAGAGCTCAACAAGGGGTGTGTCAGAGCAGATTTCAAAAGAGGAAGTGGATATGACTTTCTAAATGGTTGTTGTAGCAATCAAAGGATAATCAGTACATTAAAAAAATAATTATAAATGGCATTAGCTATTAAAAAAATGCAGACAGTAGTATCTAAAACTACAGAACTGATTTATTTTAAAAAAAAACATATAGGACTTTTCATGTTTTACTGCTTTAATGACATAACAAAATAAGTCTATGTTTTCTAGTATATAAGCTGCATAACAAAATAAATGTATCTATTTATTTAATTTAGATGTTCTATATATTTTAATCACAACTGTAAATGATACTTAGATGTGTATGCTGACCTTAATCTATCAAATTTGGTGACACCACAATTAAAATATTAACAACTTATTTTCACAGAGTTCATTAGCCCTGTTATACAGAGACCATATTGCACTGCAAAATATTAACTTCAAGAGAGAAAGCACCTTTGGATCATTAGGTTTGTCCCTCCTTTTCATGACATGATGGTTGCTATTCTAACAGTAGAGTGTGTACTGAAGGGCATTTCATAAGGTTATATATTAACTAAAGCAGTAAAACTCCAAAGAGATGCAGTACCAGGTCCCTTTAAACCAGCATATGCAAGAAGCTTTCCGGGTTACTTCCAGTACCAAACGCTCCTTACTACAAACTAGATGCCGTGCTTTGTAACAACCATACCCGATTAATCAAGAAAAACCTTCTTACAAGTGATACATCTAGTTTTGTTTTGTATTAATACTGCATCTGCTTTTGCAATCGGAAAACTTTAATGTCTACCTCCTGCATGTTGTTTGGGCGTCAGTGTTATTTCCTGTGGTCTAAAAATACTTATCTACTTATATACTTATTTACTTAATGCAAAAATGAGACACTTGGGATTAAGTGACCCCCAAACTTGGGTCTTGAAGACAATGTAGAGGTTATTTTGTGGTATAGATACTAAACTATGTGCATTTTTTCTTAATGCTCCCAATTTCTTATGGCATAACGCACTGTAATGACTATGTTTGGCAGTGCATGTAATGCAAATTTGCAAAGTTCTTGTAATTGTCCTGGAGATTATGAAACATTTTAAAGAGATGAACAGAAGTGTTCCTCCCTCTAAGGCAAGTAGTCAGCCTATGATAATGGAAGAATTTACATTTGGAATTAACAAAAGGTGAATCCGTGAGCAATACTTGAAAACGAGAGGTAACTCTCAATGTATTACTTCCTGGTAAAACATTTTATACATTTTCTATCAAACTACTGTTCATTAGTGAAGCGAATAAGGCAATCTTAACATTTTGGATGCATTGGTGATACAGCTGAACCGTGTTATAACGCAGTCCTTGGGGTCTACCTGATATGACCGCGTTATAACCGGGATCGCGATATTTAAAAAAAATGGCCGCCGCTATGAGGGATTCCACGTCCTCCAGAGGGAGATAGCTGGGATAACTCTGCCAGCTATCCCTGATGCTGGCATCACACCGGCACCCCAACGCAGCATTACCCGGCATCTGCAGCAGCAGCTGCTCTGTGTGCTATGCAGAGAAGCTGTGAGTCTGCAGGCTGGGGGGGGGTGATATGCAGGTGGGGGGATGTGATGTGCAGGCTGCGGGGTGATGTGCAGGCGGGGCAATGTGATGTGCAGGGGGGATGGGATGTGATGTGCAGGGGGGGTGATGTGCAGGGGGAGTGATGTGCAGGGGCATGTGATGTGCAGGAGGTATGGGACGAGATGTGCAGGGGGGGTGATGTGCAGGCTGGGGGGGTAATGTGCAGGCAGGGGGATGTGATGTGCAGGAAGGGGGATGTGATGGGCAGGGGGGATGGGATGTGATGTGCAGGGGAGTATTGTGTGTGTCTGTCCATCCGTCCGTTAGCAATAAAGCTTTAAAAAAATATAGCCTTTAAAAATGGGTGCCACGCTCACAACCTCATTGTAAGCGGATCCACGTTGTAGCGGATCGCGCTATAACGGGGTTGAGCTGTATTTAGAAATGCCATTATGAATAAGGATGTGGTAATCTCTGTGATGGTCAATGGTAACCAGGCAATACAATAAAGGTTAAGCCCATCTGTTACCCTTGGGCCCCGTGGGTCCCTAGCAGCTACCTAGCACTATAAGGCAGGGCTCAGGTATCAGAGCTACCGGTAGTACCCTAATTCTCCCCGGCGAGCAGGCATGATTTGCCGGTACGCAGGGTGAATTACACTGGGGCTGCCCAGTGTCCCCCAAACTCCTGGTTTTCGAGCCCAGATATCTCTGTCCTTTTTCCCTTACAGCTATGAGTCTCCCCAAGGTCCCCCATGTATTAAAATATGTATTATTGTGTTTTATACATTTCTTATATGTCTCTATACAGTCTGCCCAGGCATCTGCTTAAGGTGCCAGCATGTCTGCATAGAGTCCGTAGTTCAAAGAGTAGACGGGATATTGAGAGGTGTCGGGGTGCTAAGTGGCAGATTACTGAGTCCAGAGAACAGAGACCCCCTGCAGGGAGGACACACGCCTCTCAGCGGGTCTCCGTCACCTCTAGCCCCACGGTAGCCTCCTGCCCTGTGGTCTGCTCTCTCAGCAGCTTACCTCCTCCACGCCGAGCCATTCCTCCGCGGCGCACGCCACATCTGCATGCACGCGATCGGGGCGCGCGCACGGCAGCCTTACAGAAGGCGCGCGCACCCGATCCTCTTACCTGCCCTCCCGTGCTGCTGGCGCCGCCCCTCACCGGCTGCAGGCTAATACCAGGTATCACTCCCCTGTCTCTCTTCCTGCTTACCTGGACCTATCATTGCAACCACTCAGCCAGGCCACCGCTTCACCCCTTGCTACCATTGGCTCCTACTCCTTTATAACCCCAGTCTGCCCTCTCCGTCGTCGCTCAGCATAGCTTCTCTGTGGCTCCTGTGTGCAGTAACTTGTGCCTAGCTCTCTCTTCCAGCTCCCTGTTCCTGTCCCTGCCTCTGTTTGAATTCCCTTGGTTTGATCTCGGCTCGGCTTTACTACGTGTACCTCTCTAGTCCTGGACTCTGCTTTGGACCTCACTATGCTGCTCTCTCCTGCCCCTGACCTTTGGCTCTTGGACATTAACTCTCTGACTTCTGGCACCCCGGACTCAGCAAGTATATCGTTAACCCTTTCCTCACTAGGCCCGGCAACGCAACTTACCACACCCCAGGCACGCCCTCACTGCTGTGGGTGCGTGTTATACCCTTACCCACCTCAGTACTGGGGACTGGCCAGGTCTGTGGGCATACAGGCGTTACATGATGTCAGCTGAGAGACGAGACCCTTTTTCTATTGGCTAGTGTGATAGGGTTTCCACACTCTGATTGGACGCTCCTCCTAACTCTATGATATGGCTAGCTTAGCAGAGTGTATGTAAGGAGTGGCTGAGGCAGAGAACAAGACCATCCAGTGACTTGTGTCGATGAAGCTAAGGCGGGCTTTTCAAAGTTGCTCTGTTGCGAATGACAGAGCAACCAGCTTCGTTTTGAAGCTAGGAAAGTCTGCCTAGCAGAGACTAAGTCCCGTCTTTGGAGGCCAAGTTCTACAAATCGAATGTAGCGGCCGCGGCAAGGAATTCAAGATGAAAAGAGGACAAGGAGAACCGGGTGGATATCCTGGTCAGGATAATGCACTGAAGCAGGCGCCCTGCATTTGTAATTCTTCTTGTTGTACGTGGGTTTACCAAAATAAACTACATTTTGTTTCTACTACCTAATGCATGATCCCGGTACAAATATAAATAGGTGTTAAGAGTCCTGTTCTCCCGTGACAACCTCTCAGCTTGCTTTAATGAATTAGAAACATGTCTGAGTAAAGGTGATTTGTCATTTTACAGGGCTAAAATGGAATACTAGCCAAGGCAAATGATGGCAGAATCTGTCCATAAACACATTTTCTTATCCAATGTAGATGAAAGTTTCTCGGAGTAAGTTTTCTGTAGTTAAAGCAGCAATACTACTTTCCCTCTTTTCTGTTTTTCTTTTCTTCTCATTTGTAAAACATGTGACAATGTTTCATTCTACATTTTTACCTAAACTGGCAACAATTTGGTGCTCCTGTACAAATCTGTAAAAATCCTGATTGTGTGCCTAACATAATGGCGGCCTTTCAGTTTTAATCAATCCTTCAGTCAGTGCAACTCAACAGCTTCCCTTATATTACTAAGTATCCTTATATTACTACAGTAACATTATTTATTGTTACTGTTTACAGCTCAAACTGCTGGGAATATTGGCAACAAATTATCACAAACAGGAATGTGTTGCACAAATCTTGCACTGTTTGGGAGGTGGGCTAAAACCTGCTACAAAAATCAAAGGATGCTTTAAAACATATTAAAAATGGCATTAAGAGTTGAATAAAAAATAAATAAACAGTCACTATTATCTAATACCCTATTTCCCCGATTGTAAGTCGCCATTGATTCTAAGACGCACCCTTGATTTAATTAAAAAAAATTGGGGGGGGGGAAACACTATATTAAAGGTGCCGAATTTTTTTTTTTAACTAGCAGACAATAGCATACATTTATCTACACTACACTACAACTTTATGATGCGGCCATGCTGCCACTGAGCGCGCTTGGCGAGATCACTTCAGTGATTCCCAATAAGTACGGCCATGCTCACGCGGTGTGCACACGTGCTCATATGCTCTCCAAAGCTCAGCATTTGGAGAGACAGGGAAATTTGATTTCCAAGCACTCAGCAGGATAACATTACCCTTCAATAACCAATGGGGAGAAAGAGACAGAGACAGAATGGGGAGAGAGAGACAGAATGGGGAGATAGAGTATCGGATGAGTGGAGAGAGAATGGATGGATGGGGGGGAAGGAGAGAATGGAGGTAAGGGGGAGAGGGAGCAAATGGAGGGATTTGGAGGGAGAGAATGGAGGGAAGGGGGGAGGGAGAGAATGGAGGGACGGGGGGAGGGAGAGAATGGAAGGAAGGGGGAGGGAGAGAATGGAGGGAATGGGGGAGGGGGAGAATGGAGGGAAGGGGGAGGGAGAGAATGGAGGGAAGGGGGGGGGAGAGAATGGAGGGAAGGGGGGAGGGAGAGAATGGAGGGAATGGGGGAGGGGGAGAATGGAGGGGAGGGGGAGAATGGAGGGAAGGGGGAGGGAGAGAATGGAGGGAAGAGGGGAGGGAGAGAATGGAGGGACACACACAGATTCACACACACACACAGAGAGGCACCCACACACAGACACGCAGACACACACACATACATACACACACACATACAAACACACAGAGACAGACACACACACAGCTCCCTCTGCACCTCCTGCATTTCACACAGATATTCGACAGGGGGAGGGGAGAATGGAGGGGAGGGGGGAGGGGGAGAATGGAGGGTAGGGGTGGGGAGGGGGAGAATGGAGGGGAGGGGGGGGAGGGAGAGAATGGAGGGAAGGGGGGAGGGAGAGAATGGAGGGAAGGGGGGAGGGAGAGAATGGAGGGACACACAGATTCACACACACAGAGAGGGGCACCCACACACAGACACACACACACACAGACACACACACACACAGACACGCAGACACACACACACACAGCTTCCTCTGCACCTCCTGCATTTCACACAGAGATTCGACAGGGGAAGGGGGTGGGCTGCTGGGCAATGTGAAGATCCCTGGCAGGCATCTCCAGCTGATCTCTCTGCACCTCATGGAGGAGGAGGAGGAGGAGGGGAGGAAGGGTGGCGTGATCAGAGCCATGCTGTTGCTGCACACTGTGAAGGTCCCCGGCCGGCATCTCCCGCAGCGCACCCTAACTGTTCTTTATTTTTTTAGTATATCGATTCTAAGATGCATCTCTATTTCAGACACATGAAAATGGGGAAAAAGGTGCATTTTAGAATCGAGGAAATACGGTAATATAGAATTGATTTATTTAAAAAACATTTTACTATTGAACTAGGGGTGTAGCTATAGCACAGACAAAGCCCGGGGCCCACGCTCTTGGGGGTCCCGCTCAGGGCTGACAGAGGGAGGGGGGCAGGAATGAGAGAGAGCAGACAGCAGAGGCTGGAGGCGTAAGGCTGCGGTCCCAGTCATGTCTGCATCACGCGCACCCGGCGGGGGGGGGGGGGGCGGCGCGTGCACAGCACTAACCACGATCTGCGGTCTGAGGGGAGAGAGGGAGCTTGCGACGGGAGGGGGCGTGGTGGGGGATTTGCGGGGCGTGGCCATCACGTCACACGTCAGGTTCGCCCTCATTGGGTGAACCGCCGGTGGGGGCGTGGCCACGCCTCCGTCGCAAGTTTTAAACTCAATTTCATTGAGTTTAAAAAATCTTGCAGCACGGCGCGGCTGCACCTTCAGCGTGAATGTGCGTACTGGGCCCTTCCCCATTGAGGGGCGGTGCTTACACGCACAGCGCACGCCGAGCCGTGTGCTGTGGCAGTGACTGGGACCGCAGCCTGAGGCAGAGAGCTGGAAAGCGCTGCCCGCCCCTGTTCTCCGTGACATCAGGGAGAGGAGTTACTATGTGCTGCTGTGGGAAGGTTTGTGTGTATTTGTGTGTCACTTTGCTTTGTGTGTCAATTTTCTGTGCCTGTGTGTCAGTTTGTTGTGTTTGTGTGTGGGTGTGTTAGTTTGCTAGCAGAACAATCTCATGTCTGTAGGGCCATACAAAATGTATACCACAATAGTGGCTGCCTCACTTAAGACACCATTCATGAAAAGCACCTATAACAGCTCTGACCTTTAAGGAGTATAGAGGTTTCACACATGGCTGGGATAACAAAATTGTCAATTACAGATGCATGCTAAACAAACCAAAAAAAACACACAAAACAGATCAAATCCTGTGTCAATGTGGTGTGTGTGTGTGTGTGTGTGTGTGTGTGTGTGTGTGTGTGTGTGTGTGTGTGTGTGTGTGTGTGTCAGTGTGTGTGTGTGTGTGTGTGTGTGTGTGTGTGTGTGTGTGTGTGTGTGTGTGTGTGTGTGTGTGTGTGTGTGTGTGTGTGTGTGTGTGTGTCAGTGTGTGTGTGTGTGTGTGTGTGTGTGTGTGTGTGTGTGTGTGTGTGTGTGTGTGTGTGTGTGTGTGTGTGTGTGTGTGTGTGTGTGTGTGTGTGTGTGTGTGTGTGTGTGTGTGTGTGTGTGTGTGTGTGTGTGAGTGTGTGTGAGTGTGTGTGTGTGTGTGTGTGTGTGTGTGTGTGTGTGTGTGTGTGTGTGTGTGTGTGTATTTGTCAGTTACAGTTTGCTCTGTCAGTGTGGTGTGTGTGTGTGTGTGTGTGTGTGTGTGTGTGTGTGTGTGTGTGTGTGTGTGTGTGTGTGTGTGTGTGTGTGTGTGTGTGTGTGTGTGTGTGTGTGCCTCAGTGCAAGCAATTGAGGTAACACGTGATAACAATCTTGTTATTAGGGCATTTTTAAAATAGTTTGTCATTCTTTACACAGTTGCCTATAGGTAACTGTATTTCAAAAAAAAAAAGAAGTTACTGTGCAGTATACTGTACACCAGTGTTTTCCAACCAGGGTCCCCTGCACTTGTGTGTGTGGGGGTGGGAGGGTTATTGTATTGTGCATGTGTAGGTGATTATTCTACTTTCATCCTAGGCGGGACTGACCCGTTAACATGATACTTTTTATTACACCAAAACGAGAGTTTGTCATACTTGTGTGCACTTTGTACATAATCTGACAAAACTTCACATCTCTTTTCCCAACGTGTCTGATGTTTAAGCTCATTGGCAGCCATAAAAGTGACTTTGTTTCATCACACTGCAGTCTGCTCAATGTATCCTAATTTGTATTATCTGCACAGCAGCCCTGAGATATCTGTTTGTATTGTCATAAAACTCGTTTTTTAAATGAGGTTGCTATTTCCTTCATAAAAAATAATATCAGCTGTTAAAAAAAATCAATGTATGCTTATATACCTCAGATGGTGTTTACAGCTCTATCCACATCAGGACTTCCAGACACACTCAATATTTCCCCCAGAGAGATTGCGATCTAATTGTTGGTGTCTGGGTCACAGTGAGATAATATATAAAAAAAATATAATTTTTTTTACATGCTCAGGCAAAATATTATTAGATTTATCAAATGAAATATGTGTATCTATTTATTTATTTTTTTATAATCTAATGCAAAGCTGGAGTAAGTTTTGCAAAACAAACTGTGTGGATATGATAGAGGCAAGTAGGTTATGGCAAGAAATTATTGCTCATCCTTCACCAGCTGCAGGATACAGAGGGAGAGAGGCATTATTCATAACTATTTGTGTTCATTTTCCACTGCTCTCTGCATTGCCAGGGAAAAGGATATTACTTCATCTGACACGCTGTGACTTTTTGGGAAAGTGACGTATGTGACAAGGCATCCTGTCAGTTGTAGGAAAAGAAAGTTTCAATAGATTCTCTGCTGCGTTCTTGGCAGCTGCACTCTGAGGAAAAAGATTGGAGGGGAAAAAAGTGCAACCAAATTATTTCAGGGAACTAAACTGGGTGCTATTACATCGAGCAGGGGTGGCCAACTCCAGCCCTCAAGGGTCGCCAATAGGTCAGGTCGCTGACTGAGCCACTGATTGTGCCACCTGTGCTGAAGCAGGGATATCCTGAAAACTTACCTGCTGGTGGCCCTTGAGGACTGAAGGTGGCCTCCCCAAGAATAGAGCAAGGACTGCACATGTATTTGCAAATATCAGTATCAAATACTTTATGTATTCATGCAGGGCCGCCAACAGAGAGGGAGAGCCGTGACAAGTGTCCCGGCCGGGTGGCTGTCGGCGGCCAAGCCAGCGCTGGAAGTGGCCAGTCCCAATTTCTTTGTCCAGCAGCTGGGCCTCTGTTTGCCGCCGGGCCCAGGCTCCTGGCTCTCCCCAGCTGCTACCCCCTCTTACCACGACTCCTCTCTCCGCCTCTCCCGCTGGGTGCACCTGGAAGTCAGTGCCAGCTTCTGGCATGAGAGAGAGGCAGTAGGAAGAGGTGGCAGCAACTGGGAAGCGACAACAAGAGGTAAGTGGTAATTGTATTTGTGGGGGTGGTCATTGTATTTTGAGGGTGGTAGTAATTGTATTTTGGGGGTGTAATTGTATTTGGGGGGTGGTAATTATATTGGGGGTGGTAATTGTATTTGGGGGTGGTAATTTTTTTGGGGGTGTAGTGATAATTGTATTTGTGGGGGGGGTAATTTTATTTGTGGGGGGTAATTGTATTTGTGGGGGGTAATTGTATTTTGGCAGGTGGTGGTAATTGTATTTGGGGGTGGTAATTGTATTGGGGGATTGTGGTAATTGTATTTCTGGGTAGTGTTAATTGTATCTGGGGGGTAATTGTAATTTGGGGGGTGATGGTAATTGTATTTGGGGGGGTGCTGGTAGTTGTATTTGTGGGGGGCAATTGTATTTTGGGGGTGGTAATTGTATTGGTGGGTGGTGGTAATTGTATCTGTGGGGTAGTGGTAATTTTAACTGGGGGGGAGGAATGGTAATTGTATCAGGGGGGAGGAATGGTGTTGTATCAGGGGGAAGGTAGTGGTAATTGTATCAGGGGGGAGGAATGGTGTTGTATCAGGGGGGAGGTAGTGGTTATTGTATCAGGGGGGAGGAATGGTGTTGTATCAGGGGGGAGGTAGTGGTAATTGTATCAGGGGGGGAGGAATGGTGTTGTATCAGGGGGGAGGTAGTGGTTATTGTGTCCGGGCAAAGTTCTAGTCCTGGGCTCCAGGGAATCTGTCGGCGGCCCTGTATTCATGCCTTGATATTATCTGATATGCTACCATCATTGATATCTTGCACTCTGGAGACAGACAATTCCTCTTTGTTAGATACATCACGTAAAACAATCTCAAACAAGAAATTATTCGCTGGACATAAAACATCCAGTGTTGAATATATACATAAAGAAAATACGTTGGTATAGGGTCTATTATCTATATTTTTAGTAGCAAATGTAAAGTGTAGCAAGATGAAGGGCGCTATAAAGGAAACTATTCCCAGAATTACATCCAGCATCAGTTTGCACCAGTGACAGATGTAGGAGTATTGCTGATTATGTCCCTTGCATTTGACGCCTGTCTATACCAGTTTCCGACCTGGTGGATTTAAACAACACAAAGTCAAAAAGAATTATTCCAAGTTCGATAGATTTTGCTCCGATTTACTCCTCTGTCTATAAAACTTACCCAAATATCTCTTTGATGCCATTATGTTCTTGGATACAAGCTTTCACGATGCTGTTGTATCCGCTGCCAGCGAAGTCCAGAAGGGATCCGTACATGAAATAAATAAAGAACATGCTGGCACTCACAGGGTCTTTAAGTGAAGACCAAAAGTGGACCGGAACGTTGATCTTTCTATTCAATAAATTGTTCTATTCCTTCACTTAAAGACCCCGTGAGTGCCAGCATGTTCTTTATTGATTTCATTGATGCCCTCGACACTAGCTGTGCTTGTATGTTCATAACCTTTGCATTGTTAAAAATTATTAAAGGAGCAGTCCCACATCGCTATTATCAGTGGAATCCTAAGGCTTCTTTAAGTAACAACTTTACTTATATTCATCCTGTTCAAAATGAATATACATTTTCTCCGGGTATGTGGAGTTTCATTATTTGTGAGTCATTTAAGAAAAGACAAAAGAGGCCAAATCCTGAAAAACCAACACCAACATCTTAGATTACCTTGTGCATCTGCCGATCTGCATTTATCAAACTTATTCTGGCATATAAGTGCTATAACTAAAGCACTCTGTAAATTAATAGAACCCCCAAGTGTCTTGCCAAATCACATACATACAGTATGTGTCTATTACAGCACTTATTACTAGGCTACTTTTTCAACAACATTAGGTAGTAGTACATAACATGGGGTTATTTGTATGTGGGTATTTAAAGAATATCTTTGCTTTGTCTTTATGGGAACTGTTATCATTAATGAAGCGATGCAATAGCGGGAAAAAGAGAGCACCATAAATAGGAACAATATAAAAATGGTAAATGACCCCAATGTGAGTTTGGGATTTTCTTTGAATGGCAAAGTTTGGCGGCGTGTATTTTATGCATGAAGGAGTCATAATTATACAGTACCACTCACAATGTAGTCAGATAGGGCAACTGCAAATGTTAACCCTTCTTACGATGCTTTGCTGGCCATCTGGCATCAAATGGGTCAGTCTGTCTGATGCACAGACATGTATATTAACAGTGTTTTTCAACAGGGGTTCCTAGGAAGTCTTGGGTTCCCCAGGCATCCTTAAGGGTTCCCTGCAATTTTCAGGTCATTTGAAAATTGTACTAAGCACAGAAAAATGTACAATGATCTTTTCTCAGACACTTTGATTGAATTACAATCAATTAGATTGTAAGCTCCTCGGAGCAGGGACTCCTCTTCCTAAATGTTTAATGTTTAAGTCTGAAGCACTTATTCCCATGACCCGTTATTTACATTATTTGTTATTGATATGATTGTCACGTGTATTACTACTGTGAAACGCTATGTACATTAGTGGCGCTATTTAAATAAAGACATACAATACAATACACACTATTAGAGAGAATTGGGGTTCCTTACAATGCATCTGATCTCAGACACGCTATTAGAGAGGGCTGGGGCTCCACAGAATTTCACAATATAGTTATAGGGCTCCTTAAACAAAAAAAAGTGAACACATTGATAAATGCAGACATAAACTCACAAAGGCACTGATAAACAAAGATATACACAGATTTGCACGCACACACACCAACAAATGTACAATGACACATACTGACTTACACATGCCTAAATACTGTTAAATAATGTTAAAACAGTAAGCTTGTGCTTGCGATGTAAGTCCTGCATTAATGTGCTTGGGGAAACTATGCTGAAAACAAGGGGAAATTACTGATGATAACATTGAAACATTGTAACACCACTGGAGTAAAACATTCATATGTCACTCCCTGTTTCATATCCCCTCTCCAAAGTCTAAAAACTAACAATCCTCACTTACTCTTGGGGAGACTTGCAGAGAACTGCTTTGCTATGTGAAATTCATATAAAGGGGGTGTAAACTAAACTGCAAAACTCACTCCAAAGAAAATAAACTTAGCAAATAGCAGAGGAAGGAAAACGAAAAAGTAACTAACTTCCACCCTTCTTCTGTTTCCAGAATACATCACTCTGCCCTATAGATATTATCTGATTTTGACAGCTGACATGTTATACTCCTTCAAATGATTTCAGGTTTGACATTAAAAAGAAAAGCTACAGTGAATAAAGCCAAGCATGCAAATTGCAATGGTTATATTTCACTTATAAAATGATTAGTTGTAGCACATAATAAGCAGTGCTAATGATTGTTGTCCTACAAATTATGTCAGTGTAACTGAAAGGGGCCTTGTAAGCAAACTTATACAGAACAGACAAAGCAGTGCAAAGACAATGGCTCACCCTATTTATTTGACTTCTCACTCCTCTTACATCTGACCCTGCTTAGTGCTGAAGAATAGGGGGTTGCACTTTGCTTCCCAATAGTTTGCTGATCCGCAAACTTGACAAATCTTTAACGTTTACAAGGTGGGGGGGGGGGGAGGGGGTGTAAGGGGGAGTGCTGCCACCCTGCATGCTCCCGAAATGCTTGTTCCTGAGATTACAGTAATTACATCCTCAGCATGAGTCCCATACAAGCGCTAAACGAAACATCAGCACATCAATTAAAAAATAAACACTCCATTCTTTCTGTAAGACAGCCCCCTGGGATGTCCTAACAAGCGTAAATTAACCTGCCAAGCTCCCTGCCTATCTGCCTACACTGTTCTCATTTAAGGTGGTCTAAGCAATTAATGGGACAAAAACCTAGAGAATTCAAGTTTTTTTTTTTTTCTTAATCAAGCCAGAAAAGAAAGACTATTAGCAAATCTAGTGTTATCTGCTGGTCACATACAATATATTGCCGATATTTATTGTAGTTCACATGTGCAACTGCTTTGGTAGTTTTTTTTTTTTTTTACAATATAATACAATAGGAAGATTTGGGGAGATATGTATAGGTTGCAAAGTTTGGGCAAAAGGATAGAACTGTAATTTAAATTACAATGTCTCTCTCTCTCTCTCTCTCTCTCTCTCTCTCTCTCTTCATCATCATCTTCTTCAGCCCTTGTCGATCCACTGTTTGATGAAGGCCTCCCGATAATGCACATGTATACACATATATGTTGCCTTTTACTGTGCCACTTTTTAGCCAACTTTTGCAGCTCGGAGACTTTATTTAGCAATTAAGCCCTTATGACACATATATATAATAAAGAAAATATTTCCATTGAAACCGATTGGATTTTCTTGTTGGATAAATCTGGTGTGGTATTTTTGCACCAGTTTTGTCCTAGTTGTGAGTAATTTAATAAATGACCCCCTACGTGTCTTGGGGGGGTTATTTACTTAGAGGGTGTTTTAGCATTAGCGCCTAAATGCCAAGGCATGTTTTCCAGTAAATAAGAAAATGCAGTGCGTTTGTATCAAATGTACAAATAGATTATTAAATGCAATCTTACTCGTATTTGTTGACAAAGTGTATAATATGAAGGATGTAGTGAGAGCCCAAGGCATATTATTAAATAATCCGTGTTCTTAATGTTATTAATTAAAACAGGATGTATACAGAATCTAAATGCCTGCGTAAAATATTTGGTGAATTTTTTGCCTGCGTAAAATATTTGGTGAATTTTAGTGTTAAAATGCCTTCAGGAACGGAACTTTTCATTTAAACAGTGTTCCTATGGGAAAATGTGTTTCGCTTTACAACGTTTCGCTATCCAACGCCATTTTGAGTAACATATTGTGTCGGATAACCGAGGACTGTCTGTATATATATATATGTATATATATATATATATATATATATATATATATATATATATATATATATATATATATACTTACTTAAGTTATGGTGGGTAAAAAAAGTGACAAAAACCCTCCACAGCAAATTGCATCTTAACCCTGGTTGTGCTTAAAGCTGTGACCATGCAGAAAGCTTAAGCCTATAGGGAACCATGTTAAAAATGGTTTTGAAGCAAAAGGAGACACTGTGTGTCCATTTGCATGTTATTTCCCAGAATCCCTTGCTGCAGTGGAAGTGCTGTGTGCTGGGTGATAATGGTGAAAGGCGGGGTTGCAGACCTGTCTAAGACATGCAAATGAGCATACAGGAATATTTCCATTTGCTATATATCATCATTTACTGTGTGTGTCTGTCTGTGTGTCTGTCTATGTGTATATATATATATAAGTTCTTCAGTATTCGGTTATACCTTTTTTATTGGACTAACAATTTATGACATAGGAATAAATACAGTGGTTGACAAATCACCAAAAAATCTACTCGCCACACAAAAAAATCTACTCGCCACCTAGTACCAAACGTGTGCTGCTTGGGCCAATATTTACTTGCCCGGGGGTTAAATCCACTCGCCCGGGGCGAGCAAATGTATAGGTTTGTCGAACACTGATTATATATATATATATATATATATATATATATATAATCACGTCTATCCCTTAATATTTCACTATTTTCACTGCTGCTCGAGAAAGGCCTTGGTGTAACCCAAACGTTCTCTTCTTTCTTATGTTCCTCACTTAAACAAATGAAGCAAAAGTTGATAGTGTCCCCTGCTGAAACATTGGTTCGGCTGACTGTCAGCTCATGTCTCATGGTACTATACGGTATGTTCCTTACAGATTTGGAACTGTTACATGTGCTAACACCCTACTACTTATATTCTACTGGGATTACTTGTTCCATTTTTTCTTTTTGGAACTGTATAAAGTACCGAAGGATTTACAACTCTCTATTTTTAAGTGTAGCGGCTCAGACAGGCAAGATACTGAAAACACCCATAAATACACCTTTTTTTTCCTATACTAAATTACACACAACAAACGCAGAAGTAAACACATGAGAATAAGCTTGCAAAATGCTGATCGGCAGCACAAAAGGTATTCTAAGATTTTGCATTGATTTCCTATGATTTTGCCCTATTTTGCTTTTTAACCCCCTTGGTTCATAAGGCCGCGTTTAAATACATTTTAAACTATGCACATGTCCAAATTGCTGTTTCGTGTGCCCGCGCAGTGCTCGGAGCGGAGCAGTACTTCAGCAGACATCAGAATTTGTTTTCCGGCACTATGGCGCATCTCGTGACCAGCTAAGGGCTCGTCCATGCTGCCGAAGACCGTGCGAATGCGGCCCGATCACATTGCCTAAAGGCATTGACCGTGCGGTCACGCACGACAGCAGGCGGGGGCGCGCATTGCGCAAGGTATCAGTTGAAACTTATTTCTCGGCGCGACGGGCAGTTCACGTGAGCGGTTCGCCCACTGAGGGCGAACCAGCTCCGTGCCATCACAGACGCCCTAGACACGCCCTCCGATGGCGCATCTACCAAGCCGGGAAACGCACCCGCTTCACGGATGTGCACGCCTCCGCGCAGTCAAAGGCTGTATGGACGCAGCCTAAGAGCCAATGAGAGCACAGCTGTCACACCAACCAATCAGATGGAGCTGAGGATGTGATGTCACGCCCCACTACAGTCTGACACACACCCCTCCATTGTGTGGCACGCCATACCTAGCCCCCCCCCCAACCCCCCGCACGAGCACGACACCCAATCGCTCCTGCTCGGGCAGACCGTGACGTCACGCCTCGTGAGCACGCGTCTCTACTCCAAGGCCGCAGCCTAACTTCAGAAAGTTGTTCGTTATGTAAACAAGGTCATGTGTATTTTAAAAAAAAAACATTAAAAGGAACTAGTTGATTGTATTTTTAACAATGACTATGTCAATGAAAAGCAATTAGGGCTGTATGTAAAATAACCTGTAAGGTTTATGATATATATAGAACACCCACCATATGTTGTGGTTATTTTGGGGGTTCAATATGAGCTTGTGGGTGTTCTATATGTTTTACAATTCTTGTTCAGCTGGTCTTAGCTGATTGGAGGGTGGCAACCTCCTACCTAATTTAAGCTCACCCCCTCCCACTTTTAAATGGTTAAAAGCTCACTCCATAGCATCTCCCACTCTCAGGGGAACTTGCTTGCTTGCAGTGTGATTGTGACAAATCTAATACAGAGTGCTTTTCCTGGTAATGTACAGGTTAATAAAAGCTTCAATCAGACTTAGAACTTTGCAACTAATTTTGACAGATTTATTATAAATCATTCTTCCTGGCAATGTACAGGTTATTAAGAATTTATATTAGTGTAGGGACCCTTGAGATGTGGTCTGCCGTGCCGTGGCTCAGGGGCTTACAACAATTTGGCCAAAATGTTAAACTAAAAGACCATTTTTTTTAATAGATATCTATACATGTATATTTAGGCACTGTATCGTGTATAAAGTTTCGCTGGATGTGCATTGAGCTCTGTCTCTGTTTCATGTTCGTCTCTGGTTTTAAAGGTTTATGATATACCTGATATCACACAATGCGCAAAACGAACACAATTTTCCATAATGATTACAGATGAATGCTTACTGTATGTGTAGATTATTGATTTATCAACCTATGAAAAACATATTTACTAAAAATATGTCTAATAGTTTATTTCACTGTTCTTAAAAGCTGGTCACCATGAAGATTCCGTTTGTGGTTCTTGATAAAACAGAAATAATAAATAATAACTTTATTCATAATAATAACAACTTTATTTATATAGCGCTTTTCTCCCAATAGGACTCAAAGCGCTTCGCAGTTACAAAAAGGAGCAAAGAAGAAAACATGTAAGTTTATAAAAGAGACCAAATACAAGGAAAGGTACAATACAGGATTGGGCGGTACTGTAGCTATTAAATGCTGGACATGTTGTGGTTCACTAACTGAATGTCTGGGTAAACCGGTAGGTTTTTATAGATTTCAGAGAGGGGGCCCCTTGAACTGTGTGAGGAAAATTGTTCCAAAGAGTGTTAGCAGCGTGGCTAAGAGCCAGGGCCCCAAAGGAAGTCCATGAGATTCTGGGAACTCTTAGGCTTTGGTCCCGCTGTGGCCGGCGGCGCGCACGGCCGCGGACCACCAGCTGCTTGCCTCTGTTCTTGATGTCCCCGCTGGCTCCTTCCGGCGTGGCTGACTGCGTGCTGTGACGCGTCAGCCAGCCGGAGCTACAAGGAGCTTGTGGTTTCAGCGAGTGCCGCGTCACGTGGCATGCAAGGGAACCAATCACGGATTGGATCCCAGCAACCAATCCAATTCCCCCCCCCCCTGCTCCGATCCCCCCGTTCCATTCACCCCCTCGTTCCAATTTCCCCCCTCTGCTCCGATCCCCCTTCCGATTCCCCCCCTGCTCCGATCCCCCTCCGATCCCCCCCCCATTCCGATTTCCCCCTTGCTCCGATTCACCCCCCCGTGTATTTGCCTGTGTGTGTGTGTGAGTGCCTGTGAGTGGAGGGGAGCAGGGAAGGAGCTGCGGGGGGAAGCTGTGTGGGGGGGGCGGACCCTCCGCTCAAACCACACCCCCTCCCGCTCCAGCTCCCTACAGACCGCAGGTAGCGGTGAATTGCTTTTCAGCGCGCCGCCTGTCTGCAGTGCGGGCGCGATGACTGAGGCAGCGGGGCCTTAGCCTTAGGAGTCCTTCATGTTCAGATCGAAGTGAGCGAATAGGAGTGTAAGGAACTACAAGCTCTTTAAGGGAGCTGGGACCTTGGTCACGTAGTGTTTGAATGTCAACAACCCAATCTTGAAATAAATTCACTATTTTACAGGCAGCCAGTGTAGAGAATGAAGAACAGGTATCATGTGGCAAGAAAGTTTAATTTGGCCAAGTGAAAAATATTGCAATTTACATCGAATGGTATCGTTATAGGTTTTAGTCTATGTATTTGTAAAACCCATGGTCTACTGCAGGGTAGACCTGCACAAACTTTTTCATCTGCACCCCCTGCCTGCTCTCCCCCCTGCTCATAACCCCTCCCCCCTTACCTTGTCTCCTGCGCATCTGACATCATGTGACCCCAAGGCGTCATTTGACGCCAGGTAGCCAAAAGCTGCCGGAGTCAATGTAAGTAACATACAGAGGCCTCACTTCTAATACTTTGGGGAAGAGCGCGGGGCTCCTGTAAGTGCCGCCCCCCCCCCGAAAATTTTGTGCACCCCCCCCTCCACACCTGCTGTCTACTGGGCTAATATTCGCAAGAAACTTATATTTCTAGATTTATCTAGCTATATGATCAAATAAAGAAAAGGAAGGATGCTCATAAGGTGAAGATGTGCGGAATGTAGATATTTTAAACAGTCAACATCTTTTGATAATCAGTTTTGTTATAAAATATTGACAACCTGAAAGAAAATAAATACTGACCTTGTGCGAGGGATTAATTTATCACTGTTTCTAAGCTTAACTGTCAATGATTGATTGATTAGTTTAATGATTAATTGAGTGATTAGCTCAGTCATGTCCTTAAGCATTGCCAAACCAAGTTTGCTGCCTTTGGCAAGGTCTTCAACTGACAAACATACCACAAATTAAACAAATACAGTCAGAATTCTTTATTTTATTCATTTATGTATTTATTTATCCCACGTTATTTAAAAATGCTATGGTACTGTATATTATTAAATATATGCAATTAGTTAAAAAGTATCACATACATTTCCGGTGATGTGAATTACTTTACATAATTTACTAGGCATTAAAAAACGTCACACACTATTGTTCTGCAAAAAACATGAATACTTCGAGAGGTCCAGGCGCCTCGTTGTTGGAATATGTGTAATACATTCCTTAAGACATTCGTTATAAGACTATTGCAAACTGCCAGATATTAATGTTCTCAGTTACTGTATGTCTGCTACCTAATCAAAGCATCATAGGAGTGGTGTTTTTTTTCTGCAGGAAGGTTTTGTTTTTTAACTCACCATATTGTATATTTCCTGCTATGGTGTTATTTTCATAGGCCTAACTTTGAAAGCCTTGTGGTGACATATAAGTAACTCATAGGTTGGGTTACAATTCCAGCTGTTTTCTGTAACCCCATACATGTTTTTGTCTCCTTCTTCATATCCCTTTTGTAAAAACTACTAAACATATATTCATTCTAAAACTTATTTTTAAAGTAAATGAGCAGACTGTGGGTTTTTTCCCCCTTCCATTTAAAACTCTAGAAATGTGACTTTTGAGGGGTGTCTAAACAGCACTGAAAAAATGCAGTGTATATTGGGAGCAATTTGCTTCAGGTTCAAATAACAAGGGTCAATACACATTTGTATTCAAAACCTTGTTTTCACCTAATTTACATTGGTTCTGGTCCCATTCCTTGAACTTAATTGCCTTTATATCTTGGGTTAAAAATATAATTGTTCAGTCTGGAAAGATTGGAGTATGCTTGCACAGACACTTGCTCCTTTTCTGCATGCTGCATTCATTCCTATGGTTGGAAGCAGTTCAGTAATAAATACACATATCCTTGTGTTTCCGAGGTAGATTCTGAACTTGTGTATGTCATTTTTTTTTCACTTAACTGCATTTCCTTAAAATCCCCTTTGTTAAAAGACATTTGATTAAAATACCATTTATAAATATATAAATCCAAAACAGGAGGATGTGGGAAATGCACATTCCTGAAACCAATCTGACGCCTTCTTGACAATTATAAATAGTATTTTGACTGCTAAAGATCACAAATCTCTACCTACTGACAAAACATAAGATACCATAGAAAACGATGTTCTAAAAAAAATACTTAACCCATGTTTCCAAATACTATTATTTCTCACAGAAACAAAATCCACTTTTATTAATTAAATATTAGAATTTTTTTTAAAGTTTTAATATATACTATATACGCTATGCAGTTTAATCGTGTGTTGGATTTGTTTGACTTTGTAGCAAAGTGTGACTTTTTACTTTATATTTCAGACAATCACATGCTCTACAACTTCTTTACATGCCAGTTACTGTATCTATTTCCCGAAGTCCCAGACTATCTGTCTACAGTAATATAGCCTCATTTGCCATAAATAAACACATATTGTGCTATACATACTTTCTGAGGGAAGAGGCTGGGACATTCTTAAAATTGCAGCACTTTGGAAACTATCTGGTAATACCAGTAAAAGTAAACATTTCGATTGTCTATTTTTCGGAACATTCATTCTAAACAAACATCTTTATGTTTTATTTGCTATGACACGTGTGACAAGAGTGCTCACATTTTAGATACATATTCTGTTATGTCTTACAAATCGGTGACCCATAGCTTTTAAGCAAAGAACCGAATTGGTACAGATTTTGTTTCCCTTAGAAAGTAATGAATAAAATAATAAGAAAATAAAATGTAAGCTCGCATAGAGAAAGATAAATGGACTTTGCTAAAGGGGGGGGGGGATCATATTTAAGTTAATGTTTTCAAGAACTGAAGCACGCAGTAAAAAGGAGAGAACATGTCATCCCAAAACTTAATAAGTTGTCAGTTTTCATTGCGTTGATGACTCCAGATTCTGTAAATACATCAGGCTAATTATGCGAGCCTGGCATAATAAACCACATCCCCTGCACAAAACGTGTGTTCATGCATGAATAACAATGCATTGCTGATAAACAGGCTGGGACCACCTTTACAAAAGGTTGATTGCTTTAGGCAGCGGCCCCACCTCTCTCCGGGGGAATTAGTGGATTGGTCAGGGGGCGGGACCTGCATGCTCCCGGTATAAATATCCATTATTACTGTAGCTACTGAGCACAACTCCAGCTGCACTGAATGGGAAAAAAAGCAGTGTGTGGAGTTCCTGCAGCTCCAGGTGCTTCTCCCAGAAAGTGCTACAGGAAACTATAACAATCCATAGGAACAAGGATCACTGATCTGGAGGGGGGGGATTTTCAAGTTAAGCTGTCATCCGTTGGATTTACAACATTTGCAGACTGGAGAACTCCTTGTGCAAGACTCCTGTTCTGGTGACTGGAAAGAGTTTGCAACGAAGTTCTCAGCCGCCTTCACTGCTCCTGGCTCAACTTACTGCAGCTAAGGACACCCCAATGCAACTGGGAAGCTGCGTGCCACAGAAGTGAGGAGAAGAGGGGGGACATGACACCCCAGCCGGGACTCTGAACGGGGACATACAAAAAAAAAAAACCCTGACACGGGGACATAGGAGCAGCGCTTTGCCTGGCAGTGATATACTTTTTCATTGTGCAGCATGGAGAGGAGGTGCTGGCTGGGGGCGTACATGCTGCTGCTGGCTGCGTCCTGGCTGCCGGGGTCGCAAGGTGCCGCTGCCAAGGATCTGTCGTGCCAGGAGATCACCGTGCCCCTGTGCAAGGGCATCGGCTACAACTACACCTACATGCCCAACCAGTTCAACCACGACACGCAGGACGAGGCCGGCCTGGAGGTGCACCAGTTCTGGCCGCTGGTGGAGATCCACTGCTCCCCCGACCTCAAGTTCTTCCTGTGCAGCATGTACACCCCGATCTGCCTAGAGGACTACAAGAAGCCGCTGCCCCCCTGCCGGAGCGTGTGCGAGCGGGCCCGGGCCGGCTGCGCCCCTCTCATGCGGCAGTACGGCTTCGCCTGGCCGGATCGCATGCGCTGCGACCGGCTGCCCGAGCAAGGCAACCCGGACACCCTGTGCATGGACTACAACCGGACCGAGCCGACCACGGCGGCAGCGGCGGCGCCTAGCCACCCGCACCCCCCGCACCCGGGCAAAGCGGCCTCATCCCACCCGCACCACCAGGGGAAGCCGCCGCCGCCGGCACGTGCCGACCCACCCCGGGGCAAAGCCAGACCGCCGGCCGGCTGCGAGGCCGGCTGCCGGTGCCGACCCCCCATGGTGCCGGTGTCCGACGAGAGGCACCCGCTCTACAACCGTGTGAAGACCGGGCGGGTCCCCAACTGCGCCCTGCCCTGCCACAGCCCGTACTTCACCCCGGAGGAGCGGGCCTTCACCGGCTTCTGGATCGGCCTGTGGTCGGTGCTGTGCTTCGCCTCCACTTTGGCCACCGTGTCCACTTTCCTCATCGACATGGGCCGCTTCCAGTACCCCGAGCGGCCCATCATCTTCCTGTCCGCCTGCTACCTCTTCGTGTCGGCCGGTTACTTGGTGCGGCTGAGCGCCGGCCACGAGCGGGTGGCCTGCAGCCGGCCGCCGGGCCCGGAACCCGAGCACATCCGCTACGAGACCACCGGGCCGGCGCTGTGCACCTTGGTCTTCCTGCTCGTCTACTTCTTCGGCATGGCCAGCTCCCTGTGGTGGGTGATCCTGTCGCTCACCTGGTTCCTGGCGGCCGGCCTGAAGTGGGGGAACGAGGCCATCGCCGGCTACTCGCCGTACTTCCACCTGGCGGCCTGGCTGGTGCCCAGCGTCCAGTCCATCGCCGTGCTGGCCCTCAGCTCGGTGGACGGCGACCCGGTGGCCGGCATCTGTTCAGTGGGCAACCAGGATCTGGACAACCTGCGTGGTTTCGTGCTGGCCCCGCTGCTCATCTACCTGTGCGTGGGCAGCGCCTTTCTGCTGGCCGGCTTCGTGTCGCTCTTCCGCATCCGGCGCGTCATCAAGCGCGGGGGCAGCCAGACAGCCCAGCTGGAGAAGCTGATGATCCGCATCGGGGTGTTCGGCGCGCTGTACACCGTGCCGGCCACCGTAGTGGTGGCGTGTTTCTTCTACGAGCAGCACAGCCGGCAGGGCTGGGAGGCGGCACACAACTGCCGCACCTGCTCGCCCGAGCCGACCAGCACCCTCCTGCAGCAGCAGCACCCTCACCACCCTCCTCCCCACCGCCGGCCGGACTACGCCGTCTTCATGCTGAAGTATTTCATGTGCCTGGTGGTGGGGATCACTTCCGGGGTGTGGGTCTGGTCGGGGAAGACGCTGGAGTCGTGGCGGGCGTTCTGTACCCGCTGCTGCTGGGGGAGCAAGGCGGTGGCCGGGGGGGGATCCATGTACAGCGACGTGAGCACCGGCCTGACCTGGAGATCGGGCACTGGCAGCTCGGTGTCATATCCCAAACAGATGCCCTTATCTCAGGTCTAGTGACATGTCAGAGAAAAGGGGGAGGGGGGGAGGACTTGAGGCATTTGACTGATTGAGCGCTGCCAACCTTACCCCCGCCCCCCTCCCCCCCCTTGCTTCCCTCCTCCCCTACCCCCTCCCCACCCCCCCTCCCCCCCTGCCTCCCTCTCTCCTCCCCCCCTGCCTCCCTCTCTCCTCCCCCCTGCCTCCCTCTTTCCCCCCACCTCCTACCTCCCTCCCCCCCTCCCCCCTTGCCTCCCCTCCCCCCTTGCCTCCCCTCCCCCCTTGCCTCCCTCCCCCCCTCCCCCCTTGCCTCCCCTCCCCCCTTGCCTCCCCTCCCCCCTTGCCTCCCTCTCTCCCCCCCCCTCGCCTCCCTCTCTCCCCCCCCCCCTTGCCTCCCTCTCTCCCCCCCCCCCTTGCCTCCCTCTCCCCCCCCCCCCTTGCCTCCCTCTCTCCCCCCCCTTGCCTCCCTCTCTCCCCCCCCCCTTGCCTCCCTCTCTCCCCCCCCCCTTGCCTCCCTCTCTCCCCCCCCCCCTTGCCTCCCTCTCTCCCCCCCCCCCCCTTGCCTCCCTCTCTCCCCCCCCCCCCTTGCCTCCCTCTCTCCCCCCCCCCCCCTTGCCTCCCTCTCTCCCCCCCCCCTTGCCTCCCTCTCTCCCCCCCCCCCTTGCCTCCCTCTCTCCCCCCCCCCTTGCCTCCCTCTCTCCCCCCCCCCTTGCCTCCCTCTCTCCCCCCCCCCCCTTGCCTCCCTCTCTCCCCCCCCCCTTGCCTCCCTCTCTCCCCCCCCCCCTTGCCTCCCTCTCTCCCCCCCCCTTGCCTCCCTCTCTCCCCCCCCCCTTGCCTCCCTCTCTCCCCCCCCCCCCTTGCCTCCCTCTCTCCCCCCCCCCCCTTGCCTCCCTCTCCCCCCCCCCTTGCCTCCCTCTCCCCCCCCCCTTGCCTCCCTCTCTCCCCCCCCCTTGCCTCCCTCTCCCCCCCCCCCTTGCCTCCCTCTCTCCCCCCCCCCCTTGCCTCCCTCTCTCCCCCCCCCCTTGCCTCCCTCTCTCCCCCCCCCCTTGCCTCCCTCTCTCCCCCCCCCCTTGCCTCCCTCTCTCCCCCCCCCCCTTGCCTCCCTCTCTCCCCCCCCCCCCTTGCCTCCCTCTCTCCCCCCCCCCCCTTGCCTCCCTCTCTCCCCCCCCCTGCCTCCCTCTCTCCCCCCCCCCTTGCCTCCCTCTCCCCCCCCCCTTGCCTCCCTCTCCCCCCCTTGCCTCCCTCTGTCCCTCCCTCTCTCCACCCCCCCTGCCTCCCTCTTTCCCCCCACCACCTCCCTCTTTCCCCCCACCACCTCCCTCTTTCCCCCCTACCCTTTTTGTTATGTTTCTTGCTATTAGCATGATAATGAACTCTTAATGGTATCCATTAGCAGGGACTTGAATGACTGGTCTGAACAATGTACCTGGTATTGAAGACTCCCTGATTTTCCCTCCATTTATATGCAAGAGCATATCTGAAAAGCGATCATTTAGCCGGCCATGGGGGGCTGGCATTGTCCCCTGGGTTGCAAGAAAAGAGGCAATAACTTGTCTGGTGTGTTGCTGTCATGTGGACACGTCTGGATCTGTGTTTTTTTTTGTATTTATTTTTTGGATTTGTGTCCTCAAACTTTTTTTTTTTTCCCTCTCTGAGAAGTGTTTGGGTAACCCTATCAGTGCCAGGGAGGGTGTCTAAGCAATGTGTATGCCCTTCTGGCACTGATGAGGGTTAACCAGGACACGGGGGCCAACTCCAGTCCTTAAGGGCCACCAACGGGTCAGGATATCCCTGCTTCAGCACAGGTGGTCAATCAGTCCCGCAGTCATGGCTGAGCCACTGATTGAGTCACCTGTGCTGAAGCAGGGATATCCTGGCCCGTTGGTGGCCCTTGAGGACTGGAGTTGACCACCCCTGGTGTGGTGCATATAGACAAACCAAGCAGATGCCTTTTTAAATCCATGTCTTAAATTAAGAAGAAAAAGCAACATCCCAAGTAAATACGGGTTTCTTACACTAAATGATGTATTTATCTAATTATTTGTTCTTGTAATATATGTACATATATAAAAGTTATAAAGTCCTGTACATTTTTGTATAAAGTTTAGAGGTTACTCCATATGAACAAATATTTGAGTATTCTATTTTGTCAATAAAATGACTTTTGATAATTTATACTTTCATTCTTCAAGTTTCTTTTTTTTTCCCTTAAAAGCTTGTCACCACAAGCACTGCTTATTGAGTGACAAAAACTTCGTTTTCCACTTGTTTAGCCATCAACACAGACCCTAAAACAACCAGTTTTGAAAGGCAGATCAATACATATTTTACTGTATACTGGGATACAACATGGAAAAACTCCCATCTCTAGTCGTAATTGAGTTGTTCAATAGTCACAATCACTCACTTTGTGATAAGGTGTCAAATGTCCTCTTTTTTTTCTGAACTAATGTAACGGGTTAACATCTCAATAACCTTTTATGCTTAACTTGTGTGTATCAAACGTGGGTCTTTTTTTTTTTTTTTTTTTCCTAAGAGAAAATGTATTGTGCTTCTGTCAAGACTTAGCCCATTTCTTTAAGCAGAAGGCTGTTGAATTAGTGGCAGAATGCTTTGGCAGCGGTTGAACTTTTTACCTGCCTGCCTAGTGGTTCAGTACATCGGTTCTCCTTAAAGGGAAGCGAAATGAATAGGGTTAATCTGTAGGGAACGCAGTCTTTTGAGTTTCAGAAACTTTGATCTTTTCTCTACTCCAAACGTGATGTATAGTCTGAAGTTTCTTTACCAGCTCTGTGTGTCCTTCTTGTTGAAGACCAATTGGCCATCGCGGAGCCTTAAAAGGATCATCAATTAAAGACATGTGGAACTTTTACATCTCTTTTTTTTTTATTATTATTATTTAGAGGAAGACTTGTAACAGTTAGTGAGCGCCAGAGGAAAGAGAGAGCAGTCTTTTAAACAGCCTTCCCCCACATTGTTAGCCAGACTGCAGGCAGCAAGGCATGAGATTGGAGAATTAGAGAAAAGGACCAAGAATGCCCTACAGGTGGTCTGTTCACATAATCCCCCAATTTAAAGAGTTTTCTTTTGCAAGACAATTTCATTACAGAAATTCTCCTCTCTACTCCTTCTCCCCCCCCCCCCCTAATTGAACCAATGGGCAACTATTATGAACCACAGAGTTTCTTTACAAAAGCCTGAACAACTGCAGATGTTCTTGGAACCTAATACAATGAATGAAGACATGGGGGAAGTATTCAGTATTGATCTCTTTCCATATTTTTTTCATTCCTGATGCTTATTCTCTGTTTTATAAGGAATAATGGGTATGGGGATAGGTGTTTGAGTGCATATGTGCCCCCAGGTGCAGTATTAGCACGTCATTCAGGATCAGAGATGGGCAGCTACTCTGCTAATGACATCTATCATCATCAGTGGTGACACTCAGAATCCCTTTCTCTTGAATTCTGGGACTTCAGCTTGTTTTCTTTAACAATTTCTCTTCGGACCACATTTCTGCCATGACTTGTTCAACGGATCATTGCTAGCATTATTTTGCAAACCAGGCACACATTTTTTTTAATGTATTTTGTCGATTAATTTATAAATGGATAACATTTGTTAAAAGGTAAGGAATGCACTTTTGTAAAACTCAACTCAACCTACATAGGTGATATCCGTTGTGGATTGATTGTGTCACCGTAATGAAAGACATACATACAAAAGCAGACCACTCACTGCAAAGCACTGAAATATCAAACATTCATTTTATGGATCTAAATGTTTAACTATTAAAAAACATAGTTTATCATTTAAACCTTAATGTAGTGAGAACCATGAGTAACAATTGCTGTATTTGTACCCTGAATATTCTATGTGTATCTTTTTATATTGGAACATACAAATGTATTTGTGTTCTTCGGTGTACTGTACATTCATATTGAAATGTATCCTGTGAGCTCAGATTTAGTGGTAGCTGGGTGAGTTTAGTTGTAAACAAACACTAAAATAGTAGGTTCTACAATTGATGTAACATTGACTATAAATAAATTGAAAGAACTAATATCACTTAGGTTTTAAAATTACATGTATTGTGAGGTTAAGGATGACACTCAATTGGCTTTAAATAGACCAAACACATTTTAATTTCTGAAATATAATTGGCAGATTACAAACTGTAAGGTTAAGCAAGATAGTTGAATAAAAAACATGTTGTACAATGACGAGTGCAGTTTCAATAAGCACAGTCATTATTTGTATATATTAGCAATGTGCTCTTTTATTTCTTGATTAAATGTAGTTGTTATTGTCTGTAGCATCTACATTGCAACAACCCAAAAGCCACCATGAATAGGCAGTAATTCTAGTTTGCAGATAGTGAACAATCTTATCTCCTAACAGCGCAGACAACGATTCTGGTTGCATTGGATATTTCAATAGAAAGAGACACTGGTCTGGTAAATTGTTTTTGTGTGGGGTTCACTTTGCAAGGAGTTTAAAATAAGCAACTCTTCCTATCTGTAGCCCCAAGCAATCCCCTGGGAAGATAGACTTTAGTCAATATTAAGCAAACTGTCTGCACCGAGTCAATGTTTATGCTACAGATACTACAGATTTGTATACTGAAATAGTCTACAGCACCATAAAACTGACATGACGTGTAGGGAGGGGTAGATTGAATGTGTTTTGTGGGTACTAGCTTTCCTGAATTCCTACAACGACTTCATCGTTCATCATGAAAGAGTTATTTGTTTGTGAATATCAGACATCAACTGAATTAATTTTAGGGAATATCAACCCAAAGAGCCAAACACATCGTATTACATTAATTATATTACCAAAAGAGAAGGCAATTTCTACAGTGATTATCCAATTTCCTACTTTATTTCTCTCTCTCTCTCTCTCTCTCTCTCTCTCTCTCTCTCTCTCTCTCTCTCTCTCTCTCTCTCTCTCTCTCTCTCTCTCTCTCTCTCTCTCTCTCTCTCTCTCTCTCTCTCTCTCTCTCTCTCTCTCTCTCTCTCTCTCTCTCTCTCTCTCTCTCTCTCTCTCTCTCTCTCTCTCTCTTTCTCTCTTTTTCTCTCTTTCTCTCTTTCTCTCTCTCTCTCTTTCTCTCTCTCTTTCTCTCTCTCTTTCAACAGAAAAAAAAACAGGTTGAAGACAGCAAAAGGTCATGGTGACTTATAGTTATATAGCAACCTAATCCATAATCACACCTGGCCATTTCTGCGTGACCTCTTCTTTTCTGTTTCTTTTAATGCGAATCACAATATGTCAGATTACGGTAGCTGCAGGCACAAAATGCAAACCTACTTATCAATCATTTTGAATAGACACGCATTAAGTCCTTGGCTTCTGGAGAGACCTACACAGCAATAGAAATCAATACATTTTGCGGTAGAGGGGTTACTGTTAAGGGTTAGTAGGTTTATGCAATGGTTGATCAGTATTTATCTTTACAAAGGTTATCTCACATATGATCCTCCCTGTCTGCAGAAGGACACATTTATTTCTTAATAATCTTACAAGTCAATAAGAACACATTATGCTTATAAGTCGAATATATTCACATACTTGTATATTACAGAACGGGAATTTACAAGAACATCACCAAATAAATCACAATAATTGGGGCTGCTGTTTTTTTTTAATCCCATTTTAGGTGCCGGTTATACTATAGTGGCCATCTAGTGGTGGTATACTGCCGAGTCCAGAAGGTCTATAACATATTGAAGGCTAAGTTTAAAACCCCAGTAACCCCCTAGAAGCGGGGCTCCAATTATTCTTTTGCTTGCCTCGACATTAAGCTGGTTAAATAAGAGAGTCTTATATTTGCCACGGATCATAAGTCAGTGGAGTTAACGTCAAGTCAGGCTTGGAGACAAATCATTTTGAGTGCACACCATGGCACCTACAATAGAAAATATAATGCATTTGGACTCAGAATTTTTACGCCTTACAACGTTTTTCTGGTAACTCTTCCCCTAACCCCTCCTGAAACCCCAAGTTAATGCACATTGGAAAGAAGAGGGTTAATGTCACTGATACATTAGGGCAGGAGTGGCCAACTCCAGTCCTCAAGAGCCACCAACAGGTCAGGTTTTCAGGATATCCCTGATTCAGCGCAGCTGGCTCAGTTGTTGACTGAGACACTGATTGAGCCACCTGTGCTGAAGCAGGGATATGCTGAAAACTTGACCTGTTGGTGACCCTGGAGTACCTGAGTTGGCCACCCCTGCATTAGGCTTTTGTGCGAAGAGTCGCAAATTGCTTATTTTGGCACAAAATTGGTAGATGTCAAACTCAGTTCAGTTGCTCTTGTGTGCGTTATGTACTAACCTCACATTTCTCTGCGCCAGCTGCGTCAAAAAGAATTCATTTCTTTTGGCACACACAGACATGAACTGCGGTTGGCATGCAGATGTAAATTGTATGTATTAAAACAGAATATTTCTGTGCACCTCAAAATCAATTAAAAATGCATCATAATCATCAGCCAAGTTCAACTTGGAGTAAACCCTAAAAAGACTCTTAATAGTGTTAGCACGAAATTAATTTCCTGTGTATGAACCGCAAAATGTATTTGGGGCAGAACAGATGTTTCTTTCAATAGGGTAAAAAATCTATTATTTCCATAATATTGCTATTATAAATAATATTACACTAATCATTTATATTACTAATACTAGTTACAAGTGAAATATACACATCATTTTGTTTGAATGTAAATTGTAACAATTAAGTGTTCAGCATGAGAGATGCATCAAAATAATTTCAAACAGCAATTCTGTGTTTTATGTATATATACACCATAATATTGATTTAAATTATGGTGAGTAAAAAAAGTGACAAAACCCCTCCACAGGAAAGCAAATATGCAAATACAACTGTATGCTCATCTGCATGTCTTAGGCAGGTCTGCAACCCCACCTTTCACCATTATCACCCAGCATACAGCACTTCCACTACAGCAAGGGATTCTGGGAAATGACATGCAAATGAGCACACAGTGCCACTTTTTGCCTCAAAAACCATTTTTAACATGGTTCCCTATAGGCTTAAGCTTGCTGCATGGTCACAGCTTTGAGCACAGCCAGAGTTAAGGTGCATACCCAGAAAACCACCCACAGACAGCTGTTTCGACCTTAATGGGTCTCATCAGTGTGGGGTTGATTTTAATTGGGTCTCATCAGTGTGGGGTTGATTTTAACTGGGTATGCAAAGAGGCTATGGGATAGGCTATACCATAATACTGAGTTAAGTTATGGTGAGTAAAAAAAGTGACAAAAACCCTCCACAGGAAAGCAAATATGCAAATACAACTGTATGCTCATCTGCATGTCTTAGGCAGGTCAGCAACCCCGCCTTTCCCCATTATAACCCAGCATACAGCACTTCCACTGCAGCAAGGGATTCTGGGAAATGACATGCAAATGAGCACACAGTGTCACTTTTTGCCTCAAAAACCATTTTTAACATGGTTCCCTATAGGCTTAAGCTTGCTGCATGGTCACAGCTTTGAGCACAGCCAGCGTTAAGGTGCATACCCAGAAAACCACCCACAGACAGCTGTTTCGACCTTAATGGGTCTCATCAGTGTGGGGTTGATTTTAATTGGGTCTCATCAGTGTGGGGTTGATTTTAACTGGGTATGCAAAGAGGCTATGGGATAGGCTATACCATAATACTGAGTTAAGTTATGGTGAGTAAAAAAAGTGACAAAAACCCTCCACAGGAAAGCAAATATGCAAATACAACTGTATGCTCATCTGCATGTCTTAGGCAGGTCAGCAACCCCGCCTTTCCCCATTATAACCCAGCATACAGCACTTCCACTGCAGCAAGGGATTCTGGGAAATGACATGCAAATGAGCACACAGTGTCACTTTTTGCCTCAAAAACTATATATATATATATATATATATATATCTCAAATGGAAATATTACTGTATGTTCATTTGCATGTCTTAGATAGGTCTGCAACCCTGTATTTCACCATTATCGCCCAGCACACAGCACTTCCACTGCAGCAAGGGATTCTGGGAAATGACATGCAAATGAGCACACAGTGCCACCTTTTGTCTCAAGCTCATATTACACGAGCAACCCTTAAGCCAATGCATGCTGCTTTAAACACAGCTTTTAACAATAGGCTGGGGTGAGATGCAAAGCCAGTAAACCCACTCACATACATGTTTCAACCTTGATGGGTATCATCAGTGTGAGGTTGGTTGTGCTGGCTATGCTGGTTTGAGACTAAGAGTAGGTATTCACCACACTTATTAAGGTTATGGTGGGTAAAAAAAGTGACAAAAACCCTCCACAGTAAAGCATATAGCAAATGGAAATATTACTGTATGTTCATTTGCATGTCTTAGGCTAAGGCCCCACTCCCTCAGTCAGCACACCCGCACTGCAGACAGGCGGGGCGCTGACAGACACAGACCGCGATATGCGGTCTGTAGGGAGCCGGAGTGGGGGGGGGGCGTGGCTTGAGCGGAGGGACCCGATACTTTCCCCCCCCCTCTCTCCCTCCACGGGCTCGGGCTGCAGGAGGGAGCTGCTGCGGGCTGCTGTAAGGTAAGCAGCTCCCTCCCCGTTCTGCCACAAAAACACACACACAAACACACACACACACTACCTTGAGTAGGAAGCTGCCTGATGACAGCTCCCGCCCCCGCCGCTGATTGGCTCATCAGCGCACCACGTGACGCGTCAACGCTCGGGATCACATTTTTCTTGAATCCCCTGCCGGCTGACGCGTCACAGTGCTTAGTGAGCTGTCAGCGAGGGGGGACTGGGACCGGCTAGGGAGGATTCCCCTGCTGGTGGGGAACGTTCGCGCGGCCGTCCGCTCCGCCGAGCGCAGCGGGTCCCAGCCCTTAGACAGGTCTGCAACCCTGTCTTTCACCATTATCGCCCAGCACACAGCACTTCCACTGCAGCAAGGGATTCTGGGAAATGACATGCAAATGAGCACACAGTGCCACCTTTTGTCTCAAGTTCATATTACAGAAGCAACCCTTATATATTTATAGATACAGATATTTTATTTGAAAGTTCAAATAACTTTTTCGGTAAAAGTACAGCCCACAAAATTAAACTAATTGACATTGACGCAATTTTCGAAGTTGTCTTGATAATGTTTGTAAACAATGTAAATTGAGACTAGCACGTCCTTTTAATTAATTCCCTTATCTCATATATTTTGTTTGTCTTCCTGCACGCGAACCCATCTCCTCCCTCTCTCAGTCCCCTTTCCAAGCTGGTCTTCAAATGCAGGGGCGCTCACCTCCAGTCCCCAAGATCCCCCAAAAGGTCAGGTTTTAAGGCTATCCCTGCTTCAGCACAGGTGGCTCAATCAGTGGCTCACTCTTTGACTGTTCTCATGTGTGGGGATGTTTTCTGGCCATATCATGTCCTATTGCATAGTGCCACTTAGTAAATATTGCTCAATTTTTCTTCTTAATCATTCGTGTCCCGTCTACAAGTAAATATTGAAATTGTTTAAAAATGCCAGTTTGGCATAAAATTACTTATAAATCCTTCCCCTTAAAAAAAAAATCCCTTCTATGTGATTCTATTATAGAACCCTGGTACCCATTGCAGGTAGATAGTCTGTCAGTATGACATAAATAGATGGGCTAATTGCATGTCTTTTGATACCTTCACAAGCAATCATTTACTGTTAATTAGGGGGGTTTAATGTATGTATCTGTTTCCAATTGTGTGGTGAAGCAAATTACTTTCTAAACCATAATCTGTTTGTCTATGTAGTTCAGATTTTGTTCAGTGAGCAGTGTGATAGACAGGTCGTCACAGAATATGAAAGGTCTGTTCAATTTAGTCGTTTTCAAAGTAGTTGTAAGCCGTCATAGCTGGCTGCTGTTTAGAAAAGCCTAAACTTGCATAGAGGGTAAATCCTGTGCATAGCTCGAAGGCATCGCATATGGGTAGGGGCAAGGTACTCTACTTTATTGGGTTGTCAAGAACACAGCAAGCATACTTATCAGAACTGTTTGTATAGCAATGATTCATTTGGCTTTTTATCACCTCATTCCTGAGTCTGGCTTGTTATCATTGACCTAATTAATCTGTGGAGATAAGGCACTACTGCTGCATAAAATAACAGTGTTACAATAACATATACATGTAGTTACCGGCCATAGATTTGTCCTGCTTAGTGACTCTGTGGCTAAATGGAACTTTTCGCCGCAGTCACTCCCCTGCTGCCTTCAGCCACCAAAGACAGTCAGCCGCTGGTCGTTTCGCCCTACGGTAAGTGATTACAGTTAGCACTGGCGGTGACATTTAGGGGGTTAAGGGATAAGGGGGGCTATGCACAAAGCAGTGATAAGTGTTTTTACGTGAGATAAATTACTTTATGGCGCAACGTTTTTTATCAATGACTGCGATTTGGTGATGAAAGCCTTTCCATCGCGATACTGCAGTGTTATCGCTGCTTTGTGAATCTCGCTGCACGCAATATTGCACCATAAAGGCATTTATCTCACTTAAAAACACTTATCACTGCTTTGTGCATAGCCCCCTAAGTGTTTTAGGGCAAGGTTACGGGATTGGGGTAATGGGTTAAGGTTACGCTTTTCAGGCTAAGGAGAATATTTTGGGGGTTAGGGGTTAAGGTTTCTCAGGTAAAGGTTAGCGTTAGGGGTTAAGATTAGGGGTTTTAGGGTAAGGAGTTAAGTTTAGGGGGTAAAGGGGTAGGGTTAGGGGGGTCCCGATGCTATACAGTGGCAGCGGAGTGGCTGCGGCGAAATGTCCTAGAGCGCTCTATGGAACCCATCGATAATGCTATTTAATTTTTACATACCACCAACAATGTATGTAGCACTTTATAGCAAGAACATACTTTTAAGTACAGGGGGACAACAATACAAAATTGAGCTCGGTACTGAAATGTAGCAGAGGTGAATGCTGGCTTGAATTGCGTTACAAGTTACAATCTAAGACCTCGTTTTTTAGTGGCAGCGACGGCGCCACCAAGCCTCTTCTCTTAGAGGCCGCCCATAGAGCATGCGAGCGAAGAAGCGGGACCAAGCGCGCGATTCTCGGCCAGACAAAGAAATTTGTCTTTGCCATGCGACGGTCGGGTCACGTGCGCGGTTCAGCCAATGACGTGACATCATAGCCCCGCCACTGCAAGTTTGGCGCAAGCGGCAGGTGCACGAGACATCATGCACTCCGTCGCGCGCACACGGAGCAACTATAGTCTCGGCCTAAGTGGATATTGGAACCATGAGAGACTTGCACAGACACAGAGAGTAAATGCACATGCATTGAATATTTATTTGCATCAATCTCCCTCTCTTTTCTTTCTTTCCTTTTCCTACCCCCTCTCTTTTCTGTAATATAGCCTTCCTAATGGACATCGCTCATTTACCAGTTTATTGTTTGACTACAGTATATTTTGGATTCACGCTTTGGATGGAACAGGTTAATGATAACATATTAAGGGTGTAAAACCCCGTACATGCCTTAATTTACATATTTGCAAAGTATATTTCCTGAAGTAGAATTCACTTTTATGCTGCTGGTTATTATTTTCAACTTAAAGATAAGATATTTAAACAATGCAGAAACAAGAAGGGATCTGTAAACTTTTTAAGGCGCATGGTTAGGACCTAAATGTCTATAGTCGTTATTTTAAGTTTTAAGGGCCCAGTTCACATCTGCAGTAGCTGTACCAAACACTGTAAACCCCTTGACGTGACAGGGAGAAATATATAAAATGAGACAAGAAGTGTGTGATACTTTCAAATATACCGGCTAGCACTTTAGTTCTACTAGCGTGAGAGATTATGGCATTATTACTACATTACTATATTCCTATAATACATATGTGAATGCAACAATGGGTTATCCAAAGGAAAATTACACATTTTTCCAAAAAAGCTTAGGTTACCTACACAAGATTTATGATTAAACCCCAATGGTGTTGGGTTTCCCTGAACTGCTGAAAAGGGTCAGGGTCTTAGGATGGGAGATTACATCCTGAGGGCCTTTAGAAGGGATGAGTTGTCTCCCACTAAAGCTTGACACCTGGGAGTCAGGGTGTGTGCTCCTGTGAATATTTTAAGCTGTAAATCATTGTGAGAATTGGGAGGACAGTGCACCCAGAGGGGCTTCAGCCAATACCAACAAAAAGCCATTACCTGATCTACAACCACTCATTTGTCTATTTGCATAATTTAAAATGTATACTTTAAAACTCTGTCCCACTTAGCAATGTATATTGCAGTTGCCATGAAGTTAAATGACCCCTCCATGTAACGCCTTTATTATTATTATTATTATTATTGCCATTTGTGTTTCACAAAAGATGTGAAAACAATGTAAGATTCTTAACGCTGAGGTTTAAAAGCGCGTGCAATATACAGTACCCATTTACTTTCAATACAGATATATAAAGAGACGCCACGTAACTGAGAAAATAATTCAGTGGCATTTTTAAAGCTGTGCTGATCAGGGCTCAAGGATAACGTTTTTGAAAAGCATGTTTCTGCGACTAATAATATTTCTTTAAAAGAGAAAAAGCCCAGTATGATTTTACAATGCAGTGTGTGTGATCGGGATGAAAATGGCAAAAGCAAGGCCTTTTGAAGACAAAATGGAGCCATTGAAATGGCACATGGACTTTAAACTGTAGTGCTAAAAAACTGATATGCAAGAACACACAGAAATATGAATGCTGCCCTTACTGTGGACCTATTCACTCCTGTGCACAGTATTAAAAGGCACAGCCACTATTGGGAGGGGGGGGAGCGCTGGGCCAACTGTCACCCGGGTCTGTCAGAGAAAGGCGAACCAAGAGGTAACACCCAATCGGAATTCTGAGGGAACTCTACCAAGCTCGCTGACAGGGGAAACAGTGCCTTCAGCACAAGCCACTCAACGGGGTGTCAGAACCCCCATTCCCTTGCCTCTGCCCCCCCTCTCCCTTCCCTGTCCTCCGCCCCCCCCCCCCCACCCTCCCCGTCCTCCTGCTTCCCCCAGCCCAACAGACTCCTCTCCTTGGCCCTGTGAATGCTGGTGGCGGGCCTGTTCAGGCTGCATATGTCTCTCATAGTGGCCACAATCTCCTCGTCATCTACTGACTTTCATTGAATTAAGGGAAGCTTTTCAGTAAGAAAACAGACAAGTCATTTTAATGTAATTGTGAGAGAGAAAGCGTTCGCCAGTGTGATGTCTGTATTATTTCATATTCTCTTCCATGGCTCAAAAAGAAGGTGTCAGGAGCGGAATTATACTGAATTAACAAACATCTGTGTGTCTATATTTATTTATTTGGTGTCAGTGTCAAATGCAAACACATTTTCTAATGCACCTATATGCAAAACTTGCCAAATCAATAGAAGAAAAAGGCTAGGATTATTTTAATTTATAAAGCACCAACATATTCCACAGTGTGGTACAATGGGGGAACAGTATTAACATAAACACAATAAGTACAAATGAACACAAATCTATACAATAATATGCTGTGACGTTGTCTTCCCTTGCTCAGGAAGATCTCTGCTCCATTCATTTCAATGCTTACTTGAATGGAGCTGAAGGTTTTTCCCAAGGAAAGCCATTTGAAAATGAGCCAAAGTGCTCACACACATGTATTTATATCTGCACAAAAAAAGTATGACATCATTACGTTATGTGGATTTCATTGGCTTAGTGTGTTTAAACATAGCAATATTTACCATTAAAGTATTCCAAAACACTATTTATGACATGATTTTGTCATGAAGCACAATGTGCAAATACCATTCCCCTGACATTATTTTATTATGTTAAACTAAGTTAAAAAATATAATTTAGAGGCACATAAATCACGTATATTTTGTATATAAAACATTTCATACACCACATATATGTGATTTATGTGCCTCTGAATTACATTTATAAAATCGATTTAGCGTAATAAAATAATGTCAAAGGAGGCCTAATCTAACACAGTCTCTTGCAAGTCACCTTCACTTTTCATTCCTAATAACATATTTCATTATAAAATCATCCATTAGGATAGAACACAACACAGCGCTATACCCACAGTGACAAAATCTAAAAAAAATTAAAATTATGTATATGTATATATATATATATATATATATATATATATATATGCATTGGCTTGAGGATTGGCTTGTGTAATACGAGCTTGAGACAAAAGGTGGCACTGAGTGCTCATTTGCATGTCATCTCCCAGAATCCCTTGCTGCAGTGGAAGCGCTGTATGCTGGGTGACAATGGGGAAAGACAGGGTTGCAGACCTGTCTAAGACATGCAAATGAACATACAGTAATATTTACAGTTGCTATATATATATATATATATATATATATATATACAGGCATACCCCGCATTAACGTACGCAATGGGACCGGAGCATGTATGTAAAGCGAAAATGTACTTAAAGTGAAGCACTACCATTTTTCCACTTATCGATGCATGTACTGTACTGCAATCGTCATATACGTGCATAACTGATGTAAATAACGCATTTGTAACAGGCTCTATAGTCTCCCCGCTTGCGCACAGCTTTGGTACAGGTAGGGAGCCGGTGTTGCTGTTCAGGACGTGCTGACAGGCGCATGCGTGAGCTGCCGTTTGCCTATTGGGCGATATGTACTTACTCGCGAGTGTGCTTAAAGTGAGTGTACTTAAAGCGGGGTATGCCTGTATATATATATATATATATATATCCTGTAATGGTAAAGACACAAAAATGTGTGCAGATGTTACGGGATGTTTACCACCTCTATTTCAGAAGTCCTGCAGCCTTGAGGTCACATGGATTGTCCAGATCCTTCTTGTTGTTATTATGGAAAATAGTCCTCTTTGGCACTGGTCTCCATGGAGGCAAGCGCCAAAGAGGACTATTTTCCATAAAAAATAAAATCAACCATGTTTTTTGTTTCACAGAGGTACTGTTGTAAAAATATTTGGGTTTGCGATGATGAGAGATCAGGACAGGCTTAGGCTCGTCTCTTGAGTTCTTCTTATGGTGCGTAGCGCCTCCAGCAGTAGTGGGCTCCAGGATGTTCAGAGGTCAGCCCCCACTATTGCACTCTTTCTCCCTCTGTCCAAGGACTGATACAAAGACAGATGTATATTATGAACAAGGTCTTTATTGGGGACATCCACTGCAGATCTTCTTACAGCGATACAAGGTCTCAGAGGTTCCATACCTCTGGATGGTGCTTTGCCCCTGGTAGTATAGGGCATCTGTGGCTGAATCAGATGTTCCTCCAACCCAAAGGTTGAAGGCGAGCATGCTCATCCCGCCATGGAAGAGTCTGATAGCTCTACTGCTTCCTCTCTCTCCTCCAGAGCATGAACAGGACTGACTCTAAATTTGGTATTCCCCTAATTAGGACAGAAGGGGCGGGCTCGTGGTCTATACCTATCCCTGATAGGGTAACACAGGCCATGAGTCACCACCTTACTCCTGTCCATCATAGAGCAACAGGGGGGGGGGGGCACAAACCCATAAAATTAACCCTTTACAGCCTGCAGCTATCAGGACTTACATAAAAGGGCAGGAAAAATAGGCAGAAAAACATACCCCGTTACATTTATATGGTTGCTCTACGTGGCTGCATACTCAGCACTATGGCTTATTCCTCAGGAGATTTGAGACAGACAACCCCCTGGGAGCCACAGTGAGGAATTCTGCTTAGACTTTGGCACAGGACACATAATTCCTAGGTCTGACAGCTGATCTCTTCCTTGGAAGTCCAGAGTCTTTCTAGATTTCGGAATTGACTGACAACTGGTGCAACTTTACTTCAGAATGCTCCCATGTCGTTTCTATCGTGTATCATGTAGATCTAAAAGCAACGAGTAACTTCATTAAGTAAGGGTAAACAATAAAATTGAAAACTGTCTTAACTGTTTTATTAAACAACATTGAATGGCAGTCGTAGGAGCTGTTCATCAGCATATTTCAGCTACATTCACACATGAGTAAGCTAAAGCAGGAAATTCAGTACATTCAAACTTTCACCTCATTGCTTTTATTAGGACCTCTTGGTATAGGAAATAAACACACAGCTCTACATCAAAGATTCTTGGGTACAAAATAAGTGCAAAAGAGGAACAAAATCAACACTATGTATCAAAGAAGACAAATCCCGCTGAAAGAAATGCAATCTTTTTATATTAACATCTGATGATATTCATGTGCCGTGTTTTTAGACCTATTTTACACCAGGGAATCTTTTATATAAAGTATATCATGATCCCCCATTTAATATTCTGCCAAGTTGGTTTTCCATTCATTTGAGTTCATCTCAGAGGCTTCCCTAACATGGAGAACTAGCTTGACAGATTACTGAATATGGGCAATAGATGAAGGGGGTAACTGTACATGCACCGAAACTGCCGTTTGGGACGCTTCTGACTGAAAATCTCCATAGACTTCAATGGGAATTTTCAGCTGAAATTGGTCTGGTATAGAATTACCCCTGTGAAATACACATTATAAAGCAACAGGAATGATCAGTTCTTAAGAAAAGATATAGGAATGTAAAAGATGTGTGTGTATACATTCTCATAAATATAATGCGAACAATGTATGCGGAACTTTACAAAACAGATGTTAGAATAAAGGGAATTCTAACACAATAAGTGCATACATTTCTGCCCACAGAACGTACTCTACCACTTAAGTGTTAAATAGGACATAGTGGAAGGTCTTATGCAGTGGGTAGCAGTGTCTGAGTATATTGTATCATTATTTGAAGGGAACAGTAAATAGACATAAGGAAACCCATGTAATTGAAGCAAAAATAATAATCAGGTGCTCCAAACTGTTTTGTCCTGAGTCCGATCTGAAAAAAGGGGCTAACGATGGCAGTTACTGAATAAACTCAATCATTGCACAGTGACTGCCTGTTTGATACAATGTACTTACTGCTGGTTCAACTATTAGCCAGCTTCCTTGACATGACTAATCTGTTCAAGGCCCGACTCTGAAGAGAAGTAGAAACCATAGAGAGATGGGACAGAGGCAGGCCACTTAAGCCAGCGATTCTCAACAAGGGAGTCATGACACCTTGTGATACAATCACAAACCAGGTGTGTCCCAGAAATGTATAGAGCCAGACAAACTTGTAAAATAAAAAAAAATTCAAAATGCAACTATAAATCAAAAAAGAAAATAGAAACATTGTATTTAAATTTGAAGTAAAAAAAAAAAAAAAAAAAACACCATCTGTAAAAAGATAACTTACATTATTAGCTCTTACATAGAAGATGACACACAAAAGGAATACTCGGGTCATCAAACACATCAAATATATTTAATTAATTGAATTTGTTCAATGCGTTCATGTTTTATTTGATTTTTTTTGTATGTGATTAATTAAAAACCAGCAAATACACAACAAGAAACTTCCGCAAAACATGGTCACATTATAACAGCCGTGGAGTTATTTACTTGTTTGTAAAAGTGCAGGCGTTTTTGCCGAAAATGTATCTCAGCTCAATGAACATAGGGTATATTATACATTCATAATTAGCGGCGGTGTGAAAGTTGAAAGACGCTTTATCAAAATAGGGATATGTCAATCCACCTCTCAGCTTTTATATCCCCAAACAATTGTATATGTTGCAGTTTTGTGTTCTCCAGCCTTTAAAGAGCTGAATCCCCAATTTATCTGGGGCAGAGGTACACACAAGACACACACGTGAACAGGGTGCAAATCAGGACATCAAACAAGCATTCAACAAGGCTGCAACACAACCCAGAGAGTGAGTGCTCATTAGCTGAATCAGCTAAAAGAAAAGAGGGCGCGCATACAATGTGCACTGACTACAAAGTGAGGTTCATTACATTTCGATCCCTTACGATCATTATTACCTACCACATTACTGCGTGCTACATCTTTGAATTACTTCTGTACATGTGCTCAAAGTGAAACTATTTTATTTTAATATATTTTTCATGGTTGCTGAAAATGAGTTACAGAGTTGCACAAGCTATTCCAGCAGAGGGCAGCAGCTATATGGAAAATAAGTTTTATTATTATTTTTTAAAGCAGTGCTATTTTATAAGACTTCTTTCAGCATCGGTAAACACATTATGGCCCATTCAAATGTAAAGGCTGCAAGATGTGTGCAGGCACCAGAAGATGTCCTATGGCAGAGGAAGGCCTGACGAGAGGTTTGCTTGGGCCCAAGATTCTAACCATTGCCAGAACCCCAGCAAGATGTTGAGCATGGTCGGGGGCGGGAAACGATTGGTTGAGCGGGAGGGGGGTGCAAGTGGGGTGCTCCACCCTGCAAAAAAAGTTCAGGAATGTGCATGGCATTCCCTGCAGCTCCCAAAAGAAGGAATGAATAGCCCCTTTTCAAGAAGCAACCTCTGTGCACCACAGCAGTATAGTGGGACAGAATGTGGGGAAAGCTTCCAGGCACTGGCTTGGCTGGATATTCAGAGATAGGAGAGCGAAGGTTTCACATCTTAAAAGAGAAAAAATTAAACACATCATAGTTTAATAAAGTATATTCTCAAAAGATGGTGGGCTGTGTTGCAAGCTTCTGAAGTAGGAACTCACAGTCCTCCAGAAAACAATAGGCACTTCCAAAACTGTGGTAATATTCTGAGAGGTTGGTAGGGGTCCTACTCAGTCCTGGTATATAGCTCAGGTGGATGTGGGGAGATCTTGTGTCTCATGTGATGTGGAAGTGGATATGGTGGTATCACTGTGAAGAGAAAGCCAACATAGTGCAATCCAGATACAAATAGGAATTTATAGGTGCAAAAGGTATAAAATGAACACTTACACAGTGTAAGATAGAAGTGGGCACATAATAATGGTGTGTGGAGCGCAGTACACTCACCGCCGGCGTCATTCCGACATCTCTCCATCGCATCACTTCCGGTTTTGTCAACTTCCGGTACCGCATGGAGGAGAATCAGGAATGCGTCTCACAGAGGCAGATGGGAGACAGCAGCAGATGTGTCGCTGGGTTAGCTTCGTCAGGAGTCATTACTCCTGTTGAAGCTAACCCAGTGAAATGCGTAGAGTCTGTGTCCGGTGTGCTGCTGACTCCCATCTGACCCTGCAAGACGAGATTGGAGGACAAATCAGCATATTGAGCTGTAGATGGTGTCTAGTTTGCCAAGGTGAGTTTGGGGTGCTATAAAGTGTAGCGTGGTCACCTGGCCCCCCCCCCTTTTCCTTTCCCCCTATCTCCGTTGCTGACCGAGAGGTAGCGGGGGATACTGCAGAGTGTGCGCACAGCGGCTGCGGCGACAGGCTTGCCGGAGGTTCCCGGCGGTGCACATAGCATATTGCGATTGGCCGTGCATGCGCAGTATCGTTGCGCATGAGAAGTAGCTCAGGAGGAGCAGCGGCCACTGGGGAAGGGCTCCTGCAGGGACTACAAGTCCCATGATGCTGAGGGACTACAGGAAGTCATGTGCAGCCACCAGCCAACCAGATTGCAGGACACCCCTGCACTCAGGATTGATACATTTTGCTCGCTGGCACCACGAGTCAGTCGGTGCTGGGACAGGATAGGGGTAAGAGGTATGTGCATGGGCCTGTGACTCCTGCACTAGGCCAAACATTCCCCTTGGCCCAGACTCCTATACCAAGATTGTGGATGCTACAGGGACAGGCTCTTAGGTAGGGACAGTGAAGAGAATATGTGCGCAACCAGAATAAACCTCAAAATGTATTAAAATGTGACTAGTGACAGAAACTTAAAAGTGCAAATGCTAATACCCTTAAATTCACAACTGTGAATTCAAAAATATAAAACACATACAAAACCATGTAAATAATCCGATGAGCATCTGCAGCTGTAAACCGGAGGTGGCTCAACACCCCCAAAACACTAGAGAGGTGTCCCGGATTGGATTACTAGTGCTGCTTGCGAGAGAAGCCACCATCCGGGAGGGAGAAGACGCCGTCTCAAGGCCATCTGTGATTGTTCTTCTGTGGGTCCCGTTCCCGACCAGTGTCCCGATCCGACGTTTGGTAACAAATGTGTTAATCATATGACATGCTTATGATCTACCAATTTTATGTACGCAGAATACTTACGCTTTTTTCAATACAATTTTGTTTTGATATACTTCACTATGAGCGTATTGCGCTGTTTTTTTCTGTTTTTGCCTCAGGTAGTGACACTGCCCCATTAGCTGCTTGAGTTTAGGGACACAACTACAACGCTGCGCAACCCTGATGATTGTGATCTGGGACCAGATCACTCTGCAAGGGATAAAGACTATCCATACGTGGGACACTCCAGCTTGGATACCACCCACGCGGAGGCGGATGACATCACTGGATCGGCGGATCCCATTGGTCTCCCAGTCGGCGCGCCCGGGTGCTGGAGCACCCGGCAGGTACCTACATCCCTAAGTGCACCAACCAAGTAACACACACCATAGTGGCAGTGCTGACCACATATAGGGGCGGGGGTTAGACTCTTGTGGACACCAGGGTGATTGGGTGATTGAGGGCCCCGTCAGGTATTGTGGACATGGTGTGGGGTAACACGGTGGTGGGAAAAGGCCGTGCGAGGCTGTATGGTTAGCTGTAACCAGTAGTATTATTATTATTATCATTCTTTATCATTGCATATATGCCCAACAGTAAAGTGCTATTGTTTTATTGCATCAGTGTGTGTTGTAACCCCTGCACGGGGTTATCCCGCATAGTTGGGATCCCGCGCAGGTGGAGGCGCTGTCACATATCGAATCAGGTACACCCCAGGCTCCACGCGGCGGAGGTTCAGGTCTCCTGCGAGCCACAGGTAACGCATACACACACTGTAGACGCCTTATCTCCCAGGGGGTTGGGAAAGTGCTCTACAAACATATACTACACATCTGCTGTGTGATGTGCTTTCGGATGAGCGGGTTTAGGGAGGATTTGTTCCTATAAAGTACACCAAGTCTGGCAAAGGTTTTGGATGTGATTGTATCAATATGCAGCCCAAAAGATAAATGGGAGTCAAGCTATAGCCCCAGATATTTAAAACTAGTGACATGGGCTATGATGGTATTAGATTTGGTTCTGATCTGAAGCTCCGTCATTGGTAGCTTTAGAAATGTAGCCTTATTCCCAAATACCATAGTTACAGTTTTGTCAGTGTTTAAAAATAGGTTCTTTTGGGAAATAAAGTGTTCAAGTTTTGAAAAATCAGATTGAACTACATGCTCAAGGTCAGAGACGGTAGGGTTGTGTGCATATAAGATTGTATCATCTGCATATACTGTATGTGCATTTAAGTGGCCTTACAAGCTGTAGGCAGATTATTAATGAAGATTGAAAAAAAGAGTAGGGGCCCCAGAACAGAGCCTTGCAGGACCCACAGGTGATCTCCTGAGATAGACACATATTGGGATCTACCCTATAGATATATACTCCTCCCCCTATTATAGTTCCATTTGACTGATTTGGATTCAGTTTGCCGGTTTGGATTCCAAATCCATTGGTCAGATTTTCAGTAATAGGAAAAAAAAACTAATCTTCCTTTTTAAGAGCAATCCGCAGCTCAAAGGAATTTGCCAATAAGCATCAGATACAGATTTAGGCAGAAAATGTGCCCATCTCCATTTAATTAGATGTAATCTGTCTGCTTCTGAATGGACAGTAAGAGTGTGTGTGTGTGTGTGTGTGTGTGTGTGTGTATGTGTGTGTGCGTGTGCGTGTGCGTGTGCGCGTGTGCATGCGTGTTCATGCGTGTGTGACAGGCATGTTTCTGATTTATCATTATTTGTTGGGCAGTTTTTCAGTTCACAGCATATGCATTGGTATACCAGAGTTTGTTTCGGCAGAAGCTATGTAACTCGCGCCGTATCCTGCACTATGGACAAAGCCTTAGGCTGCGCTTATAGTGCCGGCGACAGCAACGCGCCGTCGCATCAAAACAAATGCATTGCCGCCGTTGCGTGCGCTTATAGTAAGCGCGACGCGATGGAGCGACTCGGTCCCTGGAAGTCATCTCAATTTGATTTTTCCAGCAACCGCAGCCTGATGTCGCCGGCACTGTAAGCGCAGCCTAACACTCAAAACTATTCACCTTTGCTACAGTAAATAATTTCAAGAAGTGTGGCCACCTAGTGGCCCAGTTATGCTCTTGCATAGAAAAGAAAAAAGTGCGCAGCTAATTGTTGGAACAATAATCTACTACTAACAAGTGAATTTGAAATAATAACCTCAACCCTGGAGGGTAGGTACATACAATAACCGTGTTTAAAGTGAAGCGGCTGCAGCTGTAATGGGTCAGGGTGGCTCAACACTCCAACAGACACTAGAACAGACAGGAAACAAAAACAGCGCAAAACCGCATAGTGAAGTATATCAAATTATATTATTTGGCGTAAAAGGTAAGTATTCAGCGTACATCAGGTGAAGAGAACAATCGCATTGAGTGCATATAGCACAACTGGTTACCACACTGAAGAGGTATCAGGGGACGCTGGCGATCTCCGTTGGAACAATTCGTAGAAACAGCTGCACGTCTCTGGTGGAGGGAACTGCTGCAACCTCGTCTGTCCGGTAATATCGGTCGTCAGGGGAGAACTCTCCTCCAGGAAGCCGGCAAATGCAGGCGCACGTTGCAGGATCGCGTCGTCGTCGGTTGACGTCACAGCGCCAAAGGTGGTAGTCGCCGTCGGATGACGTCACGGCGCCAAGGAATGATAGTCTCTTCCGCACTGATATGCGGTTTAGTCCAAAACAGGAACAGAGTCCCGATCTCACTGAGGCAATGTGAGAACGGCTAGATAGCACAAACTCAGCGGTACTTCCGCCAAATGCAGGGGTTAAAATCGTAGCACTGGAAATAAATTTGTTTAATTACAGATTAGTATGGTTAGTATTACACATGGTATAAATTAATAAGTAGAACAACATTCCTTCTATATAATGAGGGAACTGGAATTTTGACCCAATAGAAGGTGGGGAGTTTAATGGGACAGTAATCTCTCCTGGTTTTGTTTTCAGGCTAAAAAAATCAAAGCAAAAAATATGAACTAAATTCATCAAAATAAAATCAGTCCAATTCTTTCAACAGGGCTATTGATGACTGATGGAAAACAAATGGCAAAGTTGTTGTTCTGTCCCAGGCTTACCGTGACTTAATAAGACAGTCAGATAACTCGATTCCTTATTTCATACAAAATGGAGTCTTCTTTGAATTCCTGATGTTTTATTGTGGGAACATGAATAGAATTGATGGGGATGTATAAAAATAAGAAATAGGTAAGAAGCAATGCTATCTCAGGGAGCAGTAGGGAGAAACAAGGCAGAAGGCAACACAATCTAAAAGGATTAAACTGCAGACAGCGTCTGAAGGGAAACAGGCTAGGACTGAACAAAGGTGACAGGGTGGAGAGGAAAGATCCAAAGCCCTAAGGGTGGGGAAAGGGAGGTTGCTAAGGCAACAGGCAGTACACCTCACATAGTGGGCAGCGCTGCCTCACACATTGGGGTTGGGTGTGGGACTCTCCGTGGACTCGGTGTGGGGGAACACGGTGGTGGATTACGGCCGTGCCATGCTTGGTGGGTAGTTGTACCTATTAGTGACCATTAGGGCGTTAAGAGTTATTCCTGTGCCAGTAAAGGTTATTGTTGTTTTATACCCAGTGTGTGATTATTGTCATTGGGTCCTGTGAGGGGCTCCTCCCACTACGCTGGGATCCCTCATAGGTGGAGGCGCTGAACCCAGAGGATTGTATTATATCACCCCGGGCTCCCCGTGGTGGAGGCTTAGGCCCCTGTGAGCCAACAGGTAAAGGCAGCACCAGTAGCATCCTTACAGTATACCCCCAATCTCACTTAGGGGGGGGTACATGGGCTACACTATTTAAATGAGATTTGGCATGGGAGTTCCCGTCCACACCCAAGACTCCTGAGGAAGTGGGAAGATCACCCACGAAATGCATAGAGCAAGTGTGAGGAAGCAGGCAGGCCTGGCAAAGACTTGACAGAACTGTGCAGACCTGCGCTGGCCGATAGCAGGGTTGAGGTGACATCATCATCCACCGACTCCGGATACCGGACGTAGGTCATCAACCGACGCTGGCACGCCAGAGAACACCCCCTGCGGAAGGAGAAAACTCACCCTGCAGACGAGCCTTACTCTGACTTACCCTGGAACAACAGGTTACAGTACCTGCATACCTTGTTCACATGAACAGCCACTGCAATTGTAAGTGTGCACTTTTTTTGTGTGTTTCAAATAGTTTAAATTTGTTTTTTTTTCAGTTATAATCAGGGTGGGGGGTGGCTACCGAATAAAGAAGAAGGGATGGGTTGGTAACAAAAAAGCAACCAACATAATAAAATTGACAATGTATTACATTACAGAAATAATAACAACAGAAATAATATTTAACAATTATAGCAATAAACAATATATGGGGGAGTAAGGGGGGGAGGCAAGAGGCATTAGTGGTAGTAGTCCTAATATTTTTTCAGACTTTAGTTAGACTTTGGTTTGTAACCTACAAGCAATTTTTAAGGACTCTGATTTTTCCATACACAACAAATAATATACAGTATGACAACATATCAAAGTTTTCATAAAATTAAATGGTTAAAGGTTGGTAGAAGAACAATATAACCAACAAAATTAAAACAACAATAATACAATACAAAAATTATATAATTAATATTCAAAATAATAATTAACCATATTAATAACAAAATATGTGGGAGGGGGAGGAGGACAGCAAGAGAGAACAGTATCAAAAATCTTGACACTTTTTCTACCTGAATTTGTTTACATTTGTAAATCCTGTAACTCTGTAATGTCTTCTGGAAAGGCTGTTATCCAGGGACTCCAATGTATTTTTAATTTCTCCGTTGACTTGTTCAGAAATGCAGTGCGTTTTTCCATTTCTAGAACATGTCTAACTTTTTCTTGAAAGATCTGATAAGATGGAACATTTATCTTTTTCCATTGAAGAGCTATTGTACACCTTGCTGCTGTTAGAAGATGCGCAATTAATTTGTTCGTGGCATATGATACATTTGGTACTGATTTTCCCAAAATCATTACCACAGGGTCTACTGGCACATCCACCTGTTCTATTAATCTTTCTCTTAATTTTCCTCCAGAAAGAATCAGCCTTTGGACACATGCAGAAAATATGATACAATGTACCTCTACACCCACAATTTCTCCAACACAGAGCACTTGCTCCTTTGTATATATGTGCTAATCCAGCGGTGTAGAAACAAAACACTGGATGGCACTCAAACACTTATCTTGTGAGGTGAATAAATTGAGTGAATATAAATGTGAATACAAAATCTAATATAAAAGGTGAAAAACACAGTGAATAAAAACAAAAATCTTGCTACTACCCTTGAAAGCTTGTTTCCTAAGCTTGACAGACAATTTTCTCAAACAGTAGGGGAGCCAGACAAGTGCCATGAAATAAAGAAAAATAACATAGTGCAAATTTGACAAATAAAGGTGATAATGTTAAGTGATCTGTGGGTATTCTACTCACAAGTGGAGCAGAATAATAGGCAAGATCCAACACAGTGGTAAGTTCTTCCGGTGGAAGCAGCGTGCGTGTCAGCGTGGACGTCTAACCCAGGAAAAGGGAAATTGACGTCGATCGAGGCCGCGGACGCAGGGAGAAGCTGCAGTGAGGTCGCGACCACTACAGACTGAGATGCCCTGTTAGTCTTAATGCCCGATTGATGCTGACATGATGTAAGCCTGCACTTTATTTCTGTGCCGATAAATTTTGTTTATAGTCTGCACTATTGGTTCTTTTCTTCTGTTTGAGCTCCTGAAGGTTCCTGTTCACTACCACCGGAAGAACTTACCACTGTGTTGGATCTTGCCTATTATTCTGCTCCACTTGTGAGTAGAATACCTACAGATCAATTAACATTATCACCTTTATTTGTCAAATTTGCACTATGTTATTTTTCTTTATTTCATGGCACTTGTCTGGCTCCCCTAATCCAGTGGTGGCATGGCAACGTGACGTCACGTGACCCCGCGACGTCATTTGACGCCGGGAGCCGGAGAGGAGGTAAGAGAGGGGGGCGCGAGCAGGGAGGGAAGCAGGAGGGGGGGGCGTGAGCAGGAAAGATTGTGCAGCGCTGTGCTAATCTATCTGGTGTTAAATACCTGGCAACAGTTGTATGGAGGTAGGTGGCACCTCCCCCCAGAGCTCCCTCCTTCTCACCTTTTTAACTTGGGAGGTTTTTTCATTTTGCTGCAAGAACAGGATCTACTATGGTTCTTTCCCCTCATACAGAGGTAAAAGGAAGGGTTCACAGTGTAGTGTTAGGACCTGCAAAGTTTGGTTATATCTTGGCGTGGTATGCAGGCTTATGCCAAAGGATCTAACTAAATAACCAAGAAAATATTATTATTGGAGTATTTAACTTTATACTTATTACCATATATGTTTTGTCAATTGGATTTAGCATTGGACACCCCTGTCTTTTGTTGTATACATTTGCCACGCTCAGTAGCACTCTTTTTGACATAAATATATTCATGATGTATTCATGATGTGGTTGGTGTAGGAGTTTGAGCTAGCTGGGAATGTGTGTTAATGTACCTCTACACCCACAATTTCTCCAACACAGAGCACTTGCTCCTTTGTTTATATGTGCTAATCCAGCGGTGCGCAAACTGGGGGGCGCAAAATTATTCAGGGGCAGCGTGGGCGGTTGCAGTGGCCCTGCGCTCTTCCCCCATGGCATTTAACTTAATGCCGGGGGATCGCGTGAGGCCACTGCAACTAACTTACCTTCTCTTCGGCAACGCGTCAAGATGGCAACGCGTCGTCATGTAACATCACGTTGGCATGGCAACGTGACGTCACGTGACCCAGCGACGTCATTTGACGCCAGGAGCCGGAGAGTAGGTAAGGGAGGGGGAGTGCGAGCAGGGAGGGAAGAAGAAGGGATGGCGCGAGCCGGAAAGATTGTGCAGCACTGTGCTAATCTATCTCGTGTTAAATACCACCTCATCATAATCTTATATCTGTTTCCCTTAATTATAGTACCGACAGATGAACTCGCTGCAGCCTCCCATATCTCCGACCAATCCTCCCTAGAAATGTATTTTCCTATATCTTTCTCCCACATAGTAATATATGAGTGTGTTTCATTCTTATCTATAGAATTCAGAACAACATATATTTTTGTAAATGATCCCTCTCTGGTGTGTTTGTATTGTACACATTTTTTCAAATACAGTTGGATGTATGAAACCTTGTGGGAAATGTTTTGAGATAATAAAGAAGTGTGCACTTTTAATTACTTTTTAAACCTTAACCTAAAAAAACTTTATTACACCATAGAAGCGTTTCTTGCACTCTTTCCTATAGAATATACCACACTTATTAAGGTTATGGTGGGTAAAAAAAGTGACAAAAACCCTCCACAGTAAAGAACTGTGGAGGGTTTTTGTCACTTTTTTTACCCACCATAACCTTAATAAGTGTGGTGAATACCTACTCCTAGTCTCAAACTAGCATAGCCAGCACAACCAACCTCACACTGATGATACATGTCTGTGAGTGGGTTTACTGGCTTTGCATCTCATGCCAGCCTATGCTTAAAAGCTGTGTTTAAAGCGGCATGCATTGGCTTAACGGTTGCTCGTGTAATATGAGCTTGAGACAAAAGGTGGCACTGTGTGCTCATTTGCATGTCATTTCCCAGAATCCCTTTCTGCAGTGGAAGTGCTGTGTGCTGGGCGATAATGGTGAAAGACAGGGTTGCAGACCTGTCTAAGACATGCAAATGAACATACAGTAATATTTTCATTAGCTATAGAATATATATATATACATACACATAGTAGTAGTGCTGCCTCAAGTTTAAGCTATTGTGTCGCAGGCTGGGTTTGTCGAGGTACTGCTATAGTACTATAGTTCCAACATTTATACATGATTTACTTAATACAACTTGTAGCTTAACCATTGACCTGTGACTGACTGCACTGACCACTGTCTGTGTGTCCAGTGCACTCCCTGGGCTGGTGCCCGGCCTCAGTGGTCTGGGCACGTCTCCTGTACTGTGTCTGTGTCTATTATATACATTGTATAGCAATATATTAATATGTAATAATATTATAATATTAATAACAATACTGTCAATTAATTTCAAGGAGAGTTAAACTTACACATATTTAGTTTCTCTCATTCTCTGGACCCAGCCCAGGTCACTGATGCCAGTCACTTCTGCCTTTCCATTATTACTAAAGTTGCTAGTTGGGTAATGTACTGCTGCCAGTTCCACAGAAACAACATCTGCACCCACCAGGCAAACCTCTAGTAGTATAATTATAAAGTGTATTTGATACCAACTACTATCGTGGCTGGTGCTCTGGTGGCTGGCTATGGGTAGCTGACTGGGAACTTGGGAGGGGTGTGGGTGGGAATGGAAGGAGCTGTGTGTGCGGCTGCCACCTGCCAGTGCCAGGCAGAGAAGTAGGGGTAGTATACAGCAGCAGAACATCGGAGTCTGTCTGAACTAGGCTAGCTAGCAGCAAGCCAAGAGTAGCACTAACACTAGCACTAACATATATAACAAGTGACGTTAACAAATAATAACACCATGTATAATAGTAACACCAGTTTTAGTGGTCACATGTAGCTTATGTCGAACAGTTATGTAATGTGGAGACAGGGTACCCATCTTGGCCTCTCAGCATTAAGAGACCACCTAACCCGCCACTACCATACAAAGTGGCAGTCAACCTTAGATAGTCAGGGTAAGAAAAATGGGGGTTGCAGTCAGACAGCACAGTGTAATGTCACAGGTGGGGATGGAGACAATAGGTCACTGTCAGTACTGCAGATAGTACAAGCAGCCTGATATGCATTATCACAGTGCAGCAGCAGCCCACAGTTCATGAAGCGTTGGGAAACGCACCCATGACAGAGCTCTAATGGCAATTTAGCTAAAGTGCTTCATATAGACTTGTTCCTATTCAAATTTGTTGAATCTCACAGGTTAATAAAATGCAATGTGCAGAGCCATGTTAAACCATCCCAAGCAGACCATATTTCTCTAACAAGGCGCTTACCTACTGTAACAGTACAGCAAAGTTGTTCCATCAGTAGTTGAGGCCCTTGCACAGTCGGATGGAAGTAGAGTACACCTCACTACTGACATGTGGAGTAGTGGACATGGAGGCGGTGACTACCTGACTGTTACTGCCCATTGGGTGTGTTTTAGAAATGTTAAATAACAAAATCAGTGGGGAGAAAAGGCAGTCAGCGTCTGCAGCAGCAAGACTTTCCATAGACATGGAGGCTAAGTGGGTGTCTCTTATTCCCTTGCAACTAAAGCAAGGCAACATGACACACATGGTAAGAAAAATGTGCAAAAATGCACGCAGCAGCACACTGCCCAAAAAAGGGACACAGGTGATAAAATAAAGAATTTATTGCCCAATCAAAATGACAAAAAAGGAGGTGGGTCCACACCTCCTTTTTGTCATTTTGATTGGGCAATAAATTCTTTATTTTATCACCTGTGTCCCTTTTTTGGGCAGTGTGTGCTGCATGCATTTTTGCACATTTTTCCTACCATGTTGATTCCCATTGGCAGCTGGACACGCCACGAAGAAAATTCCATTGGCTCAAGGAGTGGGTAAGATATAAAGAAGATCTACTGATTGATACAATACTGGCTACATACTTTGGTGAGTTATTCTCAGGACTTTATTATATTGTTGTCTCCAATGAGGTACAGTGAAGGGGGTTCATCTTCATTTCACCGTTACCTTCAGAAGATATAAAGCAGGCAAGCTGATTTATTTCTCACCTAGTAGCACACCCACTCCTACTAGAAGACATTTTTTCTTCGTGATATGTATTATGGATTAATATTGACTTTGTTTCCGGGACTATTGGAGCACCCATTCATTCTATATATTCTGGAACATGACACACATTCATTGTTTTGCAAACCGACTCAATGTAATAGTCATTCGTTTCCTAACTCAGTGTAGGAATGTGCAGAGCATTTAGTCAGTTTCCAGAAAAATACGTTATCACTTTAGCTGATCATACACAGCCTGCAATGTCCAATCTAGACTGCAGGAGCAAAACAGTCTGCCTCATTACCAGCTAAGGATGGAGGGGCCTACACCCTGGAATTCCATCTTATATATGCTTGAGTGTCTTCGTGAGCAGCAGATGGTGCAGCGATGATTAGGTCATGGAGAATCTCAGGCAGATGGATGAGGCCTTTCTGCAGCCTAGAAAGTGGCATCAGATGAGACAGTTTGTAGGCTGTTGAGGCCTTTTGTGGAAGCTACTGCTGTTGTGAGCAGATCATGTTTATATTTGATCAGTCCTCTACACCCAATCTGTGAAAGGTACCGCCTCCTGCACGGACAGCAGAATTTTCCTTTGCTGTGTTTCTGTGAGAGAGGAGCATAGCATAGAGACATCCAGGCTAACTGGGATGTTCATGATTCACCTGGAGGTCCGATTGCTACTGACGCCATATGCTGATCCAGGTTGCAAAGCCTTAAGAGCAGACGGTGACGGTCGGGTGGAGTGCACCCTCCTGTCCCTTCCAGAGGACAGCTTACATTTTAGTAATTTACTCAGTGTTTTTACATGCCTGTTGGTGAGTATGTTGCCTTGTTTTACATGTGGTTTTAAGTTTTGTGCATTAAATAATGCTCTAGATGTTGCGCTTTGTTTGCTATGCTTTTTCAGATAAGCCAGTTCATCCCTGTTATTTTCCTCCTTGACGAACAACTGAACATAAATATAATATTAGACAAGCTTTGTTGACCCCTGAAAGTGATGCTAGTGATGCCCGGTGGCTAGACACTTTATGGCTAAGAGATATGGGGTTAGTCAATTGAAGTTCCAAATTATAGATGGGGTATTGCCAGTTAAACAGGGTGGTGACAGAGAAAATATTACTTTTAAGAAAGGAATCACAATGGATCTTTGAATTAGATTGCATCTTCCCTAAGGGTATGAATAAAATATTGAACCTTAAAAGTATTCCTTTAGAAATGTTGTGCCTTGACTTATACTTTTTTATAAAGGGCTCTATAAGTGATATGTGCAGAAGTGTAACAAGGCAAACAGATTTGTGGAAATTAAACCATGGCTGCAAGCAGGGGGCCTTTGTGGCAGACTATGAGTCTCGGTTGGTGTCCGTTGAGTGTCCAGCCTCTGGCGGGTTCCAGGGTCTGCTGTGCCCTGGAATACAGGTCTGGTTCCTGGTTCTTGTTGTCAACACAAACCTTCTGTGCTCAAAAGATCAATTTGTGTGAGTCTCTTCTGGCAACACAGTTGTAACTGTGCTCAAGAGTCTTCTCCTACAGTTCAAGCAGGAGGCCTTTCTACCTGTCTGATTAGCCAGGTGGAGACTGGTTAATTGTCTCTAGCTGCAATTAACAAGCTCCCAGCTGTATTCCTCAGACCAATGCAGGCTCTCTATTGAAGCCCTTTTTGACAGGGGTTAAGGTCCTATTACAGGCTCATATAAATTAACAAACTACTGGCTACTAACCCCTTTATCACCTTAGCAGTTAGTAACCGCTATAGTAATTAAGGGGTTAAGCTCCCTCCCCCGCTACCCACCCGGAAGACCTAACCACCCTCTCAGGGCAACTAACCTCACCGCCCACACCCTCCACCCAAGCTAAAAAAACACAGCCACAAAATAAAACATATGACATTTAAATAAAAACAAGCATTTCACAATAAAACCATTGATTATGACTGGTAAACCATGTCCACAATAAGGGCATGGATTGCCATACTGCCAATGAATGGGCAACTTACAAAAAAAAAAAAACATTAAACAAATACAATACCGTACATTACATTGAAATAAAAACAAATATTTGCCAGAAAAAGCATTGCTTGTCACTGTGATTATCTATACCCAGAAAGGGGCATAGATAATGGGCAACCTAAACAAATACACAATTAAATAACATACAATCAATGTGTTTCTTACATTTGCTGTCTTCACCCCCGTCCAACTCGAGCACCATCTGTTGACCCACGATGCAATGCTCCTCAAACAGCCGATGCGAAGCAGTCCATGATCATATGTTGATTGAATAGACGTCTCCAATATGTTCTTTTCTTCTTTCTTTGTTTTCTTTCCTTCATTCTTTTCTTCTGTCTTCTTTTTTTTGTAATCCAAAAGGGGTGGAGATGTTGCCCTGTCATCTTCTTGGCTTCAAATGAGACAGAACAGGCCTTATATAAGGCCTGTTACATCACATTTGAGTGTCAAATGGTACACCCCCAATCCAATTAGCTGTATAGTTTTAATTTCCCGCGTCACATGACCCTGACATTTAAATGCACAGGAGATACTGGCACCCCATAGCAGGACCTGTAACTCGGGAAGCAGGGGGTCCCTGGACCTGAAATTAATGCGGTTCTGCTCCGGAGACCTCTGCTACAATACTCTGTTACTAAAATGTAAATAAAAACAGTGCGATCGCCTGTAAGAGCTGTGCAGGGAGGTGCAGCTCTCACTGTGCAGTTCTTACAGACTGTGGGAAGATCGCAGCGGTAGAACTTAGTAAAAGGCTGAGATAAGGTCACTGTTATCCTGAGCGGCATTAGCATTTTCCTGCCTCACGGTAATTCTTTCTGAATACCGTGATAACGCAAATGTCAGACCAGGAGGTAGGGTCAAGCCAAAATGTTCGATTTGGCAGTGATAACATCGACATTTAGTGAATAGGCCCCTATATCTCTAAACAATATATGGATTGTGTATCTTTTATAATAACTTTTTTCCTATTCCGCTCTTCTCAGAAGCGTACTTGAGTTTGCCGTCCGGCATCAGTATGTTGTCCTGTTGGTATTTTAGCAACTGGACGCGGTTGTGACTTCTGGTCCAATGACGTCCCTTTCTGCAGATCTGAGGATTGTGGTGGAGAGGTTTATAAACGACACTGTTGGTTACTTATGTGTCACACCTACCTGATGAGAGGCCATGTATGGGCCTGAAATGTCGTTTGATGTGTGGTACGTTCCTTTTAAAAATAAAGGTAACTTCTTGTGCCACTAACCATGTGGGCTGTTTGCTACGAATCCGGATGAAGCTACGGATTGCGAGTGTAACGCATGCCTAGGATTGATTGCTGCCTCTTCTCTATTGTTTTCACTGATGTCAGATGCCAGAAGCTGATCCTGGCAGGTTACTACGCCTTCGGAGCAGATGGTGAAGGTCGTGTGGAGCGTACCCTCCATAGGACAGCTTACATTTGAGTAATTTGCTGAGCAACGCGATTTTTACAAGGCTGTTTATGAGTGTGCTACCTCGTTTTACATGTGTTTTTCTCTTTTGTACATTAAATAATGCACTAGAAGTTGCGATTTTTTTGCTTTGTTTTTTTCGAAGAAGTCAGATCATCCCTGTTATTTTCGTCTTTGAAAAAAACATGAATTCATATGCAGCATAATAGTGACGACGATGATGATGATGATGATGATGATGATGATATAGTGGCATTTTTGAACCATTATTAGAATGCCTGATAAATGACCCCAATGTTGTATCAAACAGAAAGATGAATATCTTCAGGCTACACTGTTAGACTGTTGCTTCAAAGACAGAATAAAATACTTTTTGCCCCATGATGAAGAGACTGTGGCAAATTGCAAGGAGAAGCAAATTGATTGTGTTGAAGCAGTGTTGGAAACGGAGGAAAAGCAGAGAGAAAAGGGCAATGAAGGTTCACAGAGACCTCAGTCCAGCACAAAAAAAATCACCCAGGAACTGATTATTCTTTGCCTCTGAAAGAAAAAAAATCTACAATTGCGGATTTCTCTTTGGGAGAGGGATCCGCGGAAATCCGCAGATCAAAGGAATCCCCCGATTCGAGGCGGATCCAGATTTGCGAAAAAAATTGAATTATTACAACACTACCAGTGCCGCCACTCTAACACTACCAGTACTATAGCACTTTAAAAGGAACATGCAACAATAGCTCTCTGCCAGTCTCCAGTATCAGTGCCCATGACAGTGTGGTCTAGTGCCAGTGGTGGCACAGGCAAGTGTGTGGTACAGCACTTGGCTTGTGTTTATTAATATATCTATGTCTGACTTCTTAACCAGCTACTCTTCCATCTCTCAGTAACACACAAGTGTAATGGAGGGCCCAAGGACATACTCCTTTTATTTTGTTAACCTTTTGCTCACAATAATGATTAGCCTGATATCACTACAGTGTAAGTCAGCACTCTTTTGAGTGTTAAGCATGCGTGAATCAATGCATTGCCCACTCCACAACCACTAATCTAGTAGCGCTGAGTGACTGCCTGACTCTGAATAAGTTGAGTAAGTAATTATAAGAATAATTATAAGAATAATTAATTAACACAGCTGGTCAGAGAGGCTGACTGAAAAACTAAATGTAGCTAAGTTTTGTTGCTGCATAATTAGTTACAGTCTCAGACCTCAGACTGACTTGCCAGTTGCCACAGAGTCTGTCAGTGTCACTGCATGCCTGCTATCACTGGCTTGTTGTGTGCTGTTGTTCATCTGCCTCCATCACCACCACCACCGCATCATCTACATCTACCACAACCAGTACCATCATCATTATCTTAATGGCATCATATTAGTTTATTTTATTTTGACCATCTAGTGGGGGCCTCTAAGAGAGTGACCATGTGGTTGGGTCAGTAAGGAACTCTCACACCACTTAGTTCTCAGAATAATGTCGTTTATTCAGGCAGAGAAGGGAAACCGCTTCATGGCATTTAGAGTACAAGTACAACATCAAGCTTGTTTCAGTCCTTACATTATCTTTGGAGGCAAGTCCAACATTATCCCAGGCACATCCTCTGGGAGGTGGCTTCCTCGTGGCTCCTTTTCTCGTAGGGTGTTGAATCCTGTAGGTCCCAAGAAAATCCCTCTGGGCAACTTGAACCCTTCAGCTCTTTCAGGTTCAGGAGCAGGAAGTACTCTACCTAAGCAACTTTCTGTCTTTTACAGGGCTAGCTTGCTCAGGAGATAATTACAAACAGCATAGCAAGCTTACAGCTAAGGTGTGGTCTCCTGAGCCTACACAGTGACCGAGAAAATAGCTGCTGACAGAGGTGGCCTGGCAGAAACTCACTCTCCAACAAACCAGCAATTGGCTCGAAATCCTCAGTCCTATCTGCTTTGTCTATCACAGAGCTACTTGCCAGCACAACTTGTTCCTCTGACACAGGATGAGCAGCAGGTTCCTGAGGCATGCACACTGGTACATCAACTTCCCTTGCTGTTCTGCCCTCACTGCCTGAAAGAGAAACATATCATCCTGAGTCTCGCAAAAGGACACATACTGCCCTGGCTGCCACCACTCATAATAAAAAAAAACGTTAAACAAAAAAAACCTCTCAAATTTATTTATCTCTATCTCTGCACCCTAACCACTATGTCCCACACACCCTCTCCCTTCCCTCACTAAAAAGTGTGTGAAAAACAGGCAGGAAGTAGGAGTGGCAAGATAAATGCGCTCAGTTTCAGACTGCATAATCCGTGGAACAGATTCTGTTGGATCCTGGGCACTGGATCCACAGAAACGTGCAACCAGAATCCACAGGCAGATTTTGCTCGTATTTAGGAGGGTGCAATCTGCATGTGAATTTCCTTGCACTGATTGGACCACACACAAAAAGTCGGGGGAAAAAATCAGCAGAACAGATTTTCACAGGTTCGAAACTGGCCAAAACTCACCTTAGTAAACTAGATACCCTCTGCCCGCCACAAACTGGACTGAACCGCGAGGCCGAGGTGGGGATACAGAAACACCGACCAAAGCCCATGAGATCGTGTCCGGAATGCAGAGTCATGGTCGTGGGTAGCCGGGTCAGGATCCCCTCAACAAAGTGCCTCCATTCCTGTGAAGCTATCGTTATGGCCAAAAGTTCCCGATTGCCCACTTCATAGTTCCGTTCGGCTGGGGTATATCTTTTGGAGAAAAATACACACAGGTACAATCTGGCTTTAGGATTTTTTTGTTGAGATAGCACTGCTCCTGCCCCAACATCTGATGCATCTACTTCCAGAGTGAAGGGTAGAGCGGGATCTGGATGTACCAGAACGGGGGCCGAGGCGAAGGCTGTGTTTAGTTTATAAAATGCATTAACCACCTCCACAGACCATTTAGAAGGATCCGCTTCTTTTTTGGTTAAGGCAGTGAAGGGTGTCAGAATGGAAGAAAAGTTCTGAATAAGTCGGTGGTAATGATTAGCAAATCCCAGAAAACACTGGACCGCCTTCAGGCTGATGGGACGAGGCCATTCCATGACGGCTTTGACTTTTTGCAACCTGTCAACAGTTCGGAGATAAGTGGTAACGGATATCGATTTTTTTTTTAAACATTTTTTTACCGTAATTTTGTTGAGTCGTCGGTAGTCGATACGTGGTCATAGCATTCCATCTTTCTTTTTAACTAACAAAACCCCTGCGCTCGTAGGAGAAATAGATTTCCGGATGAATCCAGGAGGTTCTCCCGAATGTTCTCCTTTCATGGAGCGGGTCTCCGGAGGTGAAAGTGAATAGGAAGCTCCCCTGGGAGGCACCGACCCGGGCAAAAGATCAATGGGACAGTAAAATGACCGGTGCGGCAGGAGTTCCTCGGACTGAACTTTATCAAAAACATCCTGAAAGGTGGAGTAGATATTAGGAAGGTTGGATTTCCCTTCCACTGGTACCGAGACCCCAGCCAATGTTTGTGATGGGACAGAACAGTTCTTAAGACAATGAGAGCTTCAATGTATGGATAATTGGGGTCACTAGCCATGGTCGTGGGTTGGAGATAGACAGGATCGTTGAGAGAAAAAGCCAAGGTTCCATTAAGATAAAGACAGCGAAGCAGCAAGGCAAGGCAGGACAGGCGATATAAAGTGCTTGTGACCAGCACGTCGTCACAAGGAAATAATATCTATGCTCAGCTAAATTGCAGCAGCAATAGATGAGCATATAAAGGGAGAGTAGCCAATAGCTGAGAAGTACAGCAGCAGAAGCTGTTGCAAGAACCAGCCCTCTAATTAATTGCTGAGTGAGTTCAGCACAGCAGGTGCTGACGAAGAACAGCAGCAATGTTTGTGTCAAAGCCTGGAGCAGAGTCTGCTGCTGATGCTGCTATCTCGTGGGCGACGACCCACGCCCGATCCTCACACCCTCTACAATTCAATATGCCGCTTTGTCCTCCAATGCAACTACAACACACATCACTGTGAAATGTTCAAAGAACTAGATTGGTCATCACTTGAGTCTAAGCGCAAAGTTCATCTTTCCTGTCTTGCCTTCAAATACTTTCTGGGCAAGATACCCGCCTATCTGAGCAAGCTCCTCACCCCTACCACATGCAGCACTTATCATCTGAGATCTGAGTCTCCAAAAGACTGTTCATGGTCCCAAGGTTCAGCAAAGTATCCGGCCGCTCCTTCTCTTACCGTGCACCTCACAACTGGAACAGTTGACCGAAGACTCTCACTTCCGCCACCAGTCTAAGTTCATTCAAAACTAAAGCTGCCTAACATTTTAATCTGGTCTGTAACAGTTACATACATGCATAATATATATTATCTTTAACTGTGCATGCTATGTCTTGTATATAATGTATAACCCTGTTCACTTAATGTAACTATGTATTTGTGACCATGCATTTGGCATCATAACTCTATGCCCAAGACTTACTTGAAAACAAGAGGTAACTCTCAATACTTCCTGGTAAAACATTTTATAAATAAATAAATACATAAATAAGGTTGACCCATCTCACAAATAGATGTTTGCTTCTTTCCTAGTGTTAACAATAATGACCACTAGGTGGCAGTAGATTCTTTTGTAAGCAGAACTGAAAGGTTTTTAGTGAAGATAGTTTTGTAGAGTGCTGAATGCTCTCCATAATAACATCTGTGTCTTTTCAGCACCCACCCAACTTTAGAGGGAACTTGTGCTATTTTTACATTAAGTGACTAAGGCTTTGATTCACTAAACTCTGACCCGGTTGAAAATATGCTTTATTTGAAGAAAGAAAACAGTTCTTTTTTATCGGTAATTCTCATGTTATTGCATAAAATAACGCAACTTTTCACTGATGCAATATTTGTGAGTTAAATTTAAGGAACATAAATTATTAATGCCAGATTATGAACATCTAAACTCCCATACCTGGAGATATTGGGCTAATACCATAAAATAATGCTAATTGTTTTCACCCACCCATGGCTGGCGTAAGGCCTATCTTTCCTGTGTTTTATTATGGCCACTATATACATAGGCAAGATAAGTCTAGTCAACCTAGAATAGGTGATACAAATAAATGTTATTACCAATAAGGAGGTGGTGGTGTCCTCTTACCGCTCCGCTGTCTGTCGATACTCTGCGGATCCTCCGGAGCCGTCTCAGGTCCCATCTCCGCCGCACTGGGAGTCGCCACGGCCGTGGGACTTCTACGCGGTTCAGGCCGCACCAGCGCTCGCCGTCGGGGGGTCTCTGCACTCGTCTGCTCCATCTCAGAGGTAAGTGGGACGTCTTTTTCACCACCGATGACAGGCTGTCTCTTTCATCCGATGAGGACTGCAACGGCTCCTCCGCTGGGGAATCACCTCGAGTCCTTGCTGCACCGCCAGTGGGTATTGGTACGAAACGGGCCCGCTCCGGTACCTCCACTGCGGTCGCGCTCTTCTCCGCCGGGACATCTCTTGGTGGCTGGGCCTGGGTCCCTACCTCAGGGGTGACATATGGGACCAGGGCAGCCTTCGCCTCCGCTTCCTCTACCTCGATCAGGGTTGCTGGAGAGGCACCTCGCGGGGTCTGAATCATAGGCCATGGCTCGACAGGCCATAAGTAGAACATGCCACACTGGGGGCACAGTGCCGCTGTGCTTGGGGCCGGTCCGGGTGTCCTGCATTGGACGCACAGGCACCGCAGATACTCTCGGCCATCAACCCCCACTACCAGGAAGCCTCCTGGAAACTGATACGTGGTTACACTTAGATCAGCCATCTTTTGCGCGGGGGTTGAGTTGCTCAGCTTGCTCTTAGCTCCTTCTCCGTCCACTGTCAAGAAGAAGTGAAGTTCCTCTGTCTCACTTCCTGTCCCTCCTTCCGCTGGGGAGGACAGCTCGGATTGGTTCTTGCTGTGCCCCCTCGCTCTGGTGGAAAAAAGAGGAGGGGCACTCTCTCTCTTTCTGTGACGTGGCTTCGTTTGTCGGCCAGTCACTGCACAGGTGGGCGTGGCATTGGCTTTCTCGCCGCTCTCCTCTTTTGGCTGGGGATCTGGGTTTGGCGCCAAACCCCTGCACATCTCTTGCCACATTTCCTTCACAGCCTGTTTGCACGCAGCATGTGCGCGATCTAGGCTCGGCGGGAATCGCCATTTTGGATTGCTGCAACCCGCGTTGCAGTGAATGATGCTGCTGTCGCCATTTTAACCTCCTCCGTGCCCCGCAGAGCACATGTATCTCTCACCGCCATCTTTAATGAGCCCTCTAAGCCCTCGATAGCGCTACTCTCAGTGCCTATAGTGCAACTCGTTCCTAGACACTCACTATACTTCAGGATGCTCTAACCAGTGAATACAACATATGGCATACCCCAGGCTAGGCAGAACTCCCTCCTAGTACACCGCACTCGCTGACGGTTCATCACAAGCACTCTGTGGTGTGTTTTCTGGATACTGGCTAGGTTACTTGGCATTTCCTAAGTACTGGGCGTCTCCTACTTTTGGCCACTCATAGTGCAGACCCTGTGTTGAAGTCCCTGGACTTGTTAACAGGCTAACCCCCACAGGATTCCTACACTATCTGCCTCAAAGGACTAGAACAGCTATAGCCACATTACCCAAATTTACATCATCCTCCTAGGGCACCCAGGGTGTACTGTGTGAGAGAACATTCTCTCCTGACTACCCCTAGTCTGCAAACATGCCCTTCTTTCTGTAGCACTTGCTCTGAAAGTGTACCTATTACTTTCAGTTCTGCTTCGCTGAAAACCTGTCCTGTTTATCTCAGCAATCTCAGCTATCTCAACTGCGCCTCCAACTGTAGCCCCCTCTCCCCGGGCCAATCGCAGATCGGGCCCCCTAAGGTGTACTTGGGTCTGGCTACATGTTTTTATGTGGTGCATACCTGCTGGCAACAGGAGGGCCTGAGTCTCCCGCGATGACATGGGGGATAACAGGAACAGGTTTCTTGGGTGGATGCCTTCGTTCTCATTCAGTGGTGCAGCGCCTCCATCTTTAGTAAGCCCCAGGAATGCGGGGTGGAATCCTTACAAAGAGTTCCCACACAGGGATGAGAGATTCCAGTCTCACACTGGTTGGTCTTTCTTATAAAAGCAGCAGTCTTTATTCGCAGCAGCAGCAGCAGCAACAGCAGACAGGATGTCTGATCCACTTAGATTGCTCTCCTTTAGGATGGTCCCTCCCTGCCACCACTCTGGATCAAGGGCATCCAAAGTGGGGCTAACTCTTCCCTCACCCCCTAAGCAGGGTGAGAGGCACTGGTCCACCTCCCTACACTATGGTTGGATCAGCTCTACTCATGAGCTAATCACTCTCCTTCTCCAACTGTAACTCCAGCTCACTAACTAACACTTGTCACACACTGGACCAGCCAGTAGTAGACACACACACTGAATAGGAAGTGCACTGCTCTTTATGATATCAGCAGGCACCGCCCCTGTGTCTCTTGCCTTGACACAGAGTCAGGTGACCTACCTCCACCACTCAGGGCAAGTGCTTGAAGTGGAGGAACCCCATGATAACTCCTGGCAACCTGCCCTTACCAGGGATTATACCAGGAGGAGGATAGAACTATAGCCCTATTTCTTACCAGGGCTACATACATCTATATCCAAATTATAAATGTTACATACATCTCAAAATACAGCACCAAGTTCTTACTGGGGCAGAAAGTATCACATAAAGGAAAAAGCAAAAAAAGGAAGGAAACAGAGACTGCTAATTAGGTCCCAACCGTATGTAGACTGTAAAAGACTTAACTGATCAGTTCCCCCTACATACAGTACATTTTTTTTCTTACCCCCAGTCCCTTATTAACATGTATATAAATACCGGCGGCACATGGTACTGTAAGTATCTGAGGAAACAGGGATCACAGAGCTAAAATTAATATGGTTCAGCTCCAGAGACCCCCTGCTGAAAAAATGGGGGCATGTAACTGGGAATACTTTTTGTGCTTTTTTAATGTACACTTTTTTATTTTCATTTTTTAAATAACCCCATGTTGGCTGTGCCGTGCAGCACATTTTGGTTTCTGTTCCACTTTTTTTTTCCCTTTATCCTTTTTTCCTTACTCTAGTTTTAGGAGGGAACCCAGAGACCAAACCGGAAGTGACGCAAGACGCCGACAGAAGCGACGAGGATCGCGATCTGGGGAAAGGAATCGTGAGTGCAATACCAGTATCACTGCTACATTCATGGTGTATATCTGTATACCTTTTTATCTTTTATAAAATTGGTTCTATATGTAGCCAGGTCCCCTTTGGCTCCCCGGTTCCTCGTTCTGTTTCCCCTTACCTTCGCCAGTGAGAAGGCAGCTGCGGGGGCAAGCGCGTCGCCGGGGGCTCCCGGTGGCGTCGGAGGCAGGGCGCCGCCATCTTTTTTATTTCTGCGCATGCGCGGAGGCTTGCGCAGATGCGATGCGGCAGCCATTACAGAAAGGAAGGGTTTGCAGAGATGGCGCTCCGTAGATCAGGGGTTCACCAAGGTCGCACATGTGCAGCTAGCAGCGGCAGCCATTACAGACTCGCACATGCGCAGTGCAGATCACGCACGCGGCCCCAATGATAGAAACCTCTATGGTGAACTACAACACCCAGCAGCCTCTTGGGTCTGCCCTATGATCCCTGTCACATGCAGCCAGACAGCCAATAGGGCTTGCAGCTTCTCCTGCTGGAGAAAGATATATTGTTGCGCACCGATCATGCGCGTCAGTTGGTGCGGGGATAAGGTAGGGGGAAGCAGTAAGTGGAGGGAGCAGTGCTTCTATACTAAGCCAGGTTACCCCCTAGGCCCCAACTAGGCCCAACTCCCCTTCAGTTTGTGGCTGCTCTAGGGAAGGCCCCTGCAGTTAGGGACTTTGCCCTGTTAGAAGTCAGCTTATTCAGGGACACAGCTACAGTGCTGCGTGCTCTGACAAGAAGGGTCAGTGTGCAGGGAATCATTCTCTGCAGTAGCAGAGACAGAGACTGTCTGAGCGGTGAGGTCGCTCAGAATGAGACCATCCCGCAGGAGGAGGACGCCATCGCTGAGGCTTCGGTGCTGGACACAAACGGGTCCTCTTCCATTGTTCTGCGGTACCCGGGTGCAGGAGCACCGGGCAGGTACTATCCAAATCACCAAGTGCACCAACTTACACTTCATCTTAGTGGGCAGCGCTGTCCCACACGTGGGTGGGGTTGTGGGACTATTGGGACTTTTGGGTACAAGGACTTTGGGAATACTGTGTGGGGTTATCACCCATGAGGAGCAGTGTGTTACGCCGGTGCTGCCCGCAGACCAGACCCGTCCCCTGTGCTGAAGGGGGAAGTAGGGATACACGCACCCGCAGCAAAGGGAGCGAGTCCGGAGTGTGGTGGTAAGCGTTGCCAGGCCAGATATAAGTTACGTAGACAGTACTTGCCGGTACCGGGTATAGGAGTAGAATAGTGATTGCCTTGCCGAGGTCAGGGAGCGGAGAGATGGGGAAGGTTGAAGTCCAAGCCGTGATCGTGGGATACCAGAGAATACGTAGTCCAAGGAGAGCCGAAGTCGAGAGCCAAAGGGGGTAGTCGTACGAGCCATGTTAAAACCTGTAGTAACCGAGAGTTCACCAAACACTTCCATACAGAGACTATGTCGAGCGATGAGTGAGGGCTCAGAAATGCTAGATTAGGCTGGGCTGACCAATCAGGGATGGAGGTGGGTCAGGAGGACTGCAGGGAGCCTCTTTGGATAGGTGTGGCTGATACAACCCAGGTGAGCACTGGTAGCACTCTGATTACACCCGTGCGGTGTACGGGGGGTGGAGCCTCATAGCAGGAGTGGAAGTAGAAGAGTGGATGCTGGGCGTGCGCTCTGTAAGCTGCGTGTGCACGCGACCAGCGTTGGAGGAGGACACACGTGTGCCACTGAGAAAGAGGAGGAGTGGTGGGGCCGCCGACTGGAGGGGCCCTGCGGTGACGCAGGAGCTGACGGCCCGTGGAGGCAGGTAAGCGGAGGTTGTGCTGCTCCCTGAGGGTAGTCTGTGTGTTGCACGGATGGTGCTGAGAAATCAGATTCCTAAAAGTACCCTATGGGGAAAGGTCACAGTTGTGGTCTAAAAGAAACCTATTTGCACTCACTATTTCCAAATGCTAGGCTAGGAAATATTCAATCCTTGGAGTTGCCTCCATAGCCATACATAAATTTATAAAAACATATTTATTAACATATATGCAACAAATAAACAGCTTATAAGTCAACCACTTTGTGGATAAAAATGCAACGGGGTGGGATATAAATTTTTTGGTATAATCACCAGAGCAAGGCTACATAAGAAGTGTATTTATCACTCTAGGGTGATGTGATCCTAAATGGTGGATAGGGGATAAAGGGTTAACACCTGTTAGTTCATGTATCTAAGTGTGCAGATTATTAATTCATCCGTCTACCATAATTGGCTAGTGTAGTATACATAGCTGCATGAGATGCTAATTTGCATCAGTTTCCACCTAGAGACAAGGTGACGTGATGTCAGCTGTGTATGTTAGTACAGTTGTCAAACGTATATGCATGTGCCTAGAAGCGGATGATCCGCAGTCTGGTGACGTCACTGTAATCTGTATACACACAGGAACACCATAGTAGTCTACAGTCGCCGGGGTATTGACATATAATTGTCCGTCTAGTACTCGGCTTCTCCCTTATGGCAAAGATAAACCTCAGTATCTCTACTTCCACCTAAATAATATTTCTATGCGTATAAACACCGCTATGATGAAAGGCTATGTACAATCAGAGCCTAAAACCGCTATACATGTGGAGCATATTGCCCGTGTTGCTGTATCAGTGTAGCGTTTATCCTCTATTCAGCTTCTATTAGTTAGCTGATGCACGCATACGACCTGGTATTCAGCGTCTAGCCTTGGTCAATACCCACGGACCCGCGCTTCCAGATGACGTCACCGGAAGGACGTCATCACGTACCGATGTACGTTTCACGCATACAGCGCTTCGTCAGGGTAATGGGAGTGGTTAGCTGATTCCCTCCCTTGCTTCTTATACTGAAGGGTTCGAGGCGGGGCTTTCGCCTCAACCTATCCGCTTGTGATTTAGATAAGGGGACTCAAATTGATTACAATTCACTCTTGGTCCGCCTATATTCTATCCAATGTACTGTGGATTGTTATGAGTCACGTATTGATCTCATTAAAAACAGGAATGGTTTTTAACCAACTCCAAGGATTGAATATTTCCTAGCCTAGCATTTGGAAATAGTGAGTGCAAATAGGTTTCTTTTAGGCCACAACTGTGACCTTTCCCCGTAAACTACCATTACCTATACCCGTATAGCCTGGCCTTCGGCAGCTATTGCTAATTCTGGGCCTTTCCTCTGTCAGTCCTGTTAGAACAGGCAGTGGAAAGGTTAATTCCTTCAGTTGGCCTGTTTGTGAGTTTCAGCTCTGAAGTATTGTAGCAATATTCAGGGGCAGACCTAAGCAACATTTGAATGTGTTAATCCAAAGGGTGGATATGGGTTGGAACACCCCCTGATGTGTGTGTGAGCCAATCGGTATCCAGCTTTGAGTTGTAATGATTCAAAGCTAGAAACACTCCCTGAGGATATTCAAATTGAGACATATTCCCAAATTCAGTTAGTGATCAGGAGTCTAGAGAGAGAGAGAGCTGAGAGAGATAGGAAGACAAGAAGAGGTCTCCCCCTCTTGCCCCACCTGGGTAAGGAGGGGGGGAAATCAAGCTGCCATGAACAGAGAGGCAGAGATTACACCATGCCTGTGATATCATGCTGTATGCTGTCTGCACACCTATGCTGAATAAAGATCCACGGAAAAGAAGCTGCTGTGTGTGTCACTGTTCCTGGTGTGAGGAGAATGGAGTGTCAGTGGGGGTCTCTCCTCTGGAGACCCCAGGGGATCCCTACTGGCTGGAGGCACTGCACCACCCAGAGAGAGCAAGGTACCCTGTCCCACATCACCTCCTGTCCCTGTCCTGGTTCTCCCCACAACACCGCGGAGCCCTCAGCCCTCCTGTTTGCCAGCAGGTCACAGCACCCAGACCACTCAGTGACCAGAAGGAGTGTACCCCCCAATCTCATGTCGGGTGGGGTACCATAGGAGGGTTACAATTGGAGGCGCTGCTGAGATATATGAGGACTGCTCCCCAGGACAGGACAGGTTTTTCAACGGGACAGGTTTTCAACGACAGAGGAGACCATGCAGCAATTTCAAAGACTTTGTATGCAGCACAGAACAGCAGCCATAGACTCTGCCGTGAGGGAACCCCTCCTTGAAGCTCCCCCAGGGAGGGGGTTACCCTAATGAAGAAGACGTTGCTGTGGGACTATTCCTGGTGGCTATGCACCAGGGAGCGTACATCTTTACATGCACTTCAAGGGGACAGAGGCTGCTCTATGATTGCATAGGGACCTTTGTGCACCCATCTACATTACCAAGAAGAAAATAGTGGCCGGTTCCTGAGGCTTCACCAGGGAGCTGGCTGCCTATTAATGGCACTGCAGCAGGGGCGACTGACCTGAGGCGTCCCCAGGGAAGTGTGGCCACCCTCCTGTACCCACAGCGGAGAGTGAGGGGGACAGGGAACTCTGGGGATTACGCCTATGACCCCTGTGCACCCCATCTAAGAAGAAAAGGGAGGCAGGTCCCTGAGGCTTCACCAGGGAGCTGGCGGTCCCTTAATGGCACTGCAGTTGGGGCGACTGACCTGAGGCGTCCCCAGGGAAGTGTGGCCACCCTTCTGCACCCCACGACGAAGAGAGAGGTAAGGGGGCAGGGACTACAAGAGAATGTCTGTAGGTCCCTGTGCACCCAGCAGTAAGAGTTACTGCCGTCCCTGTGCGAGGCGTTCCCTGATGCTACCCCAGGGTGCGTGATACTCAAAGATTACAGGGACAGAAATGTATTTGGGGCTCCTGAATGCAAACGGAGACCCCACTGTGCTGGACTATGTTCAATCTGGCGTTTCCTGCTCCTACAGGGATGTCATGTATTTTGTGCTCTCAAAATGGCGACTCCAGCTCTTCTGGGGGCCGCATGGACTCTTTGTGCTCAAAATGGCGTTTCCCGCCTTACCAGGGAAGCCATGTGCTGTTCTGCAAGGATTTCTGCATTTTGCAAGCTTGTGCTGCTCTTCAGCTTGCAAGAAAGTGCGGGAACTGTTCAAACACCTCCCACTTTGCTTGTTCTGGATTGGACTATCCTATCTACCAGGGGGAGGAGCTAAGTGTGTTCCACGGAGCAACAGGAAGTGAGGGGCCAGATGCACTTCCACTTCAAACACTGGTGGTTGTGTCTGCCAGGCTGCCTTGCTTGCTCCTCTATGAGAGACTGGGCCTGTGTGCTGAGAAGCCTGTCAGCAGCACAGAGGCTGATGACATCACTGAGGTCTCTACCATTACCTCCACCGTACCCGAGTATGCTATGGAGCTGTCAGTTCCAGTAACTGTTGCTGGTGCCTTCCATCTGATCCACGCTGCCAGCGTGGGTGCTACACCACAGAGGTATCGGCCGATGCCTCCCACGTACTCAATGCAGCTGGGAACTGCCCTGCTACTCATGGCGGTGAGCTGCATATCCTGTCTACAGATCCCCGCTGGGATCAAGCCCAGAAAGCTGCGGAGCTGTATCTGCGGCGTCAGCAGGAGAAGTGCCGGCCGGCACCACCCCTGATGACTGCATCGACTACCATTGCTACTCCACCACTGGGAGCTAACATGGCCGCTGAGTCGCCCGGCCGGGTGAGCTCCAGAGAGATCCAGGCCGCTCCGGTGAGTATTACCCTTCCGGTTGATCCTTTCCTCCTGACATGCAGGGAGCGGAAGAAGTCCCGGGAGGCCCTTCAGGCCCAGGCGCTGGCTGAAGCCCGCTGCTGTAAGAGCATAGGGAGGGGCAAATTGAACTTGACCCAGGACTGTGCCATTGCTCCTCCCGGGGAGAGTGCCCTGAACGTGCCCCTAGAGACTTTGGTGCTGGCCCCTTGTCACCGGAGGCCCCAGTCCCTGAGTCATCTGCCCCGCATTCCCCATCCAACACCAGTCCCAAGGTGCGACCCTTGACCCCCAGGCCCTCTTCACCTGGAAGCCCCGTGGCTCCCTATGGACAATATGATTATGTCTGTTATGCAATTGGAAGGGTCTGTGCATTGGGGGGATAGTGATGATGAGGGGATAAGTTCAATGCAATCTGAAAATGTTTTGTCTCCTGTCATAGAGGAGGCAGAAGGGACCCCTGTATGGGTAGGTCCTATATTCTGGGTGCTGCCGGGTACTGCTACTGACAGAAGCTTGGTGAAATTTAGTAGAGCAGCCCGAGTAATAGTTCATAGGTTCAAAAAGATGGGCTATGAGTTCCCATATCTACCTAATGAAACTGAGAGAATGATCAGGAAGCCTGCTCATTACTATTAATGTGTTCTATTACTGCTGTAGTAGAAATGGTTCTGTTTAGTTAGTCACTGTATTGCCATGTATCTGTGTCCATGCAGTAGTGAGTATGTCAGTTCTGTCAAGCTGGAGTGCATAGGAGTTATTGCATTTCAGCTCATGTAATTTACAGGTGTTGCTCAGCAAGGTAAGGGTTATACCTGCTGCAGTCCAAGCCGGGACGGTTGGAGTTTTACCAGAGGGAGTATATAGCCTGGCCTTCGGCAGCTATTACTAATTCTGGGCCTTTCCTCTGTCAGTCCTGTTAGAACAGGCAGTGGAAAGGTTAATTCCTTCAGTTGGCCTGTTTGTGAGTTTCAGCTCTGAAGTATTGTAGCAATATTCAGGGGCAGACCTAAGCAACATTTGAATGTGTTAATCCAAAGGGTGGATATGGGTTGGAACACCCCCTGATGTGTGTGTGAGCCAATCGGTATCCAGCTTTGAGTTGTAATGATTCAAAGCTAGAAACACTCCCTGAGGATATTCAAATTGAGACATATTCCCAAATTCAGTTAGTGATCAGGAGTCTAGAGAGAGAGAGAGCTGAGAGAGATAGGAAGACAAGAAGAGGTCTCCCCCTCTTGCCCCACCTGGGTAAGGAGGGGGGGAAATCAAGCTGCCATGAACAGAGAGGCAGAGATTACACCATGCCTGTGATATCATGCTGTATGCTGTCTGCACACCTATGCTGAATAAAGATCCACGGAAAAGAAGCTGCTGTGTGTGTCACTGTTCCTGGTGTGAGGAGAATGGAGTGTCAGTGGGGGTCTCTCCTCTGGAGACCCCAGGGGATCCCTACTGGCTGGAGGCACTGCACCACCCAGAGAGAGCAAGGTACCCTGTCCCACATCACCTCCTGTCCCTGTCCTGGTTCTCCCCACAACACCGCGGAGCCCTCAGCCCTCCTGTTTGCCAGCAGGTCACAGCACCCAGACCACTCAGTGACCAGAAGGAGTTTACCCCCCAATCTCATGTCGGGTGGGGTACCATAGGAGGGTTACACCCGTATGCACCCTATTTGTTACCACACAGCCCTATATTTCTACATAGTTGGTGAGCGGCAGCCATCTCTCTAAACCTTCCTAACAATACCCCCCTCTTCAGGAACGGCCTCTGGACGGTCCTCAAATGGTTTCTCCGGAAACCTCCTTCTGAAGGCTCTAAGAAGAGCCGGAGCGTGAATGTCCTTTAAAGGAACCCAAGACCTCTCCTCGGGTCCAAAACCTTTCCATTGTACCAGGAACTGGAGTTGAACCCTGGACACGCGGGAATCCAATAGAGATTGAACCTCATACTCTTCGTTATTTTGGATGGTAACTGGATCCGGCTTGTGATTCTGGTCCGGGAAGAAATGACTGGAGACGAAAGGTTTTAAGAGAGAAATATGAAAAACATTGGGGATCTTCATACAGTGTGGTAGCTGGAGACGAAATGCCACAGGATTGATCTGTTCTAAAATAGGAAAAGGGCCCAGGAATTAAGGTGCCAATTTTGGGGATGGTAACTTTAAGTGGATATTTATAGAGGAGCGCCATACCAAATCCCCTGGCCTGTACCTGGGCGCAGGACGACGGCAGCGATCAGCCTGAAGTTTAGATCTGTGGGAGGAGTTGAGAAGGGTCGTTTGAATCCTGGACCATGCTGTTTGGAGAGAAGAAATGCGTTCGTCTACGGCCGGTACCCCAGAAGGAATGTTGGAGATGGGCAAGCAGAGAGGGTGAACCCCATAATTTATTTTAAAAAAAGGCGACTCACGGGTGGCTTCATTCTTAGCAGAATTAACAGCATACTCCACCCAAGGGAGGAGTTGAGTCTAATCATCCTGGGAGTCAGATATAAAGCATCTTAGGTACTTTTCCAGGGACTGATTAATCCTCTCCGTCTATCCGTTGGACTGTGGGTGATACTGTATGCAGAGGAGAAAGAGGAAGAGATGGCCAATCACTTAGTGAAAGTTCTCCAAAACTTGGACACAAACTGGGACCCTCTGTCAGAAACGATAGAAGAAGGGATCTCATGAATCCGAAAAATTTGATCCGTAAAGATATCAGCGAGGGCGGGAGAGGTGGGCATAAGTAGGATAACATGAGCCATCTTAGAGAATGTATCCACGACCACCAAGATTGTGTTCATTCCTCTGGATTTGGGTAACTCCACGATGAAATCCATAGAAATAAGGGACCAGGGACGGTCGGGGACTGGAAGAGGTAGGAGGAAACCTTGGGGTTTTTGACGAAGTGTCTTGTTCTCCGCGCAGATAGGACAAGCGCGGGTATATTCCAAAATATCTTGGTACATTTTGGGCCACCAAAAATTCCGACGAATAAGGTCGAAAGTCTTGTTAAAAATGGCCTGCGGATTTCGAAGAGTGACCCCGGGTCAGGACTTCAGGGACAAACTTGGGGGGGTACGAAGAGTTTGCTGTCGGGAACCACCAAGTCCTTAGGAATGCATTTCTGAGAATGCATAATTTTATCGAGGTTCTTGAAGGTAGATGTGGCGAGAATCCTCTCCTGTGGGAGAATGGTCTCCAAGGACTCATCTGGTCTCTCCTCAGAGGAATGTTGTCTGGAAAGTGCGTCTGCCTTTACATTCTTTGTCCCTGGAATATAAGAAAGGTGAAAATCAAACCTGGAGAAAAAAAAAGAGACCAACGAGCCTGTCGTGGACCAAGGTGTCGGGCATTCTCGATGTAGAGAAGGTTTTTGTGATCCGTGAGGATAGTAAACGGTTCTTTTGACCCCTCCAGGAGATGTCTTCACTCTTGGAGAGCCATCTTCACGACCAAGAGCTCCCTGTTGCCGACGTCGTAATTCCTCTCAGCCTTTGAGAATTTCTTGGAGAAGTATGCACAGGGGTGTAACTTGTCTTGGGGGGTAGGCCTCTGAGACAGCACTGCCCCTGCGCCGCAGTCAGAGGCGTCAACTTCCAACACAAAGGGGAGATTGGTGTTAGGATGATGAAGGATAGGTGTGGATACAAATGCATCATTGAGTACCTGGAAGGCGGAGTGAGCCTCAGGTGACCAAGCAGATGGGTCAGCCCCTTTCTTCGAAAGAGCTGTAAGGGGCGCCACAATGGTAGAAAAATTACGTATAAACTTGCGATAGTAATTCACGAACCCCAAAAAGCGTTGTATGGCCTTGAGAGTATCGGGTCTAGGCCATTCAGTCACTGCCTGAAGTTTACCGAGATCCATCATAAAACCCTCGTCAGAAATGATGTAACCCAGGAATTGGGTAGAGGTCTGGTGGAAGGTGCACTTCTCCAGCTTAGAGTACAGATGGTGTTCATGGAGGCGAGAGAGAACGTAGGAGGTGTGGCGAATATGATCCTGGAGGTCTTGGGAAAAAATCAGGATGTCATCCAAGTAAACTATTACAAAAATGTTGAGTACCTTACGAAAAACGTCGTTGATAAAGTCCTGGAAGACTGCTGGGCATTACATAACCTGAAGGGCATTACAAGATACCCGTAGTGGCCGCTATGTGTGTTGAATGCCGTCTTCCATTCGTCCCCCTGTCTGATGCGCACCAGATTATAGGCTCCACATAGATCCAACTTTGAAAAAATCTTAGCCCCTTGTAGTTTATCAAAGAGTTCGGTAATGAGGGGAAGGGGGTAACGATTTTTAACGGTGATGCAATTCAAACCCCTGTAATCAATGCAAGGCTTTAACGAGCCATCTTTCTTCTTCACGAAGAAAAATCCAGCTCCTGCTGGGGAGTTGGAGGGGCGAATGAAACCCTTCTTGAGGTTTTCTTGGATATATTCGTCCATGGTCTGAGACTCTGGTAGAGACAAGGGTTAGGTCTTGGATTTAGGCAAACTGTAACCTGGGACAAGATCGATCGGACTATCATAGGTCCTGTGAGGGGGCAAAAGATCCAACTGGACCTTATTGAAAACGTCCCAGAATTGATGGTAAACGGAGGGAAGGATAATCTCAGGAACGGTGGTATTAGCCAAAAGTTGGGATGCTTCACCTGACCTCGGTTTCCAAGTGATGGGTCAAGAGAAAGTCCAATCAATCAGAGGATTGTTTAGCTGTAACCACGGAAGGCCAAGGGTTATGGGTGTTCCAGGAGCATGGATGGCATCGAGGACTAGGGTCTCCTTGTGAGAATGGGAGGTCAGAAGGAGAGGAGCCATCTCTAAGGAGATGTATGCCGGGGTAAGAGGACGTCCGTCTATACCGACCAGTGCGATGGGGTTCTCCTTCCTCACGAGCGGTATGTGGTTCAGCCTAGCTTATTCAAGATCCATAAAGTTTCCTCCTGCTCCCGAGCAGAACGCTGCGGTAGAGGTATGAAAGTTATCGCCCGTAAGAGAGACAGGTATGGTGAGCTTCTTAGGGAATTCTCCCTTAGGGAGGGGGCAAGGAGACATGACACCCAGCGAGAGCCCCTCTGTGAATTTGCATTCAGAAAGGCCAATACATTAGCCAAGTCCATCTCTAGAAGCATGTTTCAATCAAAAAAATCAAACATAAGAAACATACCAAAAGGTTTTTTCCCTTGTGGTTTCTGTAGGTACTGCAAATATGCATCTCCCACCAAAAGAATACGTACATCATTACCTAACAGCAGATACAGGATAAATACCTTTATAAATTGTCAAACTACTCATGTTGTGTATGTGATTACCTGTGGTTGCAAATACAGATACGTAGGTAGAACCACCAGGTCATTATATGTTAGAATCTCTGAACATATTAGATTAATAAACAAACATGACCTTTTCCACCCAGTTTCTAAACATTTTGCACAATGCCCACACGGGGGGCTAAAGAATTTTTCGTTCTTTGGTGTAGATTAGAACATGTCTCTGTTCATGTAAGAGGCTAAATCGCCTCAACAAAAAAAGAAATGTCATGGATTTTCTCATTGAATACTTTGCAACCTTTTGGTTTAAATGTTGAATGGGAATTGAAACACTTCCTTCATGATTGATTCATCTTATGCCTCTCATTGTATTCTTCATTTCCTCCCCCCCTTCCCCCCCCCCTCCCCCTCCCTTCCCCCCCCCTCCCCCTAACCCTCCCCCCTCCCCTCCCCCTCCCTTCCCCCTCCCTTTCCCCCCTCCCCCTCCCCTTCCCCCTCCCCTTCCCCCTCCCCCCCCCCCTCCTCCCCATCATCTTTATTTTATTTATGCATACAGATGTCATAATTAATGGATTATATGCTTTATTCAACTGTTTAGACAGATTAATGCTTATAAATTTAAAATTCAAAAACAATATTTCAACATTTGTGTAGATTATATATTATGAATTGCTATATCCTTCTGTTGATATTGTTGCTCTCTACATATATACATTTTTTCGTCATTCAAATCCATGGGTATATCATAGCATTATTGCAATATGTTTATCAATTTATTGCTTAATCCGGACATGAATTGTGCATATACATGTTTTTAATATGACCTGATCATTAAGACATTGCTTTACATATTCGGTTACAATGTGAGGATTTATGGTATAAGCAATGGTGTTCAGGTCATCCTGATTTTTGTAGATCACTATGTTTTACGTGACATCTATGTTATGGGGAGTGTGTTGATGGACACCTGGTGTACGATTCTATTGGGAAATGAGAACAGGTGTAGCAATTTGGAACACCCTATAACTAGATGGTTTTAGCGCAAGCGGATCACTCTTTTGACAAAGGCCCCACAGGCTGAAACGCGTCAAGAGGATCCGCTTGCACATTTTGTGTGAATAAAGCTAACTTCAGTCATCCATCAGCCTTCTCCATTTATTGCGGCTGTGCGGCGGCTTTACCCCCCTCGGGAGGATTTTCTCATAACCTTCTCCACAAATCTGAGCTATCATTATCTTACTAGTGGGTTTAAGAGATGCATTTTGACTAAACAAGTATTACTCACGCAATACTACTTGGAGCATTAACTGGTTCACAGTAGTCAGGACTATCTTGCTACCCATATCTACAGGGTGACCATAGTAGAACATATAGACCGTTTAGTGTCTATTTTAAATACTGTATATGATAACATAATAAAGACAACATATACCGTTTTTAATACACATTTATTAATAAAACTAGTAGATACACATTTTTCCACCCCTGACCACACTATTTTATAAAGGTCTGCAGTGCGCCTACAAAGGGATCTTTCTGTGTGCCTTCCTTGGTACATCTCCACGCTTATATTAATCCTGGGTAAGGTCAGAACGTTGCTCCCAGACCGGGGAGGCCCAAGCAAGGGTGCTGCCCATCAGGAGGTTATAAATGTAGGCTACCTTCTTACGTCCAGTATCGAAGTGATGGGGGGGCATTTCAAACTGCACCTCACACTGGTTGAGAAAACCCCTACATTCTTGCGGTTCGCCAGCGTAGGGTTTGGGAGGCGGAATTTTTACATCAGAGCTGCTAGCAACTGTTGCGCTTGCGGGCTGGGGGTTAACACCAGAAGAGGGGTCGGCTGGTACTCGGGCCGAGAGTACCGTGACCTGACGCGTTAATGCCACAATTTGATCCGCCATGGCCTGGTTTTGCTGAAGCAGATCAGAGAGAAACTGCCTTAGTTCAGTCTGGTCTGCGTCTTGTGGGCTCGACATAATGTTACACCGATGCTGCCCGCAGACCAGACCCGTCCCCTGTGCCAAGGGGGAACTAGGGATACACACACCTGCAGCAAAGGGAGCGAGTCCGGAGTGTGGTGTTAAGCGTTGCCAGGCCAGATATAAGTAACGTAGACAATACTTGCCAGTACCGGGTATAGGATTAGAATAGTGATTGCCTTGCCGAGGTCAGGGAGCGGAGAGATGAGGAAGGTTGAAGTCCAAGCCGTGATCATGGGATGCCAGAGAATACGTAGTCCAAGGAGAGTCAACGTCGAGAGCCAAAGGGGGTAGTCGTACGAGCCATGTCAAAACCTGTAGTAACCGAGAGTTCACCAAACACTTCCATACAGAGACTATGTCGAACGATGAGCTCAGAGATGCTAGATAAGGCTGGGATGACCAATCAGGGATGGAGGCGGGTCAGGAGGACTGCAGGGAGCCTCTCTGGATATGTGTGGCTGATACAACCCAGGTGAGCACTGGTAGCACTCTGATTACACCCGTGCGGTGTACGGGGGCAGAGCCTCATTGCAGGAGTGGAAGTAGAAGAGTGGATGCTGGGTGTGTGCTCTGTAAGCTGTGTGTGCCCGCGACCAGCGTTGTAGGAGGACACACGTGTGCGTGCGGGACGGAGGACACGCGCCTGCCACTGAGAAAGAGGAGGAGCGGTGGGGCCACAGAGGGGAGGGGCCCTGCAGTGACGCAGGAGCTGATGGCCCATGGAGGCAGGTAAGTGGAGGTTGCGCTGCACACTCTGAGTCTCCCTGAGGGTAGTCTATGTGTTGTGCGGACGGCGCTGAGAAATTAGATTCCTAACATAAGGTAATGAAGGAGTTAACTCTTCCCTTAACCCCACCCACCCCCAGCAAGGCCTAAACACCCAACATGGGTCAAATACCACCTTCACCCACCCCCGCTACCCACAATAAACATGGCATTGGTAGTTAACCCCTTAATTGCCTTAGCGGTTAGCCACTAAGGTAATGAAGCTGACTTTAAATGCATTTTTCATGCATTGGATTGATGCCGGGGTCTCTGGTGCTCATATTAATGTGTATCAGCGCTGGAGAACCCGGCATCAAACCGATGCAGGAAAACAAAAAAGTCTAAGTCCCTCCCTCGCAATCCTTCTCACCAGCTTTTGTTGGCGAGAAAAATTTAGGATAAAATCGCAATTCCAGAGCCTCAATAAGATAATCGAGACTAATAGAATTGCACGATTTTATAAAAATTGCGATTTCGAGCTTCTCGTCGGCAACCACATGGTGGGTTTGGCCTGGAACCAGATATCAGATATCGCAGGTCCTAACACTAACTGATTAAAATTCTTATTTACCTGTATAATTACAGGAAGAATGATCTGCATTGGATCTGTCACAACCAGCTGCATGAAAAGACCAGTACAAATGGAAAGTGGGGAGGGGCGAGCTTAAAACCTGGGGAGGAGGGGCCACTAACCTCCAAAATAGCTGAGACCAGCTGGACAAAGTTAATAAACACACAGATACCCAGATACTCAGAAGCACTCCTTTTGACACTTATATACATGTATTATAATTTTGGGGGTTTATATGAGCTTACTGGGTATCTGTGAGGCTACAAAGATATTTTGGCAAAAGAAAACATATGTGTTCACCTTTTCTGGCTGTTGAGGAAATATCTTTGCTCTGCAAACAACTCATTAAAAGCAATTATCACAGGAAAATCAAAAGCTTTTTTCAATAACCCCTCTTAAAATCATTATACACATTACCTAAAAAAAAATATACACGTCAGATAAAAGAACACACCACTCAAGAACTGTATAATAAGAATATCAAAGAGATGTAAGAAGTTGATATATAGCAATAATATTGAGAGAAATGAATAGAATAATGAGAGAATAATGAATCCTAAGGCTATGAGAAATAGGTATTGCACTATGTATTTTTTGTCATGTTGGAAGTAGCTTTTGGCATCTTTGTTTGTTTTTTATTGTAAACATTAAGCCACGCCCACTAGCACTCCTTTGGACACTTATATACGTTTCCAAACTATGCAAGACAATGTGACTGGAATAAAATGCCATCATTGAATGAAATGAACAGAGCTTGGATTTAGACATAGAGAAAGGAATTGAATACATGTCAACATTTGACAATAAGTCATGTTGTTGGGATAGTGAAGGAAGACCCCAAGTGTTTCATATTAATGGCTGGTGACGTAATCGCATCTGGGTCTGTGTACACGGAGTTCTGGGCGTCCCTGCGCTTTAGCTGGCTGTATTTTCAAGTGCTGGCAACCACCAGGAGCAGAAGCTGGAGGACGTGAAGGCACTGAATGCCCTTCTATTTTGCCGCCAACTCGTGACAGGAGCTTGCGGTGGCTACAGGCTGTGTTTATCTACTCTGCCTACCTGGGACTCCCCCTACCCTCGCAGATGACCACAATAGAGATTTCTCTCCCACGAATGGTTCTGTTTGAAATCCTGTAAGTGCATTTCTTATGGGTTGCTGATTTTTTAAATAAATGTACCTTTATTTTAAAACAGTTACGTGCTTTTGTTTGTTTTTTGTCCATAGATCCAAAGTGGTTGGCTATACCACTCTCTTTAAAGCTGTTCCTTAACGTCCCCCTATTCCCACAAGGGGATAGGGGAAGAGCAAGGACCACTCTCGGTGCCCTTTGGCTGGGAGTGGGTCCAGGGACATCCTGAGGGTGAAGACCCTTCGATTGTTGTAATCGGTGGCTGCTGAAAAAGGAAGATCAAATAAAGCATCCTGAGTTTTTATAATACCTCCTGCCTAAGAGTGAAGTCTATTGGGAGGAGTATGACGTTATTCTTCTGCAGAGACTTCACCCCATACAGCTGGCGGCTGAACGAGATTGAGGCGCTGCACCTGTGAGTAGAATTTGGGCAAGACCCCAGAAGCCTGTCCGGTTATTCCCCTTTACCACCATGCAGGAGACCAAGGGCCCCCTGTTAACAGTAGGTATGCACCACGCACAGCCATGTAACCGGAGTAGTATTTCCCCTAGGAGACCCTATGTGACATTGGGTGGGGGAAACAGGTTTACATACGTATGCTAGATACTTTTAGCATACACACCAGAAAGAAGTTTCTCCCTAACCCATATTCCAATAAATTGAATAAGGGGGGTATTTCTGCATATAATTAGTAAATCTGGAGTTAAATCAGGGAAAATAATGTCCATTTCTGTTCTGGTTCACAGTGCTATTTTCATTACTTTAAACCTGCTTAGTAAATCTGAGTCATAGTAAGAAGCTAATGATGCATCAAACTCTATGCAATATTGTCATATATTCCCAGTCATTTGTAATATTGAGCTTATTTGAACAATTTCATCAGGTAATACAGTGGTTCCCAATCTGTGCGCCCCGGCACCCTGGTGCGCCGCGGCTTGCCTAGAGGGGCGCCGCAATTATCCTCCCCACCATCCCTCCCATCATCCCTCCCATCATCACTCCCCACCATCACTCCTTCATGCCGGCCGGGCCGCAGGGGATTGGCTGCAGGCAGAGAGGAAGCCGGGGGCGTGGCTTTGTGCAGAGCACACGGTGAGTGTGTGTGTCTGCCTTCCTGCTCCTCTGTCTGCGCGGTGTCCCGTCCCCTTCTTCCCCGGGTGATAGGAGAAGGTAGGGGGGTGATAGGAGAAGGGAGAGGGAGGGGAGAGTTGTACATTTGCCTGCCCAGTGATTGTGTGCAGGGAGCTGCCTGCACGGATCTCCTCCCCCCCAACCCGCCCCCCCCTCACAGCCGTCGCTGCCTCTGCTCTCCACTGCTGTTCAATGTGTGTATCT